>NC_132911.1:71370202-71684321 GCF_047675955.1 Chlorocebus sabaeus
GTGCTGGATTGCAGGCATGAGACACCACGTCTGACCTCATTTTTTTTTTTTTTGTAGTGAGGGGATCTTGCTTTGTGGGCCAGGCTGGTATTGAACTCCTGATTTCAAGGAGTCCTCTTCTCTGCCTCCCAAAGTGCTGGGATTGCAAGTGTGAGCCACAGCACCTGGCCTAGAATAATTCTTTAATAATATGATGTGGTGAAAGAGACCAAATTTCTTTTACAGTGAATTAGATGTGAACTCACCTATTTTTCCTATAAAGCACATATTATGATTTGTCATTTGTCTGTAGGAAAAGGGAAAGGAATCCCATGGATATATTTGATATGGCTAGACATCGGTTGCAAGCTCCTGTCAGAAGACAGTCACCTAAGGGCTTAGACGCTGCCACTTTTCAGAATATTCATGATTTTAATGAGCTGAAAGATAGAGGTGAGTAGATTGCTGCTCTTTTAAAGATGTAGCAGAAGTGTTCTACCCATATTTAAATATCTATAAAGATTTTTGTACCCTTTTTCTAAAGTAGAATTTTATCTATGATATATATTTTGAGTTAAAATGAAATGAAACTTCTGTATTCTCTAGGTTTTCAGTTAACCAGTCTGGTAGATGAAGCTTTAGTGTGACTAACTGCTGTCTTTTGGAGAGCATATAGTGTTAAAGTCTGGGATGGATGAGATGGCATAGACTAGTATAAAGAATGGAACTTGGCATTTAATGGAGGATGGACAGACAAAGATGAGCTCATGAAAAATACTGAGGAGAAGCCAGAGAGACTGGAGGAGAAGCAGGAGAATGTAGGATCCTGAAACCTGAGCGGAAAGAGTATCAAGGAGACAGGATCGTGTAAGATGAATACTGGAAAATGTCAATTGGATGAGGTCATTGGTGACCTCAGCTAGAGCTTTTTAAGTGGAATGATCGCCGATTAACTTTGGAATGAGGATTGACTAGGAAACAAGATATTGGAAACAATAGGCATAAGACTTTTAGAAGACCCTTGGCTGGGAAAGGGAAGGGGAAGGAGAGGGAGGTATCAGGAGCTGGAAGAGTCCTTAGAATGTGAATGTGAGGAGCTATGCAGGAGAAAGAGGTTCAGGCTCTAGGAGAGGGAGAGTGATTGTTGAAGTGAGCAGGGCACCTGGGTAGGCAGGAGGAAATCTAGGGGATTTGAGGGAAGAGTTAAGAGAAGCTTTGATGTAGCCACTTAGAACGAATAGAAGAGAAAGTTTAGTAGGGAAATGGGATTTCCAAGGTACATGAGGCCTGGGAGACTGAGAATGTGTGGAGGAACCAAAATGTGTGTTGTGTAATTTTCCTTTAGGCATATTCAGCAGAGCAGGTGTTGGAGCAGAAGGGGCAGATTATGGGATGTGTGGTCATATGACCTAGGCCAGAAAACTGGAATTTAAGCTTTTTATCCTTTTGAAAGTAATACCTGTTTATTGTAGCAAATTCTCAAAATACAGAAAGATAGTAAGAAGGAAAAATCACCTTAGTCAAACTACCTATATGTAAGTACCATTATCATTTTGGATGTTTTCTAGTCTTTCTAGAATTTCTAGCGTAATTAAAAGAAAAAAAAGATAAATTGTTATTTATTTAATTTTCTCTATTGTTTTTCACCTAGATTTACATGTATTATCAATTACATATACCATAGTTATTTTTTATGCTATCATATATTGATTACTTACTATCTGCCAGGCATTGTGTTAATCCAGTGGGTCTCGTGAGAAGTTTGATCTGAAATCAAAACTGTTTGTATTATAAACTAAGACATTATTTGTATTTTTCATTCTTATTCTCTCATGTGTATACAGATTGGCCAGAGACTACATGACATGTGATGATTTCATCTCTTTGAAGCTAGCAGAATGTGTCCTTGTATATTCTCGTGTTTTAAGAATCTCTTAGTTTCAACTTCTAATATGGCGTGTGTGTGTATGTGTGTATGTGTGTGTCACATACATAAGTAAAGCTCTTTGGGGTCCTCAGTTTTTAAGAGTGTAAAAAAAAGATCTTGAGACCAAAAGGGTTTAAGCCATAGAATTGAGCCATTCATTTCCCTGTGTTACTACATCTTGCCCTCATTCACCAATGACCTGGTGGTTGGTATTGTTTTTTAATGAGTCTGGAAGCAGTGAAGCCAGGGACCAGTCCAAGTTTATGTGTCCAGAGACTTCTGTTAACTTCTGAAAATGGCTATTAGCCATTTTCACTATTTTGTTCTTTTGATAATTTCTGATCATAAAGCTTTATACATATTTAGGACCATAAAACTGTGTATATATTTAGGCTTATTTATTTATATTCCAGCAGTGTAATTAGTGAGTCAAAGGGAATAATATTTTCAAGGCTTTTTATATGTATGAACTGTATGTTTCTTCTCACGATTTAAAAATTTTTATTCTTGGCTGGGCGCAGTGGCTAGTGCCTGTAACCCCAGCACTTTCAGAGGCCGAGGCAGGTGGATCACAAGGTCAGGAGTTCAAGACCAGCCTGGCCAACATAGTGAAACCCCATCTCTACTAAAAACTACCAAAAAAAAAAAATTAACCGGGCATAGTGAGTGGTGGGCACCTGTAGTCCCAGCTACCTGGGAGACTGAGGCAGGAGAATTGCTTGAACCCAGGAGGTAGAGGTTGCAGTGAGCTGAGATCATGCTACTGCACTCCAGCCTGGGTAACAGAGTAATACTTTGTCTCAAAACAAAACAAAATTTATTCTTGTTAGTGGATATTCATGGAATTGTGACAGAGGTAAATTCCTTCAGAAATGGCAATCCCCAGCTGCGGTGGCTCACGCCTGTAATCCCAGCACTTTGGGAGGCCAAGGCGGGCAGATCACGAGGTCAGGAGATCAAGACCATCCTGGCTAACACAGTGAAACCCCGTCTCTACTAAAAATGCAAAAAATTAGCCAGGCGTGGTGGCGGGCACCTATAGTCCCAGCTACTCAGGAGGCTGAGGCAGGAGAATGGTGTGAGCCCGGGAGGTGGAGCTGGCAGTGAACAAGACCGTGCCACTGCACTCCAGCCTGGGTGACAGAGCAAGACTCCATCTCAAAAAAAAAACAAAAACAAAAACAAACAAACAAAAAACAGAAATGGCATTCCTCATCAAGTTCCAGCCAGTCTACGTTTATCTTGCTTTCTGCATGATACTTGTAAGGACTAAACTATTAATTGGCCAGTAACATTATTTTTTCACGTTTCCAGTATATTTTAGAGATCAGCCGTGGTTACAGTGTCTCATGGCTGCCTTAGTCATAGCCATGTGACCATCTGCTTGGATATACCGGCACATAGTTTGTGTTCTGGGTGGCATCCTGGCGGGGCTAGGACAGGTAGAGATGGAGAATGCGGCATCCACTGCTTGTTCTGGGGTATTCCTTATGTTGGTAAGTTTGTGAAAAGGCACTTATTAAAGAATATTAATTTCATGTTCTTTAGTTTTGTGGCTATTTACTGTCCTTTGACTTTAGTGATGTTTCACTATTTATATCATTTCCTTGATTTTGAAATGAGGTTACTCATGTTACTTATAGTGAAGTTTTATAAAATCTCATTTGAAAACAACATTTAACTTAGTTATATAACATATTTTTTATACCAGATTCAGAAACACGAGTTGATCTGAAATTTATGTACCCGGATCCTCCAAGAGATCATCACACCTTAGAGATTCAGCAGCAAGCCCTGCTAAGAGAGCAGCAGAAGAGGCTGAACAGAATAAAAATGCAAGAAGGTGCCAAAGGTAAGAAATAATCATTGCTGTGTCAAATAGTATTAGCACGCTGTTTTTTGGTAGGCTTTCTGCATCTCTTCTGTTGATTTCAGTCCCAGGCATCCTCCCTTCACTGGCAGCCCCATGCTCACAGGGTCCATTTGGTCTGTAGTACCAGAAAAGAAGTATGAGAAAGGGCTCTGTGTGGCTCCACCAGGGTGGTGTATTCATGCATGACAGGGGCCCAGCCATTCACTGTAGCCAGGAGGACTGAATACTTTGACCAGGCCAGGTGACATCTGTATTAGGAACTAGAAACCAAAGGAAGGAGTGCCAGGCAAACATATCAGTGCCCTGTCATGATGTGTCAGGCATTTGTCTACTGTGCCATGTCAGGCATTTGTCTACTGTGGTGTGAGTGTGTTTAAGTTTTGATGTGGCGTAAAATGTGCAAAGCATCAGACTGGACTATGAATATGTTTTCGTATAATCAACCAATTGAAAGATACTTAGTGGTTACTAGGAGCACAGGTACTGGCCTGTGTCCAGGGATATGGTGATGAATGACATATGCTGCTGCTCTTGAGGAGGTTATATTTTGTTGGAGAAGTTAGATGCTAAAGAAGTATAACTGTGATGAATATTGCACAGAAGAAATCTAGGATGTCGTTGGGTTGGGGTGGGTGGGTACCTAGAAGCAGAGTGGGGCTAGTTGTCTCAGAGAGCACTGATGGGGCCTGATGATAGCCAGGTGTACTGCATGGCCTTCCCATCTGTATTTCACCAGCTTTCAGGCCATCGAGGTTAACCATGGAAAATGAGTAATGAAAACACAACAATCAGATAACAAGAATGGAAGGGATGCTCCTGCCAGTTATTTTTAAGAAAATTTAAGACCCTATCTTGGGAGGCTGGTCTGACTCGCAGAATCTGAGGAAGCTTTTCTGACTTCATGAGAGAGCATCACAGGAGTAAGTGATGCAGCACTTTAGGCCCAGATCATAGGTCAAGACTTCAAAATTTGAACATATGCATAGGGATCGTCTCTCCTTCATCTGGTACAGAATTTTTAATAACAGCCTCATAGCCCTGTGACAGAATAAGCCTAATTCTAGGATAAGCAGTAGGTGTATCACCTGGAGAGAGGAGAGAAGCAAGTACATTCTTTAACCTTTGTACCCAGTCTGGTGGCATTTTTCTTTAGTCTCAAAATGAAGGTCTGATCTTGTGGGATTTTGGCATCTTAGACTGATTAGCCCAAAAGTAGTCCCCAGGTGGATACAGGTACATTTTGGCACTGAAGGTATCTATCTCCCACAGTAGCCACCCCCCAACTGCCAGTAGACACTATGATGACCTAATTCATAAGAATATGATCTCACTGGCTGGGTGTGGTGGCTCACGCCCGTAATCCCAGCACTTTGGGAGGCCGAAGTGGGCAGATCATGAGGTCAGGAGTTCAAGACTAGTCTGGCCAACATAGTGAAACCCCCGTCTCTACTAAAAATACAAAAATTAGCTGGGCATGGTGGCGTGTGCCTGTAGTCCTAGCTACTCTGGAGCCTGAGTCAGGAGAATTGCTTGAACCCGGGAGGTGGAGGTTGCAGAGAGCTGAGATCGTGCCGCTGCACTCCAGCTTGGGCAACAGAGTGAGACTTCGTCTCAAAAAAAAAAAAAAAAAAGAATATGGCCTCACTGTAAACAATCACAAATATGTCTATTAAAATATAGGAAAAGGAATACAGGCTATCATTGGCAACTTGTTTATTCTCAAAGGCAGTATCTAAAAAGGGCAAAATGTGCTATTCACAGGAACACATAGGAAGACTGGTCATATTGGAGAGGCTTTGGGATACCTGATCCAAGATCTTTGCTTCGGGAACTAAGTGCCTGGAATGGAGCTTATTTCAGTTCCATGTGAGGGAGCCCCTATTTAACTCCATGCAACAACTTTCTACAGACTGTAGAAATCTGACAAGATGGTGAAGGATCCTGCATTGATCATTTTCTTTTTCTGTTGGCATTAGTTTTACGTTTGCAGTGATTTTACTTGTTATGTTCATTCATGTGAATGGGAGAATTTTATGCAGCTAGAATGGATGCAGGGCTATGTTTATTAATAAGTGATATCTTTAAAATATTCTGAAGTGTGATCGTTGAAAAGTAATTTCCAGTAGAGAGCTAGTCAAAAAGATATTCTAAAATTTAATTTTATATAGTAAGCAATTTCTGACCTTTTAATTTGCTTTTGTTCTTCATTGACTTACAGTTGACTTAGATGCCATCCCAAGTGCTAAAGTACGAGAGCAAAGAATGGTAAGCAACCAGTTATAATTTTTCAAGTTAGTTTTTGGGGGATTAAAAATCTATAAGCATATGATGATTAAGTAATTCAAATTTTGAATTATTCAGGAATACTGAATTAAGAATGTAAGTCTTACCAGTAAAGTGGATAGCTTGAGAAGTGTTAGTATAATACATAGAGAAAACATATTATAATGGCTAAGAACAAGATTCTAGCACTAGGCTGTTCCAGTTAGTCTATTTTTAGCTGCGTGACTCAGGGCAAGTTATTTAATCTCTTTATGCCTCAGCTTCCTAATCTGTAAAATGAGGATAATAGTACTTAAATTAATATTTGCAACGTACTTAGAGACAGGCCTGGCATATAAGTTTTTATAAGTGTTTATTAAATAAATAAAAATAGCTCAAGTGCTGTTGTTAGAACTGAGATAATATATTAAAAGCCCTTACAGCAGGCCTGGCCCATGATGAGTGCAGTGTGAGTGTTTGCTGTCATTAGCATGAGCAGTAGTGGGAGTGGGAGTCTGTTATGGAAATAGTATTGAGGTCTACAAAGAAAATAAGCAAAGGAGAGAATCATAACGCCCACCTATATCCTAAGGGGGGCACTTTTTGTGTAAGACTGAATAAAGGGACAGGATGAGCTCTTTTCAATCAACAAATATTTATTATTTCCTATGGACCAGAAACTGTTCTAGGTGCCGGGGTATAGGAGTAAACAAAAGGGACAAAAATCCCTGCCCTCTGACAGCTTACATTGCAGAAGGAGGGAGAGACAGTAATCAAATAAATCAATAGTTTGTTGAATCATGGTGCTGTGGAGAAGACAACAGCAGAGAAGGCAGCTGGAGCATCCTGGGTGGGAGGGTTTATAGTTGGAAGTACAGTGGGCATGGGGGCTCACTGGGTAGGTAACATTTGAGTAAGGACACCAGGGAGGTGTCCATGAAAAATGTGGGGGAACTTCTGGAGGAAGAACATTCCAGGAAGAGGCCCCTGTGGGAGCTGGCCTAGTGCATGTAAGGAGCAGTAGGAGAGCCATGAGCAAGGGTCAGTTGGACACATGGGGCAGGGGGTGACAAGGTGAGGCAGCAGGGCCTTGGGGGCCATTCTGGGGCTTTGCCTTTGACACTTGTGCATGTGATGAGAAGCTGCCAAGGTCTTTAAGTGGAGGAGTGACATGATCTGCTTGAGGTTTTTACTTGATCCACTGACTGCTGTGCATTTAGACTGAGTGGGGCAGGAGGCTATTGCAGTAATTTAGGCAAGAGACAAGCTCACTTTCTGATAATGAATGCAGTGCATCAGTGTAATTCATTGCCTTAAAAATTAATGGACAGCTCTTTGCTGGAGTGTCTTAATAAAGCCCAGAAATCTGCTAAGAAGGTGCAGGTAGGTGGAGTTGGATGACTTTAGGTTCCTTCTGACATGTTGGTGATTATTATTCTGTACTGCAAAATTCTCTATATGTAAATTTAAGTTTTCTCTCATTTGGGAGCTCATTATAATAAGCCCAATCTTAGCATTTTTTTCCTTACTATAATATGTGCTCCACTGTATCTGTGCTGCATCATTGTGACAATTGCTGTCACATAGGGCTGTCATAATCTGAGAGTATACCCCCCTCTCTCCCATGACACTGTGATCTACTCCAGAGCAGAAACTCTTAATTCATCTTTGTATCCCCAGTTCCTAGCATGAAAGAAATAGTAAGTGGGCTATACAGGTTTATGGAAATTCAAATGAATGAATCTTGGCAGTGGCTTAAAAACTTAATGTTTAATTGGGGTCTTTGCTTCATACTCTATTATATTTTCCATCAGTCATAATATGATCCTTTTATTTGACTTCAACCATAAAGGGGCAGGAAGGAGTGGAGTTAGGGAGTAAATGTGTGAGCTTGTAGAATCTGTAGCCTGGAGAGATACTGTCCTGTGTTGCTATCACCGTCTTCATAGGAATTGTGTGTGTTAAGTTTTTCCAGTATTGTCTGAGCATTGGAATGTAGTCAGTCCTACCTCTCCCCATCCTCTTCTGCTTTTAGGGAGAACAATGTGGAAACTTGTGCCTCTTCTTAGTACAAATTTGTTGTTTTTCCACACAAAACTAATAAAAATAGTCATTGAAACATGTTTCTTTTAGCCCAGAGATGACACTAGTGATTTCTTGAAAAACTCATTATTGGAATCTGATAGTGCTTTTATTGGTGAGTATATTTATTTTATTAAGGCTATATTATTTAAATATTAAACCTTTCTCCATACTTAAAAACCAGTACTGTATTCTTTGTTGTACAAGGTAGTAAAAAAAAAAAAAAAGGAATATATTTTTTTCTGTTTTAATGAGTAATCATCAGATATTCCTTGCAAAGTTTTCAAAATCACAATTACTGAAATGAAATTTAAAAGTCTTAGGAATAGTTGACAAACCTGTACATGAATGTTCATAACAGCCTCATTTCTAATGCCAAATGCTGGAATCAGCCCAGATGTCCTTCAGTAGATGAATGGTTAAACAAACGCTGGTACATCCATGCCATGGAATACCACTCAGCAATAACAAGGAACAAAGTTTTGAAACTTGGATGAACTTGGATGACTCTTCAGGGAAATAAGGAGCAAAAAAGACAATCCCAATACATTACTGTATGATTCCATTTACATAACATTTTTGAAGTTACAGAATTAAGAAACTGAGAACAGATTTAGTGGTTGCCAGGGGTTGAGAGATAGGAAGAGGTGTATATAGTTATAAAAGGGCAAGAAGAGGGATCCTTGTGGTTTGGGAACTATTTAACAACTTGTTTGCAGGGGTAGATACACACATGTAAATGGGAAATAAAATAATAATAATAGATCTTAATACACATAAAAACACACAAATGGGTATTGGTAAGATAGTAAATTGGAATCTGTGGGTTGTATCAGTATCAATATCCTGGTTGTGAGATTATACTTGAGTTCTGTAAAATGTTACCATTGGGGGAAACTAGACAAAATGTATAAGGAATCTCTACTATTTCTTATACCTGTGTGTGTACCTTAATTATTTTAATCTATTTATAGTTATCTTAATATTTCAGTCAAAAAAGTCATAAGACTATTTTATTTAGTCTTCAGAAGATAAGTAAAGGTACCATGGGATCTTTTTTCTTAAAGTAGTATACACTTATGATTATGTACTCTGATCATGAGTGTTTCTGCTATCCTAGGGCCATCAGGGAATGATCTAGTCTACATATTAGCTGTATTTCAGGCCAATTACTTTAGATATTCATGTGATAAAATTCCAAATTAACTTATATTTTTCTCTTAATGGTTTTTTGTTGTTGTTGTTGCTGTTTTTGAGACAGGTCTTGCCCTGTCGCCCAGGCTGGAGTGCAGCAGCACAATCATTGCTCACTACAGCCTCAATTTCCTGGGCTCAAGTGCTCCTCCCATCTCAGCCTCCCCAGTAGCTGGGACTACAGCATGTACTACCATACCCAGTTATCTTTTTTATTTTTGGTAGAGATGAGGTCTCCCTATGTTGCCCAGGCTGGTCTCAAACACCTGGATTCAAGGGATCCTCCTGCGTCAGCCTCCCAAAGTGCTGGGATTACAGACATGAGCCACTGTATGTGGTCTTTTTTTTTTTTTTTTTAATGAATTTTTCCTTTCCAAGGAAGATGCACTGGGGAGAGAAGGAAAAATAAAACAGCAGAAGACAGGGATGGGAAGATTGCTTGTCAGGGAAATGAGACCTGTCCTTCCTAACAGTGAAGATGGTCTGGGCCATTCAAGATGGTGTGTTGGAGTATTGCATGACACTAGAGCAAAGATACAGCAGTCTTGATGGTTAACGGTGACTGCAAATGCTGCGTAAGTCGTGGCTGTGTTAACCACTGCTCTAAGGAATGTAAAGCTGGTGGTTTCAATGCTTATTTTTAAAAAGTAGGGTTTTTTAAATTGTAAAATACACATAAACATAACGTTTACCATTTTAACCATTTTAAAGTGTACAGTTGACTGGCATTAAGTATTTCTATTGTGCAGCCACCACTGTCATCCATCTCCAGAACTCATCTTGAAAATAGAAACTCTTCATATGAAACAGTAATTCCCCATTGCCCTCTCCCTCCACCCCCTGGCATCCAACATTCTACTTTCCATCTCCATAAATCTGACTACTTTAGGACCTCATGTAAGTGGAATCATACAGTATTTATCCTTTGATGACTGGCGTATTTCACTTCACATAACGTCTTTGAGGTTTATCCATGTTATAGCATGTGTCAAATTTTCTTTTTTTTCCCCTTAGAGACAGGGTCTCCCTTGCTACCCAGGCTGGAGTGCAGTGGTGTGATCATGGCTCACTGCAGCCTTGACCTCCGTGTGCTCAGATGATTCTCCTACCTCAGCCTCCCAAGTAGCTGAAACTACAGGCACACACTCACTACCATTCCCGAATAATTTTTGTATTTTTTGTAGAGACAGGGTGCCATGTTGCCCAGGTTGGTTGCGAACTCTTGAGCGTGATTCTCCAACTGTGGCCTCCCAAAGTGCTGAGATCACGGGTGTGAGCTACCACACCCAGCCAGATTTCCCTTTTTATGCTGTGAATATATTCCATTGTATGCATGTACCGTGTTTTGTTTATTCATTCGTCAGTAGACACTTGAGTGGCTTCCACCTTTTGGCTGTTGTGAATAATGCTCCTACG
Organism: Chlorocebus sabaeus; assembly: GCF_047675955.1. Taxonomy (NCBI): domain Eukaryota; kingdom Metazoa; phylum Chordata; class Mammalia; order Primates; family Cercopithecidae; genus Chlorocebus; species Chlorocebus sabaeus. The sequence goes on from NC_132911.1 coordinate 71,380,936, forward strand.
AATAGGGTACAATTAGCTGTTGGAGTCACTGCTTTCAATTCTTTTGGGTATACACTAACAGATAGCATTTGCTAGATCATATAGTAATTCTATTTTTAATTATTTGAAGTCTCACCACATTGTTTTCCACAGCAGCTGCACCATTTTACATTCCTACCAGCAGCGCACAAAAGTTCTGATTTCTCTATATCCTTGTTAACACTTATTACTTTGTTTTTTGAATAGTAGCAATCTTTATAGGTGTGAGGTGGCATCTCATTGTGGTTTTGACTTACATTTCTGTAATGATTAGTGATATTGAACATCTTTACATGTGCTTACTAATTGTACATCATTTTTGAAGAAATATCTATTTAAGACCTTTTCTAATTCTTAAAATCAGATATTTTTTGTTGTTACTGAGTTGTGGGAGTTCTTTATTATCTATTCTGGGTCTTACCCCTTATCAGACACATGATTTACAAATGTTTTTGACATAGTGGGTTGCCTTTTCAATCTGTTGGTTGTGTCCTTCGATACATAGGAGCTTTTAATTTTGGTACAGTCCAATTTATTTTTGCTTTTGTTGCCTGTGCTTTTGGTGTCACATCTAAGACATCATTGCCAAATCCAATACCATGAAGCTTTCCTCATATGCTTTCTTCTAAGAGTTTTATGTATAGTTTTAGCTCTTAACGTTTAGATGCCTAACCATGGAGTGTCAAAATACGTGTCAGAAAGCGGAAGAATGGCAAGGAGAAATAGATGAATCCACTATTATGGTTAGAGATTTTTAACAATCAGTAAGGACATAGTTGGTTCTGCAACACCATCAACCAACTGGATATAACGGACGTCAAAAGACACCTTCATTAACAACAGCAGAACACATACTCTTCTCAGGGTCACATGGAACATTCACCAGGACAGATTACAATCTGGGAAAGAAAACAAACCTTAACAGATGTAAAAGAAGATAAATCACAGAATATCTGTCCCCAGACCACAATGGAAATAAACTAGAAATCAATAACAGAAAGATAGCTGGAAAAATCTCCAAATACTTTGGAGATTAAATGCCACATTTCTAAATAACTCATGGGTCAGAGAAAAAATATAAAAATACATTTTAAAACAACTTGATCTAAATGAAAATGAGAATACAACTTCTCAATTTGTAGGAGGTAGCAGAAATAACGCTTGTCTTTCTACTTTCCTAATGTATGCATTCAGTTAAATGTAGAATGCCAAACTCTAAAACCCACAGAAGATAACGACAGAAAATCTAGACGACCTTGGGTATGGTGATGACTTTTAGATACAAAACCAAAGTCATAATTTATGAAAGAAATAACTGATAAGCCAGACTATGTAAAAGTTTTAAAAATTGGTAATTTTTTTTCTTTTTTTAGATAAAGTCTCGCTGTTGTCCCCAGGCTGGAGCGTGATGGCATGATCTTGGCTCACTGCAACCTCTGCCTCCCGGGTTCAAGCGATTCTCCTGCCTCAGTCTCCCGAGTAGTTGGGATTACAGGCGTCTGCCACCACACCTGGCTAATTTTTGTATTTTTAGTAGAGATGGGGTTTCACCATGTTGACCAGGCTGGTCTCGAACTCGGCCTCCCAAAGTGCTGGGATTATAGGCATGAGCCACTGCGCCCGGCCAAAAATTGGTAAATTGTTAAGATACTCAAATTTATAACATTGACTGCATACATGAAGAAAAGTAGAAAGATCTAAAATCAGTATTCTAAGCTTCCACATACGAAAATTAGAAAATAATTAAATCCAAAGTAAGCAGGAGAAATAAAAATTGGAGTAGAAATCCATTCAATTGAAAACAGGAAATCAATAGAGAAAATTAATGAAACCAAGAGTTATTTCTGAGAAGATCAGTAAGCCTCTAGCCAAGCTAATAAGAGAGAAGACACAAATTACTAATATCAGAGATAGGGCATATCTGGCTGGGCATGGCTCACACCTGTAATCCCAGAACTTTGGGAGGCTGAGGTGGGTGGATCACAAGGTCAGGAGTTCGAGACCTGTCTGGTCAACTTGGCAAAACCCGGTGTCTACTAAAAACATAAAGATTAGCTGGGCATGGTGGCGCATGCCCGTAGTCCCAGCTACCTGGGAGACTGAGGCAGGAGAATTGCTTGAACCAGGAGGTGGAGGTTACAGTGAGCTGAGATCGTGCCACTGCACTCCAGCCTGGGTGACACAGCGAGATTCTGTCCAAAAAAAAAAAAAAAAAAGGTTGGGGGGCATATCACTACAGGTCCCATGAATATTAAAAACATAGTTGACTGGGCGCGATGGCTCAAGCCTGTAATCCCAGCACTTTGGGAGGCTGAGGCAGGTGGATCACAAGGTCAGGAGATTGAGACCATCCTGGCTAACATGGTGAAACCCCGTCTCTACTAAAAATACAAAAAAAAGAAAAAGAAAAATAAAAAAACCAGGCGTTGTGGCAGGCACCTGTAGTCCCAGCTCTTCAGGAGGCTGAGGCAGGAGAATGGCATGAACCCGGGAGTTGGAGCTTGCAGTGAGCCGAGATCGCGCCACTGCACACCAGCCTGCGCAACAGAGCAAGACTCCGTCTCAAAACAAAACAAAACAAAAAAACATAGTCCAAGATCCTGGTGTGATTCCGTTCTGCTTGGCTGTTCTCTTGAGTAGTGGTCATTTATCTCTGCCCACCTTCTTTCCCACCTAAGTGGGTGCCACCACCGATGGAAGATTTGATGGACATGGACATGAGTCCTGAGGCCCCAGAACTATCTTTTCGGTTGTTGAACTAAAGGCTGACAAAGATTATCACTTTAAGGTGGATAATGATGAAAATGAGTACCAGTTATCTTTAAGAACGTTCAGTTTAAGGGCTGGTGCTGGTGTAAAGGATGAATTGCACATTATTGAAGCAGAGGCAATGAATTATGAAGGCAGTCCAATTAAAGTAACACTGGCAACTTTGAAAATGTCTGTACAGCCAACGGTTTCCCTTGGGGGCTTTGAAATCACACCACCGGTGCTCTTATGGTTGAAGTGTGGTTCAGGGCCAGTGCATATTAGTGGACAACACTCAGTAGTTGTGGAGGAAGATGCAGAGTCAGAAGATGAAGAGGAGGAGGATGTGAAACTCTTAAGTATATCTGGAAAGCAGTCTGCCCCTAAGGTGGTAGCAGGGTTCCACAGAAAAAAGTAAAACTTGCTGCTAATGAAGATGAAGATGATGATGATGATTTTGATGATGAGGAAGCTGAAGAAAAAGCGCCAGTGAAGAAATCTATACAAGATATTTCAGCCATAAATGCACAAAAGTCAAATCAGAATGGAAAAGACTCAAAAGCATCAACACCAAGATCAAAAGGACAGGAATCCTTCAAAAAACAGGAAAAAACTCCTAAAACACCAAAAGGACCTAGTTCTGTAGAAGACATTAAAGCAAAAATGTAAGCAAGTATAGAAAAAGGTGGTTCTCTTCCCAAAATGGAAGCCACGTTCATTAATTATGTGAAGAATTGCTTCTGGATGATTGATCAGGAGGCTATTCAAGATCTCTGGCAGTGGAGGAAGTCTCTTTAAGAAAATAGTTTAAGCAATTTGTTAAAAATTTTCCATCTTATTTCATTTCTGTAACAGTTGAAATCTGGCTGTCCTTTTTATAACACAGAGTGAGAACTTTCCCTACCGTGTTTGATAAGTGTTGTCCAGGTTCCATTGCCAAGAATGTGTTGTCCACAATACCTGTTTAGTTTTTAAAGATGCAACTTCACCCTTAGCTTGGTTTTAAGTATGTATGGAATGTCATGATAGGACAGAGTAGTAGTGGTGGTCAGACATGGAAATGGTGGGGAGACAAAAATATACATGTGAAATAAATCTCAGTGTTTTAATTAAAAAACAAACAAAAAAAACCCACAAAAAAAACATAGTCCAAGAATACCATGAACAACTCTATGCCCACAAATCTGATAACCTAAAGTCTACCACCCATTTATGGTAACTCAGCCAACTCAGAATAGAGGGGAAACTTCTACAACTTGATGAGGAACATCTACAAAAGTCCTACAGCTAACATCATAATGATGAGAAACTAGAAGCTTTCCTGCTAAGGTCAGGATGTCCTTTCTCACCACTGATTATCATCATACTGGAAGTCCTAGCTAATATTAGCAGTAAGGCAGAAAAGGAAATAAAAGGTGTACTGATTGGAAAGGGAGAAATAGAATTGTCTTTGTTCACAGATGATATGATTGTCTATAGAAAATCTGAAGGAATCAACTGAAAAACTCCTGGAACTAGTAAGCAGTTATAATAAAGTTGCGGGATACAAGATTAATATATAAAACTCAGGCACTTTACAATATGCCAGCAATGTACAAGTGAAATTTGAAATTAAAAACACAATACCACTTACATTAGCATTTCCCCAAGAAATACTGAGATATCTATCTATCTATCTATCTATCTATCTATCTATCTATCTATCTATGTAGAACTGCCTGAGGAAAACAACAAAACTGATGAAATTGAAGGACTACTAAATAAATGGAGATATATTCCATGACCATGCACAGGATGACTCAGTATTGTCAAGATGTCAGGTCTTCTGAACTTGATCTATAGATTTAGTACAATCCCAATAAAAATCCCAGCAAGTTATTATGTGGATAACAACAAACTGATTCTAAAGTTCATTTGGAAAGGCAAAAGATGCAGAATAGCCAACACAATGTTTAAAGAGAACAGAGTTGGAGGACTGTCACAGCTGACTTCAAGAGTTATGATAAAGTTATAATAAACAAGACAATATGGCATTGGTGAAAGATTAGACAAATAGACCAGCTGAATGGAATATGGAGCCCAGAAATAGACTTATGCAGGCTGGGCACAGTGGCTCACATCTTTGGGAGGCTACTTGAGGCCAGGAGTTTGAGACCTCCCTGGGCAACAAAGCAAGACCTTGTCTCTACAGAAAAAAAAAAAAAAAAAAAAAAAAAAAGCCAATGTGGTGGCACATACCTGAAGTCCTAGCTATTTGGGAGGCTGAGGTGGGAGGATTACTTGAACCTGGAAGTTCAAGGCTGCCGTGAGCTATGATCACACCACTGAACTCCAGCCTGGGCAACAGAGAAAGACCTTGTCTCAAAAAAAGAAATAGACTCATGCAAATATAGTCAGCTGATCTCTGACAAAAGACCAAAGGCAGTACTGACAAAGGACCAAGGCAGTATTATGATGGAGAAAAGACAGTCTTTTCTACAAATAATGCTGGGACAGCAGGACATCTGCATTTGAAAAAATAAACCTAGACACAGATCTTACACCCTTCACAAAAATTAACTCAAAGTTGATCTTACATCTAAATGTAAAATGCTAAATTGAAAAATTCATAGACGATAACAACAGAAAATCTAGATGACCTTGGGTATGGGGATGACTTTTAGATACAAAACAAAGAAATAATTGATAAGCCGGACTTTGTAAAAATTAAAAACCTGCTGTGCTCTATAAAAGACACTGTTAAGAGAATGAGAAGACAGGACAGAGACTGTAAGAAAATATTTGCAAAAGACATATCAGATAAAGGACTGCTATCCAAAATATACAAAGAAATCTTAAAACTCAACAATAAGAAAATAAAAAACCTGATTAAAAGATTGAGCAAGACTTGCACCACACATCACCATAAAGATATAAGACTATATAAGGATGCTATTGAGAGACAGGACTGGCTGGATTTCCTAGGCCGACTAAGAATCTCTAAGCCTAGCTGGGAAGGTGACTGCACCCACCTTTAAACATGGGGCTTGTAACTCAGCTAACACCCAACCAATCAGGTAGTAAAGAGGGCTCACTAAAATACAAATTGGCTAAAGCAGGAGGTTAAGAAAAAGTCAAATCATATATCACCTGAGAGCACAGGGGGAGGGCCAATGATCAGGATATAAACCCAGGCATTCGAGCTGGGAGTAGCAACCCCCTTTGGGTTCCCTCCCATTGTATGGGAGCTCCGTTTTCACTCTACTAAATCTTGCAACTGCATGCTCTTCTGGTCCGTGTTTGTTACAGCTCAAGCTGAGCTTTCGCTTGCCGTCCACCAGTGTTGTTTGCCGCCATCGCAGACCCGCCTCTGACTTCCACCCCTCCTGATCTGGCAGGGTATCCGGTGCACTTCTGATCCACCGAGGTGGCGCCCATTGCTGCTCCCAATCAGGCTAAAGGCTCGCCATTGTTCCTGCACGACTAAGTGCCTGGGTTTGTCCTAATCAAGCTGAACACTAGTCTCTGGGTTCCATGGTTCTCTTCTGTGACCCCGGCTTCTAATAGAGCTGTAACACTCATGCATGGCCCAAGATTCCGTTCCTTGGAATCTGAGACCAAGAACCCCAGGTCAGAGAACAAGAGGCTTGCCACCATCTTGAAAGCGGCCCGCCACCATCTTGGGAGTTCTAAGAACAAGGACCCACCTGGTAACACATTAGAGAATTGTAAATTAAAATGAGATACCACCACATACCTGCTAGAATGGCCAGCATTCAAAACACTGACACCAAATGCTGGCAAGGTTTTGGAGCAATAGGAACTCTCATTCATTGCTGGTGGGCCTGCAAAAGTGTAGTCAATTTTGGAAGACAGTGTGGCAATTTCTTACAAAAATAAACATATTCTTACCATACAGTTCAGCGTATATACTCCTTGGCATTTGCCTGAGGGAGTTGAAAACTTGTCCATAAAGAAACCTGCACGCAGATATTTATAGCACCTTTATTCATAATTGCTAAAACTTGGAAGCAGCCAAGATGTCTTTCAGTAGATGAATGGATAAAGTGTGGTACATCCAGACAATGCAGTAGTTTTCAGCGCTAAAACAAAATGAGCTACTAAACCATGAAAAGGCATGGAAGGACCCAAAACTTATTTTAGAATTATAGAAAGCCCCACATCTTATTCAATAAAAGTTATTCCTATTGTTAAAAACCTATACAGTATACATTTGGAAAACTGAATATCAATTTTATGTTAAATGATGATAGTTTTGTATAAATGTTATAAAATTTTCTGAATGTTATAATTAGATTTTTGCAGTGTAGGAGCCAGTCCTTGTTCTTAGAGGGTACACACTGAAATATTTAAGAGACAAAATGCCATGATGTCTCCAATTTATTGGTGTAGCAAAGTGGCTTGGCAAAAACAGCATCCCCCCAAATATATATAGAAATTGGCAAAGTAACTAATGGTGATTCTAAGTATGTGTATTATTCTAACTTTTCTTTAGGTATAATTTTTTTCAAAGGAGCTGTGGAGGTTACCGTAGATGTTGTAGGCTATTTGTCCATGTCAAATTAGCTCCGGTCCACTTGAATGATTATAAGCAAAAAGACCGACAATACCAAGTGTTGGTGAGGATGTGGGGAAATTGGAACCTTCTTACAATGTAAAATGTAAATAGGTTGGTAGTTCCTCAAAATGCAGAACAGAGTTAACCATAATACCCAGCAATTTCATTTCTGGTTCTATAACCCAAAGAAATGAGAAGATACGTCCACACAAAAACTTGAATGTGAATGTTCATAGCAGGGTTATTCATAATTGCTAGCAACTAGCAAATGTCCATTTACTGGTAAATGCATAGACAAAATATGACATATCCACATGATGGAGTATTATTCAGCAGTAAAATGTAATAAACAAACATGACACAGCACAGATGAATCTCATACACCTTATTGCTAAGTGAAAAGACACATAAGATTAAGTTGTAGAATTCCATTTATGTTTGGTGTTGGGTAAGGTAAATCTGTTGAAACAGAGCAGTGTTTGCCCAGGGCCAGCAAGTAGGAGTGGGGAGTGATTGCCAGTGGGCACAAAGGAGCTGTTTAAGGTGATGGAAATGCTCTAAAGTGATGATTGCACAACTCTGTAAATTTGCTAAAAAATTCACCGAACTGTGTATGTACACTTAAATTGAGTGTATTTCATGGTATTGTAAGCAAAATGTAATGAAAAGACAGGCTCTTGGTTTAGCTCTGGGTAAGATTTGAAGCGGTATTAAGACTCCTTCTGCTTTTTGGGGTCCTCTTAGGTGCTTACGGTGAGACATATCCTGCCATTGAAGATGACGTCCTCCCTCCACCATCACAGTTGCCCTCTGCACGGGAGCGCAGGAGGAACAAATGGAAAGGACTAGACATTGTGTGTATGAAACTTCTTTTCTCCCCCTTTTCAACTTAGAAGAGTGAGAGGTCTGGGTTCTGACCCATGCTAAATCTGTGTGGCCCCATAAAGAAAGAGCACTTGCTTGAAATTCAGACATGGGTCTGAATCTAGGCTCAGCCTTGACTGGATGACCTTGGGTAGCTATTGAATTCTGCTGCTTTGGCTTCTTCCAGATAATAATAGTATTTTCTTGTCTCCTGGGGTGGCTGTAAGTAGCTCTGCATCCCAACCTTCCTTCTTCTCCTGCAGAATATATGGATTTCAGAGAGGCACAAGGAGGAACTGATGCCATTTATCGAAAAGCCTCATAATAACCTAATTCTGTGATATAGGCGTCATCTTCATTTCGGTCAAATGACTTGCCAAGGTCATATGGGCAAGAAGGCTGAGATTCAAACCCATGTTCTCCTCACTCTGCTCGCCAGCTTTACGGTGTAGCCAGTAAAAAGTAGAGGCTTTGGAGTTTATGTCCCAACAATGTCACCTCCTTGTTGGGTAGGCAGCTTGGGCAATTTCTTAAACTCTGTGTTTCCTTTTATATGACATTAAGATACAGTTAATGTGAAGCATTTAGCACTGAGCCATGTATGCAGAGAGCTCTCACCAAGTAACAGATGCTATTAGCGTTATTAATATGTACAGCATTACCAGGTGAAAATAGCTTTGCTTTTTGTCTTAGGCAACCACCAATCTACTTTGGTTTCTATAGATGTGCCTTTTCTGGACATTTAATATAAATGAGATCATACACTCTATGGTTATTTGTGACTGGATTTGTCTGTCTTCTTTTGAAGGTCATTCATGTTGTAGCATGTGCCAGTACTGACGCCTCTTTAGTGTTGAATAATTTTCCACTGTATTAGTATCCTACATTTTGTTTATCCATTTAACAATTAATAGATATTTGGGTTGTGTTCACTTTTTAGCTCTTACGGATACTATTAATATTCATGTACAAGTTTTTGATGTTTTTATTACTCTTGAATATATATAGCTAGGAGGAAAATTGTTGGGTTATATGGACACTTTGTATTTAGCATTTTGAGGAAGTACCAGACTGTTTTCCAAGGTGGCTGTACCATTTTACTTTCCCATCATCAGTGTATGAAGGTTGTAATTTCTCTGTATCCTGGCCATCACTTAGTGTCTTTTGATTTTAGCCATTGAGTGTAAAGTAGTGTCATGGTGGTTTTGAGTTGCATTTCTCTAATGACGTTGAACATCTTTTCATGTGCTTATTAGCCAGTTGTATATTTTCTTAGGAGGTATGTCTATTCAAATCCTTTAGCTTTTTTTTTTTTTTTTAAATACAGTCTTGCTCTGTCGCCCAGGCTGGAGTGTGGTGGTGTGATCTCAGCGCACCGCACCCTCTGCCCCACTGGGGTTCAAGGGATTCTCCTGCCTCAGCCTCCTGAGTAGGTGGGATTACAGGTGCATGCCAACATGCCTATCTTTTGTATTTTTAGTAAAGACGGGGTTTTGCCATGTTGGCCAGGCTGGTCTCAAACTCCTAACCTCAGGTGATCCGCCTGCCTCCCCTCCCAAAGTGCTGGGATTACAGGCGTGAGCCACCGTGCCCAGCCCTTTGCCCATTTTCAAATTGAATTGTCTTTTTATTGAGTTGTAAGAGTTCTTTTACATTCTGGCTACAAGTCTAGTTATCAATGTGTGATTTTCATATCTTTTTTCCCATTCTGTATCTTTTTAACTTTCTTGATGGTGTTCTTTGAAGCACAGAAGTTTTTAAATTTTGATGAGGTCCAACTCATCAATCTCTCTTGGGCTTTTGGTGTCTTACTTAAGAAACTATTGCCTAGCACAAGATCATGAAGATTTACTTGTTTTTTTTCAGTTTGTTCTTAATTGTAGATCCGTGATACACTTTAATTTTTGCATAGGGTGTGAGGTGCAGGGATCCAAGTCCATTCTTTTGCATGTGACCATCCAGTTGTTCTAGCAGCATTTGTTGACTGTTCTCCCATTGCATTTTGTTAACTCATCTGTAAACGTAAGGATTTACTTCTGTATTCTTCTTAATCTTACATTGATCTACTTGTCTTTTTTTATGTCAGTACCACACTGCCTTGATTACAGCTGGACTGTCTCAGCCCCTGCTGCTTTAGTTTTTTCCTTTTGTGTCCTATAATTCCCAAGCTTTATCCAGACTGGCAGCATTTCTGTCATCACAAATGTTATTTCTTATTCTTGACTGAGTCATCTGAGCTTGCATGGATAAGCATAGGAGCCATAATATAAGTGCTCCATATTTCCATTTATTTTGTTCATCACAATGTACATTTGAGGGCAAGAGGATGTTTTGATTTGTCGATTTTTTTTTTTTCTCCTGAGATAGAGTCTCTGTCTCCCAGGCTGGAGTCCGGTGGCACAATCTCGGCTCACTGCAACCTCCGCCTCCTGCGTTCAAGTGATTCTCCTGCCTTAGCCTCCCAAGTAGCTGGGGACTACAGGTGCCCGCCACCATGCCCAGCTAATTTGTATTTTTAGTAGAGATGGGGTTTCACCATGTTGGTCAGGCTGGTCTCAAACTCCTGACTTCGGGTGGTCTGCCTGCCTCGGCCTCCCAAAGTGCTGGGATTACTGAGAGTCACCATGCCTGGCCCTGATTTACTGATTTGTGAACATACTTTATGTTAACGACTTTCTGAAGTTCTGTTTTCTAACTACAGGATAGCAGTCGTCCTAATGTAGCACCAGATGGTCTCTCTCTAAAATCTACATCCAGTGTAAATGTCGATCAGCTTAGAATGAGAAATGAGGAACGAATGCGAAGACTGAATGAACTTCACAATAAACCTATTAATACAGGTAAATGACCAAGTGTAATGGCCTATAGCAGAGATCCTGTATGAACTTTTAAACTTTCTTACTCAAGGCTTTCACTAACGTCTGAGGATAGATGGAATGAGTTTGAAGTCCTTTGAGTTGTATGGCCCAAGACGTAACTATTGAGCAAAACCAGACCTCAGGATTAAGTTTGCATCAGATTTTCTCTATCAGAGAGGGTGCCCATTTTAGAGTGGAGTCTAAACAGATAAAATAGTTTTTGCTTATTAAATATATCCAGGCTTTGCTTTCAGCAGAGAAAATGCTATATGATATAGTAATCACTTTACTAAAACTTTAGTAATAAAACATTATTAGAAATTAGCCTTAAGACTGAGTTCTTTAACACTTATGCTGTAAATCTGTAGTACTACAAAGAAAATTTTTACCTTCTTATCTGGCTTTCCACACCATGGACAAATAAAGCCTCAGAGGTCAAATAAAACTAGTCTCATTATGAGTGTATTTTTGTGACTTGCAAGTTAAAGCTAGTCATAGAGCACAAGGCAGGATGGACACCTAAGGAGCTACACTGCCAGCCCTGTACCACCCTTTTTTGTACCAATGCTATTACTCACTGGGATAATGGGACAGTTTCATATTGGTAATATTAGTTTTAGCAAATAGTGGTCTATTTGGGAAATACTCTTTAGTCTGTTAATCTACATTACAATCTCAAGATTTTTTTTAGATTCTACCTTTAATACTGTATTAATTTAAAACTGTACTCATATACTGTCTGTCTAGCAGTCAAGGTGTGGTGTGTTCTAATGGTGGTAATTCCATACCAAACACAAGCAGACATGGTTAATTGATGGGACAGTAGGAAAGGATGTCTTCTTTCCAGCTACAAGGCATTTTCTTTTAGACCCAGCAAACTGAATTAATATTAACAGGAATATATCTGAGAGAAGACAGCATTTTAAGAATCTTTTTCAGAAGAGTTTTAATGTCTACACTGTTTTTTAACATTGTCCTTTCAAGCAGGAGCTTTTTGTTATGATGTGGATTGACTGCACATAACAATCCTTCACAGACCAGATGTAATTTAAAAAAAAAAAAAAAAAAAGGCCGGGCGCGGTGGCTCACGCCTGTAATCCCAGCACTTCGGGAGGCCGAGACGGGCAGATCACGAGGTCAGGAGATCGAGATCATCCTGGCTAATACGGTGAAACCCCGTCTCTACTAAAAATACAAAAAAAAAAAAAAAAAAAACAAAAAACTAGCTGGGTGTGGTGTCGGGCACCTGTAGTCCCAGCTACACGGGAGGCTGAGGCAGGAGACTGGCGTGAACCTGGGAGGCGGAGCTTGCAATGAGTGGAGATCGCGCCACTGCACTCCAGCCTGGGCGACAGAGCGAGATTCCATCTCCAAAAAAAAAAAAAAAAAAAAAAAGAATATGACATCACAGGGTAGGAAGACAGATTTTCCTATTACTGTACCTAATAATAAGTAAACACAGAAGTTGAGTACAAATTCAGTTAAAGAATGAAACAAATTAAGAGCTACCTCTTCATTGACTGGACATGGCCTTCTTAGATTAGATGTTTTAAGAATGGAAGTAATCTCACTGCAACTAGTGTTTTCCCAGAATAACTTAATTTCCTTATAGCAGTGTTGTAGGTTGAAGAGTATTCCCCAAACCTTGCTTAAAAAAAAAAAAAATTATGTGTAGCCATTAGGCTTCTCCTGAGGTAACAGTTACAAAATAAAACTACCTACATTCCTCCTGTTGACTGGTGGAGAGGTGTCGCTGATAAACTTAGAATCCCTCTGGTTGCTAGTGCCATGGAGTCAGCTTACTCAGTTGATCATTTTTTGCTTTACAAAACTGACGCCTTTGTGGGCCTGCTCTCCTCCCTCTAAAATACGGTGGGGTGAGTCTAACCAAAACAGAGTTCAGGACATGACACTGTGGGGAAATGCCGAGTTGTCCTGCCTGCCTGTTACCTGAGTCACATGTCCCTTGCCTCCTGTAGATGATGAGAGTTCACTGGTTGACCCTGATGACATCATGAAACACATAGGGGATGACGGATCAAACTCTGTAGCAACTGAGCCCTGGCTCCGCCCTGGCACTTCAGAAACACTGAAACGCTTCATGGCAGAGCAGCTGAACCAGGAGCAGCAGCAGGTTCCTGGAAAACCAGGCACTTTCACTTGGCAGGGCCTGTCGACTGCACATGGTTAAAATAAACCTGTATTGGACCCAGTAGTGCCTTTTAAGGTGAAAGGAATGGTAAATCTGTACCTTCAATAATATGTCCTACTTTTGGCCCCTACCTGAAAGTTACTTTTTTTCCATCTGTATATAAAATTATGATGTATATTGTGTACATAAATATAAGGCCATGATTATTGATTTATATAATAGAATTGTATAGAATTATTTTTGCACAATTTTGTCATAAATTAGTGTGGTAATGAACTGAACTACTATTTGTGCGTATGTTGAATTCTGCTTGTCATTAAGGTGAATAAGTGTCTTAACTGTCCTGTAAAACCAGACTCCCCTTTGTTACATGCACATTTTCCATTGTTACCTCCATGCAAAAGAATTCATTTAGTAGGTACATCTATTGTAGCTGTGATTATTCCAGTTTCTGTGTGAAACAATCAGATGTCCTATTTCATGTTATTTGTAGCTACTGATACAGAAATGAAGGGAACTGTAATTGCTTGTATTCTTGTAAGCCATACATTAAATGTTACACCTTTCTGCTTCTATTTTTATTCCAATGAAGGCATTTGTTTTAAGTTACTAATTTATATAACTACTTCTTGATACAAATAAATTTTTATTTTAATTACTAAAATCTTTTTATTTTAACTACTATGGAGCTTTCTAGACTAGTTTTCTGGAGGCTGAACAGAGGTGGGGACACCCGGGGGTCAAGGACAGAGAGACCGGAGTCGTCGTCTTGTTCCACCACCATGGAACCTTGGATAAGTAAGTCCATGTGAGTTTTCTAATCACTCAGTAACTGATACTTTTTTAAAAAAAGGAGTCATTCAAATTATGAAATTCTGACTCAGAATCTTCACAACCATGACAGCTGAGAACATCCCCAGGCACTGCTTCTCCAATACATCCTCTGATGTAATTAATGGTAGACAATATCAGACAAATTACTGATATTTTGAGTTTTGGCTAGTTGTAAATTTTATATTTGATTGATTTTCTAATTGGACCATCGTTTGCTTTACTAGTAAAGATTTGTTCTATTGTCATCTGAAAGAAAGAAGAAAGCCTCTGACTCTTCTAGGGGAAGAGTCCTAATACTACACCATTAAATAATCAACTGCCAGGTTGTGTGGAACACTTACCCTTCCTTGCACAGCAAGGTCACAGTGGCTCCCAGCTCTAGCATCCAGCTGGGCTTGAACAGAGCTGTCTTAGGGGTAACAAATACGGCACACTTACAAATGCATTGTTCAGTAACTTCATTATCTAAGAGAGGTGTGAAAGCAAAGACGACTGAATACTTTTCCTCTTTAACACAACCATGTTAGATGATATTGACACATTCCATTTTTGTTTAATGCCATGTACCACACAACTTCAACTGACTCCTAAAACACACAATATTGCAAACTGTGCTGAAGAGAACTTTAGCTCTTTTCAGCACTCAAGTAGTGTAGCCTGATGCTAGGTTATTAATATATAAAATATTAATATGCAAAATATCAAAAGATTTTTGGGCTGGATATGGTGGCTTACGCCTATAATCCCAGCACTTTGGGAGGCTGAGTTGGGAGGATCACTTCAGGTCCAAGAGTTTGAGACCAGTCTGGGCAATATAGTGAGATCCCGTCTCTACAAAAAAAAAGTTTTTTAATTAGCCAAGTGTAGTGTTGTGTGCCTATAGTCCTCACTACTGGGGAGGGTGGAGTGTGAGAATCACGTGAGCCCCGTTTGAGGCTACAGTGAGCTGTGATCATACCACTGTGCTCCAACCTGGACAACAGAGTGAGATCCAGTCTCTAATAGATACATAAAAATTTTAAAAACTGCCTTAAAAATAAATATTCTATGGTAAGTACAGTATGAGGGAGGATCTAATGCTGGAAGCTGGAAAGAAAATACCAGAACCAAACAATACTGAATTTGTAGTTCTGGCTGAAAATATCTTTTCCATAGTAGTATGGCCTTAACAGAAAAGAATCAATGAAACATGGGGGTGGGTTATACAGGTTTTGATTGCACTGATGAAATATTTCAAAAGCTTTATTGACCTATAACCTGATTAGAATATGCCAGATGAGAATCAATATTGTACAGAAAGTTGTACAGAATTTTTTACATAGAAAACTTTACATCTGTACCATATACATTTTATCCATCTGAAAAAATTTTCTACATCCACTGTTAATACGGAATGCTTGACAATCTTGTCTTTCAACCATCAGAGCACAATTCACAGTATGAATACATTTCCAGTAAATCTAACCTCCGCAAACCATGCCAGATTTGTTATTTTAATATATTCAACATTAAATTCTGTACATAGAGTAAAATCTACATCAAGCCCCACCACCCAAAAGAAAAGAAAATGACAGCAATCTGGATTCATTTTGCAGTGATTCAAGTTTTGGTCCATAAAGGATCATTCTATTTTAATGGCTCATCTTTAAAAGCCCTAAGAGAAATATGTGACAGGTAGTTACTGTCAGTAGGGATATTTTCTACCTTTTTTTCCCTGTTGTTGAAGTGTCGGCCACAACAGCTTCTGGGCATGTTAAAGCCTCAAAATCACCACCCACCAAAAAGGGCCAAACTAAAAATCCCCACAAAATAAAAAAGAAAGTTCCACCCAAATGTTTAGTGCATTTGACAAAATATTATGGGTATTTAGCAAATGAATAAGAAAATAAAGAAAGAAAACAGTGCAGGAAGAACTATATAATGTTTAAGATTTTTATATTACAGACCTGCATCTCTGTACATTTTTCACAGGATGATTACCAGTATCTCAGATAGCCTGAGTGTGCAAAAATCTTCAGAATAAGAATACCCATAGTTGCTAAATATCTTTTACCATGAACAATAATTTCTTCTTCTCTCCCCACTCCCCAATTATAAACATTTTATCCTTCAAAATACAGCTCTCCTGAGTTGTACTTCTTGTAGAAGTTCAATCTTTACATCTATAGTTCTTTGGGTAAGTTTCACTTCCACACCTGCCAAAAACATGTGGGGCTTTTCCTGCCATGGAAGACAGGGAAGGACCCGTGAGCATGAGCTGACACTGTTTAAACAGGCTTTCTGCTCAACATGAGGCCAACATAACACACAAAATCCGCCCGTACTAAAAGCGACTGGAGTGTTGCAAGTTTGAATAAGAGTTCTAAGCATCTTTACCAGTAACTCTCAGACACTGCAATCCGGAGAAATCGTTTTTCAGGTAGGAAACCTCAGCTCCAGCGTCCTTTTTAAAGAGCGGAGGGATGTAAACGCCAACAAAAATATTAAGTTCCCATCATTGCTTGTTTATTCCAAGTTCCTGTTCAGGTGGTTGTGATATTTGAAAAACTACTCCGATTCGCAGAAAAAATCTTCTAAGAACAGCACGAAGTTCAGGAATCAAGTCAAATTGCATAATTTCACATAAGAGAGGGTAGTAGAATGATGCATGAGCTTTAAACTGCAGGGAAAATGAATTTCTCCATTAGCAGTGATTGCAAACTCCAGAGCCTCAAACTGCCTAGAGTCAAACTACTCTGGGGCTCGATTACAGGAGCCAGGAAAGCAGCGTCCACAGCAGGCAGTGACTGTGGGTTGTGGAACTTAGAAAAACTCACTTCATACAAACACTACTCACTTACATATCCTTACTTTGAAAAACATTTGCCTGTATATCTTTGACAAACTTTTAGTAATTTAGCACTGTTTTTCCTGGGCAATAAGCAAAAGAAAACAACTGAGTACAAACTAGAGTTTTTATAACCTATGGGTTACTGAAATTTTATCTTTTGTTACATAAAAATTTTAAGTTTTGGGGAAAAATCTAAACAGTTCTTCAGGCAAAGCTACATACGTTTCACATGTACAGTTCAATTGTTATACTTCGGCTGTACCTTCACAGTAGTTCCCCTTCATCTCTGAACTCTAGTCTGCAGCCTCATTTCCTACCCCTGTGCCCCTCCAGATCCAGAGAAGCAGTGAGACATGTTATGGCAAAAAAAGTCAGCTGTGGAGTAACAGAGGCTGGGGTTTAGAACCCTTGGCCTTTCAAGTACTGGGCCACATCACTAGGCATTTTTAAACCTATTCTAGGGTCACAGCAAAGCAACCTGTTTCCTTATGTGTGAGCTGTAAGTTGCAATTTTTTTGTAAGAGTAGAATGTACATTTTTGAAAACCTTTATGCACTTATATTTACAGTCATGTGTGTATTTTATCTTTATTTCTACTGGTTCAAAATTCTTATATGAGGCCCATTCACTAGGGACTCTGGGTTACCTGGAACCACTAAATATGCCAAAGGAACAGCTGCAGCCCGTAGCACAGGCCCAGGAACCAGATGTATTCTTGAGTAGCAGGCAGAGTGCAAGGTCATGAGGTAGTTGGACAGCAGTTTTCAAAATGGGGAAAAGGAAGAGACTCCTGGGGTCACAATGGGAATTTCAATGTTATGGGAACCTAGGAACTTGTCGAGGTATCCCAAGGGATTCTGATCCCTCACCTACTGAATCCCCTAGAGAACTGCTAATTAGTGAACAAAGCTGGGAGAAAAGCGAGGACTGAGGAAGATACAGCAAGGCCACTGGTGGTTTTGCACAAGCAGCAGTGCAGCCTGGGCACTGCTTGATTCGGCTCTGAGAGCTCTTGCACGGCAACTCTGGGACCCGGCATCCCGACACGAATAGGGCTAGAACTGTGGGGCTGGATTCGAAGCCTCATACTTACCCTATTATCGCTTATCTTTAGAACTTTAGTTAGAAACAAAAGCAGTAAGTTAGTCCAGGCTTCCCGATGACTTTCTGATGTTAGAGTGAGGAAGTAACTTAGCGCTTCACTGCAGACACTGCAAAAGAAAAGGCTTCCTTTAATGTTACTTGTATATCTACTGGTCCCCATATTCACTGAGAAAGAGCAATCATGAACACAGCAGTGAATATGAACTATTCAAGAACATGTTAGATCCTATCTGTTTACATTAGCTGGAGTGTCAACATAAACATGCTTTTCAAATTGGGAAGAAAACCAAACATGTTAAAAGAAGCCATTGTAACTTACCAGGAAACCCACATTTTCCTAATTTTCTAAGTTTCTTTCAATTCAAAGCTGCTGTGTGGCAGGTGGCACATGTGAAGCTTAGTTTCAAGAGACCTGGGCTGGAATCTGAGGCGACTCCTCTCTTCACTGACCCTTGTGAGGCCCTAGATCACAAGGTCCTGCGGGGCCTTAATCAACCAGTCTTGTCAATCAAATGGGATAACAGAGACTAGGTGACCCCTTAAAATTCTAAAATGTATTTAATTGGCCTCAGAACATCTATTCCTTAAGTAGATATAATACAATGCAGATGGTAGTATTCTTTCTGAATGGCATGTTTCATTCTTAGCCTGAGTTTACATGTTAGTTATCTTAAAGTAAAAGAGTAAAAAAAGTAATACTAAGAAAAACTCCAAATATTTTTTTCCAAAGTAAATGCAGGCAGGCAAGTTTTCACTTTCACAAATGGTTGTTCTGTAAAAATGGGACTATCTTAGGACATTAATAAGGCCTATAAATGACACAGTTCACAGTTTTAAAACAGAAAACCTCCTTTGTCCTGCATGTTAGACATGATTTGGCCACATGTCACTAAAGCACATTCATCTCTAAGACTGAATTTAAGTTTTACAATTGCTCTGTGGAATAGGGGCATCCAGGCCCCAAAGGCTCAGCTCTCAGCATGGTCCCACCGGTGCCCCTTTCCTGCCTGGCACCACGTGGCTACCTGGTCAGAGATGGAAATCAGTCAAGAGTCTTACTTCAAAAGCCTCTGCTGGACCTCCTCCCAGGCACTCACGCGGCTCTCATCCATGTACATCCGGAACAGAATGCGCAGCCCACAGGCCAGGCTGCTGGTCTCCTGCTTTAGAAGGTTGGGCTTGGATTTGCCTTTGAATCCTGCAGAAAGGGGAAGTTTCTGGGATTAGTTTGGGAAGGCATCTTATGTAAAGGTGAAGCAGCCCATATGGAAGCACATTTTGTTTGTGCTCAGCCATCAGCATCTGCTGCTTACAAAGCGGAGCCACAGCAGCCTGATGTGAGGATGATTTCCACGTCCAGGATTCCCTCCCTATTCACGTTGGGGATATGAGATATAAAATAACTTGTGGCCTGGGAAGGTGGAGCCCTTCACATGAAACTGCACTCGAATCCCCAAAGCTGTAGAAGGGGCTCTGTGCTCTGCCTGCACGAGGGCGCTCAGATAAACAGGGGCAACCTCCAGGAGGTGAGAACTGCTCTGTCAGAGGTATGATGGGTCCAGTGTGTGTGGACACAAGGAGGGTCTATCAGCTCAGCAGGAATAGGCCCAGTGGAATGGTGGCAACAACTTGGGTAGGAAAAAAGGGGAAAAATAAGTACAGACTACTCTTTCCAGAAGTTAGGCTGTAAAGGGAAGAAGAATGCCACAGCTGTTTTAAATAAACAAAAGCACCAAACCCTTTTGATACAGAGTTTGATGTTCAGTAACTATCAGCCCCCTTCTTTTTCTCTGCCTTATTCTGCTGCCCCTCATCCTCCCAGCACTGTTTGGCACCTAATAATTATATTTCTTTCTTTTTTCTTTTCTTTTTTTAAGAGATGGGGTCTCACTGTGCTGCCCAGGCTGGAGGGGAGCAGTGTGATCATGGCTCACCGCAGCCTCAAACTCCTGGGCTCAAGTGATCCTCCCACTTCAGCCTCCCGAGCAGCTGGGATTACAGGTATGCAATACCATGCCCCGCTAATTTTTAATTTCTTGTAGAGACAGGGTCTGTGTTGGCCAGGGTGGTCTCAAACTTCTGGCCCCAAGCAATCCCCCCACCTCAACCACCCGAGTAGCCAGAACTACAGGCATGAGTCACTGCACCTGGCTCTATTTCTTAAATTAAAAAATTAACAATGCCACTTTGGTTTATAATAAAAGCTTATTTTTTGTTTAAAATGTCTAACTTGTTCTACAACAAATATAACTCACATCCCAATAAATTCACCTTCACTTTGAGCTTTAGCCATTCCCAGTAAACAGAGAAGCCATTCAAATACACATGCCAGGTTTTGTGTGTGTGACTTTTACAAGTTTATTTCCTAATGAAAGGACAGCTTTTATCATGTCAGTTAGTATCAACAAGAAGGTCCAGGTTGGGCAAACAAGATGATAGAACAATATAAGTCAAATAATAGACCAAGGGGGAAAAAATTCACCCACGTAGTTATCTGGCTTACTGCAGACCAGAAAAGGGCCTGGTTGTGAGATTACCTTACTACTGTTAAGGTCAGAGTACACAGTACACATAGTGACATGCAGATACCTACAGTAGACAGTCAATGAGTTCTGATACCTGTATGTATCTGTCCCACATCCATCAACAGTAAACATTAAATGTGAGGCGTGCATAGCTTACCTGCTTTCCACAGGGCAGTCCTCTGTTCGTTGTTGGAATTAAATGCTTTTGCAAATCTATGTGACTCTAATAAGCAGTCCAGTAGCTTAAAAAGTTGTTGTGATGTTAAAAAGCGGTACATTCCTTGGTCTTGAGTATCAACTCGAACATCAAAGTCCACCGCATCTCTCTTTGAAAAACAAACCACCCCAGTATATACACACAGTCAAAATAATTTTAGTTAATTTACGACTCAGTGCTCCCCGAAGACCAGTTTCACAAGAAAGCCACAGATACTCAGCTTAATCTAACCTAAGAGAAAGTAAGGGATGGTCCATATTCCGTTACACATCCTCGTCCCCAAGCACCGCCTCCCATCAGTCCAGACCCTCCTGGACTCCCAACTCCCTGGCCCTGCGCTCCTCAGCCCCTCAAGTCCTCCCTTCTCAACTGCTATGGAGTCCATGCATCATGATTTTAATTATTCTCTTTCACAACCCCTCCTCTTCCTTTTAGTAACTGGCTGGCAAAACGGCAGTGTGGTCATGTGTGACTAGAGAAAGCAGACTGGTTTTTCTCTAAACTAGTGGGCTTGGTGCTGGCCCAGCCCTTGGCAGACCTTGGCCTAGGCCACGTTCCTGGCCAACCAGCTCACGTTTTCACTTCTCAAGTAGCTAAAACATTCTTCCAAATCTCACATGGTAGATGACTTTTCTTCCCATCTCAGTGAGAAACCAGAAGCTGGCAGAGGCGGTCTCTCACAAGCTCCCACCCCAAATGTACCAGACTTCCTGCATCCATAACCCATCTCCCAGCCCTCCCCATGCCACCACATGGGAACTATCTGGGCTTCTGCCCCAGGTGATTCCCACTCTGTATGAAGTACTATCTCCACTCACTCAAAAACATGGCCCTAGCAATTGCCCCTCTCTTGCCTACAGTCAGTTTTTCTCTCCCTACTGGAAAGCTCTTACCAGTGAACACACTGCCATATCACCAATCTGGAGAACAAAACATAGCAAACCCCTCACCCTCCAGCTATCACATTTCTCTGTGCCTTTATAGCAAAACTTCTTAACAGAGTACTGGCTGAGTCCACATTCTCTCTTTCTCTCTCTTCCCATTACAATTATGCTTTTGTCCTCAATTTAACATTTAACACATTGTTAAGGTTCCAAAGTCCTCCAAATAGTTAGAAGGCAATTCTCAAGAGTAGTATCACTTGACCTATCCAGAGCATTTAACAAGTGACTGATCACATGTTGCTTCTTAAAACATTTTCTTCATCTGACTTCCCGGACAACTGACACCTGCTTCCCCGTGCCTCCCCATGCCTCATGGATTCTCGTCCTCAGTCTCTGCTAGCTGCCTCCTCTCCAGAAGCTGTAGAGGACAAGGTTCCTAGTGCTCAGTTGCTGACCCTCCTCCCTGCTCTAGCTAACCTTACTACCTTGTGATGGGATCCAGTCTCATGGTTTAAAAGGACATCTGCATGAGGAAGGCCCCACAAATTAATTCTCTAGCCTAACTCTAAGCCCAGACTGCTATAGCTAACTTCCTACTTACACAAAAAAAGCAGCTGTCCTCCTATCTCCTTACCTGCGCTGCAGCTAAGTTTTCCGCATCTTCTTTCTTACTTGTGGCTGGGAAGAAGACAATGTTGTCGATAGTCTGGATGAGTTCCAGCTGCACAACACATTTAATCAACAGGGCAGCAAACAATTTTTGTTCTGGAAATTCTGTGAGGAAACCCCCCCCAATGCACATGCAAACAAAAAATTATTTTGAATTCTTTATAATTTCCATGACATTACAGTGCTAAGGAAACATTAATATGTATTCACACATCACACTGAGAAGGACATACTGCTTTTGCACGCAGGCATTACTCAGTAAAAGTTTAACTGATATTTAGAAAAGCCTTAGACAAGTAATTTTTAAAATAAAAGTGCCCTACATAATTTAGAACAAGCTTGTCCAACACGCAGCCTGTATGTGGCCCAGGACAGCTTTGAATGCAGCCCAACACAAATTCATAAACTTTCTTAAAACATTATGAGATTTTTTCCTAGCTCACTACTATTTTTCATAGTAGAAAGAAACAAGGATTGTAAATGGCCCAGCTTTGGAGCCATTGCCCCAGGACTGCCTAGTAGAAAGCCCCCTTTGGGCAGCTGTCTGCCTCCTGGAAAAGCTTCCTGCCAAAGCTGCCCCTGAGAATCTGGGATGGAGGTGTGGCCGTGTGGTCTGGGTCCCCTGGGGCCATACATGTTAGTGTATTTTATGAGTGGTCCAAGTCAATTCTTCTTCCAGTGTGGCTCAGGGAAGCCAAAACATTGGACACCCCTGATTTAGAACAATAAATATTCAAGATGTTCCCGCTACAAATTTTTTTTAATTCAAGTTATTTTTAACAAAAATGTAACAAATAGATAAAAACCTAAAACTGAAATATAAACTGTAAACCCAAGTCTGACCTTTGAAAACAGGGAATAAAGGGGCTGGGCACGGTGGCTCACGCCTGTAATCCCAGCACTCTGGGAAGCCAAGGCAGAGCTGGATCACCTGAGGTCAGGGGTTCAAGACCAGCCTGGCCAACATGATGAAACCCCATCTCTACAAAGCTACAAAAAAATTTGCCAGGCATGATTGCGTGCACTCGTAATCCCAGCTACTCTGGAGGCTGAGGCAGGAGAATCGCTGGAACCCGGGAGGCGGAGGCTGCAGTGAATCAAGATCACACCAGCGCACTCCAGCCTGGGCAAGAGAGAGAGAGAGACTCTGTCTCAAAAATAAATTAATTAATTGAAATTAAAAAAAAAGAAAATAGGTTACATGAAAACTTATACATAAGAAAATAACAGAACAGATCAATGTGAGACAGGAAGTGAGGGCAGCCAAGACTCCGGATGAACCTATGCAATACTGTGGTTTGGCCACAGCACGTTTTATTTGGATCCAGATTTGTAGCTGTGACTGAAATTACCTCTTATTTTCAAAGACATCCATCAGCAAAGAAGTCTATAAAAAAATTAAACTGGGGCCAGGTGCAATGGCTCATGCCTGTAATCCCAGCACTTTGGGAGGCCAAGGCGGGTGGATTGCCTGAGGTCAGAAGTTCGAGACCAAGTTGGCCAACATGGTGAAACCCCATCTCTACTAAAAATACGAAAATTAGCCGGGCGTGGTGGCGTGCGCCTGTAATCCCAGCTACTCGGGAGGCTGAGGAAGAACTGCTTGAACCCAGGAGGCAGAGGCTGCAGTGAGCCGAGATCACACCACTGCACTCTAGCCTGGGTGACAGAGCCAGATTTCGTCTTTAAAAAAAAAAAAAAAAAAAAAAAAAAAGTTAAGCTGAACACATTACTTCAAAAGTAACCAAACTGCAAAGTAACAAAAGTGCCACCCACGTTCCCCTCATCAGCTACACACAACCGCATCCCTCTATCCTGAACACATTTGTTCAACAGTGCGCTTCTGATAGTTCGCTGGCCCATGTGGACACACTCATGGGAGTGCTCCCCTTGTCTGACCACGCCAGCTAAGTAGCTAATCCAATGCAGCAGCACAAGGTTAGAAAAGAGGACTCAACTCCCGAGATGCTGCTGCCACACCGCCCAGGGGACCCAGACCACACGGCCACACCTCCATCCCAGATTCTCAGGGGCAGCTTTGGCAGGAAGCTTTTCCAGGAGGCAGACAGCTGCCCAAAGGGAGCTTTCTACTAGGCAGTCCTGGGGCAATGGCTCCAATGCTGGGCGACTTACAATCCCTGTTTCTTTCTAGTATGAAAAACATTTTACTACAAATTCCCTTTTCTGGCACTAATGCGTGGAAGAAAAATTCATGTTTTAGGGATTTTGAGGGGTAGAAAAATAACTTACTTAAATTTATTCTTATTGAGATCATTAATGAAGGTTCCTTTCCAGATACCGTTCATAAATGCTGTTCTATTTAACGTTTAGTTCTTAGTACTAGATCACAAATTAAACAAAACAAAGAAACCTGTAAGTCCTACGTTTATCTCTTCCTCTTAAATCTTGTCTTCTTAGTCCTTTATTACAGTGACAGCGGCATGGGCAGTCATCCATTCACTCTCTCATTCAAGTGAGAAAACATCTCAGTCTCAGGGGGAAAGAGACTCCTAGCAGGACCTGGACTCCAGAAGGGACTTAGCGGTAGATGGAGGTCTTAGGAGACCTATTTTCATCAGCTCCAACGTGAGCTACTCAGGGGTATTAAGAGCTTCCAGCAGGGACCCAAACAGTTCTAGTGACCCCAAGAATTTGGCAGATGAGGCTGTACTCTGAACAGCAATGCCAAGCCTCTTCATAGTTTCTCGTGCCCTTTGAGACCTGGACAAGGATCCTAACTATAGTCTCACTAGCAAGGACCAGGAGCACATTTGATGACAGTATCTATTTGGACAAATTTTAGTCCTGACAAGGCCTGACACTGCCAGGGTTGAATTAGTCAACCATTTCATTGTCCACACAATAGAGAGCAAAGCTAAGCAGATTTTAACTATGTGGGACTGCAGGTACTGAATCAACTCGACAGAGCAGTGGTGCAGAAAGAATGAGGCTGGTCTGTGCTGTGATTCTTTTCACTGAGTTGGAGAGTCAGACGCAGGGGCCTCCTCATCAAACAGGAGAACCACAACCTATCCACCAAGGAAAAGGGCTCATGGGAGCAGGGTGGCCGCTTGTTCTTCCTCCAGCTCTTAACTGTTCTGAGTCAACAGTTACAGGATGAACCTTGCCTAAAAGTCTTCCAGGGGAGTGAGAGTGGAATGTCTGGCCTAAGGATGCAGTCTGACCCCACAGCTCACAGTGGCAGGAAAGCAGAACCCTTGCCCCAGGAAAAAGGATAGTCCCAGAGTAGCCAAGTGCACACTTTCCACTATGTGAAGACCAAGTCCTGCCCTCACAAAGTTAAGTGTGTTTAAATTCAGTCTTGAGGCTGAGAGCAAGAAAAGCCACTTACTATTCTTTCCTCTTGGCCTTTCTTGGTGCAGACTGAAGCTGCAAAGGACTCCTACATGAACGATTCTGTTCTTTGGGGAACAGGAATGAAAAATGAATCTGGGCCACTCACTACCACCTGTTTACCCTTTAAGAAATTAGCAAAATACAGTGACTGAAGATAGAAGCTCCTTTCAAGTAGGATATGATAATAAAGCCTGTCTTCTCTTAAGAACTGTAAGCACTTAGGATTAAAAAATTCCCTGAATAAAATTAAATCAAAATGGATCAATGACCTAAATCAAAGAGCTAAAAGAATAAAACTTCATAGGCCAGGCACAGTGGCTCACGCCTCTAATCCCAGCACTTTGGGAGGCTGGGCAGGTGGATCACTTGAGTTCCAGAGTTCAAGACCAGCCTGGCCAACATGGCAAAACCCCATCTCTACTAAAAATCCAAAAATTAGCCAGGTGTGGTGGCCCGTGCCTGTAATCCCAGCCACTCAGGAGGTTGAGGCAGGAGAATCGCTTGAACCCAGGAGGTGGAAGTTGCAGTGAGCCCAGATCGCACCACTGTACTCCAGCCTGAGTGACAGAGTGAGACTCCATCTCAAAAAAAAAAACAACAACAACAACAACAAAAAAACAACTTCATAGAAGACAACATTGGGGGAAATGCTGATGACCTTGGATTTTGACAATGATACCAAAGGCATAACTAACAAAAGAAAACAAAAATTGGACTTCATCAAAATTTAAAAACAGGCAAAGGACATGAATACAAATTTCTCCAAATAAGATATACAAATGGCCAACAAGCATATGAAAAGATGCTTAACATCACTAATCATTACGGAAATGCCAGTCAAAACCACAATGAGGTACAACTTCTCACCCACTAGAATGGTTATCATTTAACAACAACAAAAAAGGCATTGGCAAAGATGTGGAAAAACTGGAATTGCTGGAGGGAATGTAAAATGGTGCAGCCACTGGCTATAGAAAATTACTTGGTGGTTCCTCAAGAAGTTAAACATAGAATTACCCTACAAGCTAGCAATTCCACTCCTAGGTAGATAACGCAAAAGAACTGAAAACAGGTATTCAAATGATATTTGTACACAACAGTTTGCAGCAGCACTATTCATGACAACTGCAGGTGAAACAAATACAAACATCCATCATCAGACAAATGGATAAACAAAATGTAGTCTATACATTCGGTGGACTATTACTTAGTAATAAAAAGGAATGAATTATTGATTCATGCTACAACATGATGAGTCTTGAAAGCATTGTGAGAGAAGACAGACACAAAAGGTTGTATTTTGTATGATTCCATTTTTTATATGAAATATGCAGAATAGGCAATTCACAAACACAGGTAATTAGTGGCTGCCAGGGGCTGGGGAAGGGGAGAAGAGGGAGTGGTTGTGTAACCGTTATGGGGCAGGGGGGCTCCCTTTCAGAGTGATGAAAATGCTTTGGATCTAGATAGAGGTGGTGGCTGTGAATGTACTAAATACCACTGAATTATTCACTTGTATATTGTTTTTTCTGTTATGTAAATTTCACCTCAGGTTTTAAAAAGTTCTCAAAGCTGTCCTGTTCTCCTCTAAGGAGGCTGTGGTCTTTTCTAGGTGTTATAATTTTCCTTCAGCAAATGAAACCGAATCAATCCAGTAAAAAAGTAAAGAGTTCCTCTTTTTTGTGAAAAGGTGAGGGGAGGAATACAGGTGACCTGGGGATCCCTGTATGGAGACAGGGGTGTGGGCAGCAGTGAGGGAAATTGGCACAGGCCGACTAAGGTTAGGGAGCATTGTGGAGAAAAGGGTTGCTCCTTAAAAAGTAGGGTGCTCCTGCCGGGAACGGTAGCTCATGCCTGTAATCCCAGCACTTTGGGAGGCCAAGGCAGGTGGATCACGAGGTCAGGAGATCGAGACCATCCTGGCTAACATGGTGAAACCCTGTATCTACCAAAAAATAAAAAACAAATTAGTCGGGCGTGGTGGCGGGCACCTGTAGTCCCAGCTACTCGGGAGGCTGAGGTAGGAGAATGGCGTGAACCCGGGAGGTGGAGCTTACAGTGAGCCGAGATTGCACCACTACACTCCAGCCTGGGCGACACAGCGAGACTCTGTCTCAAAACAACAACAACAACAACAACAACAACAACAACAAAAAGTAGGGTGCTACTGGCCAGATGCTGTGGCACAAGCCTGTAATCCCAGCATGTTGGGAAGCTGAGGCAGGCAGATGGCCTGAGCTCAGGAGTTCAAGACCAGCCTGGGCAACATGGCAAAACCTTGTCCCTACAAAAAAATATAAAAAATAATCTGGGCATGATGAGGCGTACCTGTAGTCCCAGTTACTCAAGAGGCTCGCTTGAGCCTAGGAGGTTGAGGTTGCAGTGAACCGAGATCACACTCCAGCGTGGGTGACAGAGTAAGACTCTGTCTGGAAAAACAACAACGACGACGACGAAAACAAGTTGGGTGCTCCTGCTTAGAAAGCAACAGTCCCTCACTACTTCCCCTTGCAGATGGGTAGAGGAAGGCATGTTAGGCCCTACTTCTACAGACAGAACATGAGGTTGGTTGGCATGCAGAAGGGGGTCGAGAGAGAAGACTCAGGTGCTCGTTGGTGGAAAAAGCGGACATTTCAGGTATCAGCAGAGTTCCTGACCTTCTGCCAGAGGGCATCCATCTATCAGAGGATGTCCAAATTAGGGTAAGCACAGTAAAGAAGTGATGACACGGCCAGGCGTGGTGGCTCACGCCTGTAAATCCCAGCACTTTGGGAGGCTGAGGCGGGCGGATAACGAGGTCAGGAGTTCGAGACCAGCCTTGCCAACATGGTGAAACCCCGTCTCTACTAAATCTACAAAAATTAGCTGGGGGTGATGGCCGGCACCTGTAATCCCAGCTACTCAGGAGGCTGAGGCAGGAGAATTGTCTGAACCTGGGAGGCAGAGGTTGCAGTGAGCACCACTGCACTCCGGCTTAGGCGACAGGGTGAGACTCCATTTCAAAAAAAAAAAAAAAAAAAAAAAGTGGTCGGGCACGGTGGCTCACATCTGTAATCCCAGCACTTTGGGAGGCCAAGGTGAGCAGATCACGAGGTCAGGAGTTCGAGACCAGCCTGGCCAATATGGTGAAACCCCGTCTCTACTAAAAATACAAAAATTAGCCGGGCGTGGTGGTGCGTGCCTGTGGTCCCAGCTACTCAGGAGGCTGAGGCAGAAGAATCGCTTAAACCTGGGAGGCGGAGCTTGCAGTGAGCTGTGATGGCGCCACTGCACTCCAGACTGGGCGACGGAGTGAGACTCCATCTCAAAATATAAAAAATAAAAAAAAAGAAGTGATGACACAATTATAGTATATGCTTGTTAACGATAAAAAACCAAAAATGTTAACCCTTTCCTACATAAAACACAAATTTATTTTTATTTAGAGAAATAACTCACTTGCTGTAGATTTAATTTTGCTGACTTCTTCATTAACAGCAGAGGCAGAAACCAGTGGTGCTTGCGGTCTGTTATCCACAGACCTTGGTTGAACAGAATCATGAATATCTACAGACTTCTGTGATACTGTATCCTAATAAATAAAAAAAAACATTATAAGTATGGTTAATAAAGTTCATGTGTGAAAATATTTTCTAAAATGCTATTTTAAAAACTTATGTCCCTATGAAAATGATTACATTACACAATGAGAAAATTATTTAAAATTACCTGTACATACAGAAAAGTTGACTTTCTGACCCTCACTGGGCTCAGGTCTTAAACCATCCAACAGCAACAGATATAAATACAAAACTTCAAAGTGTAGAGAAACTGGTCAGCAACACCCACAAGTGTTCATAAAATCTAAACAGACACTTTTTGCAGGGGTAAATTTAGAAAAGGATCTTCTGTCACCCATGGACCCAGGGACTAGAAAGGTCAATGTGAAGGTGACTATCTAGGAGCGTCATATCATGAAGAGAAACTGGACCCTGGAGTCCAATAGACCTACACAAGAATTAGGCTCCAGTAATATTTATTCACTTTTCTGAGATAGGAGTTTCGCTCCTGTTGCCCAGGCTGGAGTGCAATGGCGCAATCTCGAATCGCCGCGACCTCTACCTCCTGCGTTCAAGCGATTCTCCTGCCTCAACCTCCCCAGTAGCTGGGATTATAGGTATGCGCCACCATGCCCAGCTACTTTTTGTATTTTTAGTAGAGAAGGGGTTTCACCATGTTGGTCATGCTGGTCTCCAACTCCCAACCTCAGGTGATCTGCCCGCCTCGGCCTCCCAAAGTGTTGGGATTACAGGCATGAGCCACCACGCCCAGCCACAGGTTCCAGTATTTTTAAGAGTGTAACCTTGGAAAAATGATTAATTTCCTGAGGTGAGGTTTTCTGATCTAAAAAGAAATGACATACTTTCCTTGCAGGTTGTTAAGAACTAGAGATAATAAATCCAAAACACTAGCAGCACAGTGTTGGGCAATAAATGGCAGCTGACCCTACCACTCCTCGAGCTTTCTTTCATTATAAAGGTACAGCATACTCAAGAGATGAGAGAACCTGGTTTCAGGAGGAGTGCTTAGCTCTTGTTATTCTGACATAACAGTCCCAGCCTGCAGTAACCTTACCTGCTGTGTGAAAGGAAGATGGGCCTGTGTTACCAGAAATAGTAATAATCAGAACAATATGTTAGCTTGGACTTCTGTATTTTAAGGAAGAAATTACTCAGTTCTCAGAATTAAAAATGTATTATCTTACTGAAGATAAATGAAAGCACTAGTTTTTAAATATTTTTGGTCACTGGCCCTCTTGAACAGTCTGATGATTTCTAAAACGTTCTCTCCAGAAAACTAAACCTGCACAAAAACTAGGTCACAAAATTAGGGATTTAAAAACCTTGCTCTGTTTTAGAGGAATTTTTGGATGTTAGGTATACTGTTTTCTCAATTTTTCTCACTAACCAATGTAAATGAGGAGAATTTTTGGGACGTCCTAAGTAATAACGGGGTCTGTGCTGAACGGACGTCAGCACAACAGAGTCATGGAGCAACACGGGCCCAGTATAGACGTCACAGTTCTCAAGGGCAATTCAGAATGGTACTTTTCTGTGAAATCTGTTTTAACTGTTGACAATTTGTTAAGGAAGTTAAAAGTTGTGAGGAACAAATCTGGTCAGTGGGCATTAGTTTGTTACTTTACAGCCTCCTGGCTTTAAAATTCAAAGGTATTATTGGGAAAACAGTACAAATTTGAAAAGACCTGTAGATTATTGTTTCAAGGATAATTTTTTGATTGTCAGGGATAAGTAGGCATTATATTTACAAATTACTTTCAGAAAATTGTGTGTGTGTGGAGGCAGAAAATTTTCAGAAAATTGTGTGTGTGTGGGAGGCGGGGGTAGCAAGATAAAAAGAGGGAGGAAAGCAGGAGTTGGTAAAAATAAATGTAAAATAACATTTGGAGAAACTTGGTGTAATGATTACTTTTGTGTCAATTTGGCTAGGACACAATACCAATATCCTATGTACTTAAGCCAGATACTTAAGTCAAACGAGTAACAATTAATTCAATTAAACACTATTCCAGGTGTTGAGCTGAAGGTATTTTATAGATGTGGTTAACATCTATAGTCAGTTCACTTTAAGGATATTATCTTCAATAATCTAGATGGTCCTTATCCAATAAGTTGAAGGCCTTCAAAACTGAGCAAAACAGGTTTTCCTGGGGAAGAAATTCCACCTGTGAACTGCAGCTTCAGCACCTGCCCAAAGCTTTCCAGCCTGCCTGCCTGTCCTACAAAATTTCAAACCCGCCAGCCTCCACAATCACATAAGCCAGTTCCTTAAATCTATCTATATATATCTCTACTGTTGGTTTTGTTTCTCTGGCCCTGATAAAGATTTTGATACTATGAAATGGAATGTGGCTGTAACAAACACCTAAAAATGTGGAAGTGGCTTTGGAACTGGGCAATGGTAGAAGCTGGAAGAGTTCTGAGACACATGATAGAAAACACCCAGATTGCCCTGAAGAGACTGTTGGTAGAAATATGGACGTCAAATGTGGTTCTGGTGAGGACCCACAAGGAAATGCAATGTGTGAGAGAAAGCTTCTACCATCTTAGAGAAGACATGTATGGCCATCAAACAGATTATTGGTACAAATAAGAATGTTAAAAGGTGCTTCTGGTGAGGTCTTAGAAGGAAATCAAGAACATGGGATTAGATACTAATAGAAAGGTGATCCTTGTTGTAAAGTGGCAGAAAGCCTGGCTGAATTGTTGGGTGGAAAGCAGAATTCTAAGTGATGACATATAGTGGAGATTTCCAAGCAAAGTGTTGAAGGCGTGGCCTCGTTTGTCCTTGCTGTTTATAGTACAATGCAAGAACAAGATATATTAATGAAAGAACTGTTAAGCAAAAAGAAACTGCCACTTGATGATTTGAGAGGATCTTGGCCTATCCACATGGAAAAGGATGCTACAATCAGGAAATGAATTGTTAGGAAAGCATGCTTTGGAGAGAAGGCCAAGGCTATAATATATAATAGCTGGACGACTTTTTGCCAAAGAGATTAGGTATATATCTAGTGGATCCAATCAACCATCTCAGCAGAAGCCAGGAACATAACAGGACTATCCAGAAAGATGTATGGATCACCCTCTTGTTTAATGGCATGGTTTCTCTTAACACACAGAAGACCCACAAGGATTTTGAGAATGATATACCAGCAGACATATGGTCAGCCTAGAATGAAAGGGACAGAAACAATAAAAGGAAGGGAGGCTGACTTCTAGGATTCTACAGGCAGAAAATGGGTCAACAGAGCTGCAAACGTGCTAACCTTTAAGAAAAAGAAGAACAACCGATAGTGTAGGGCTCAGGCCCAAAGAAGCAAGCCATGGCCCCAGAAGGCAGAATATTAAGCCACACAGCATTATTCTCAGGCTTTAAAACTCAACAGAATTGTCCCTGCTAAGTTTCAACCTTGCTTAGGACTGGTGATCCTTTGTTCCTTACAATTTCTCCTTTTTGCAATGAGAATGTCTATCTTATGCTTGTCCCACTACTGTATTTTAAAAGTTACTTTACCTATTTTCTAGGTTCACAGGTCCACAGATGGAGATGAATTCTGCCCCAGAATAGATCATACTCAAGAGTGTCATCCATCCTTAATGTAGACGTCTGAGATGATCAGATTAGGGACTTCGATGGTATTTATATGGGATTTTGGACATAGTATTGATGCTGTAATGAGTTTAGACTTTTGGGGACCTTAGAATGGGGTGACCATCTTTTGCCGATGGGATGGACATGAATTTTTAGGTGTCAGTGGGTAGACCACAGTAGGATGAATATTGGCCCCTAAAAGGTATGTCTAAGTTCTGACCCCTGATACCTGCAAATGTTACCTTACTTGGAAATAAGGTCTTTTCAGATGTAATTAAGGATCTTGAGATGAGATCATCCTGGATTTCAGGTAAACCCTAAATCCAATGACTAACGTCTTCATAAAACAAAAAGGAGAGGGAGAGATTTAATTCACACACAGTGAAGAAGACTATGGATAGATGGTGGCAGAGATTGGAGTGGTATGTGAACAAGCCAAATAATGCCAAAGGTTGTCAACAGCCACCAGAAGCTGGAAGAAGCTAGTAAGGATTTTCCTTTAGAGCCTTTGGAGGGAATGTGGCCCTGCTAACTCCTTGATTTAGGACCTGTGGTCTTTAGAACCATGAGACAGTAGGTTTCTATAGTTTTAAGCCACCAAGTTTGTGGTAATTTTTTATGGTAGACCTAGGAAACCAATATACTGGGTGAAGTGAATATCAGAATTATTTGTACTGTTTTGTGTTACTTTTCTATAAGGTGAAATTATATAAAAATAAAAAGTTTAAATACTATCCAACAATATCTTCAGCTTTGCATGGAGATAGTTACGTAATATGGTATCTTTCTCTCACAACCCTTAAGAAATCATTTTACTCGATGTCCTATATTTAAAAATAATTTAAAATACTCCCTTCATGGCACTTAACAGAGACACATATTAATTGTCTGTGAAACTGACCACAGAACTAACTTCACAATTCTGGACAGCAAATTTATGCCATCTTCTTAAAAGAGACGAATGCATCGCAATGATATGAATGTTTGTGTTCCCTCCTAAATTCATAATGAAACTGAATCCCCAATGCAACAGTATCAAGAGGTAGAGATTTTAGGAGGGGAGTAGGCCATGAGAATTAGTGCCTTAAAAAACGGCTGGAGGGAACTATCTAGGCCCCTTTCTGTCCCTCCTTCTTCTACCATGTGAGAATGCAGCAACGAGGTGCCATTTTGGAAGCAGAGAGCAGCTCTCACCAGACACCTGATCGTACAATTCCCAACCTTCGTAATTGTGAAAAAATAAATTTCTATTTATAAGTAATCTAGTTTCAGATATTTTTTTAATAGTAGGAATGGATTAAGACACTTACATGTAAGACTTTGACCCATAATAAAATTACTAATCACAAATAACTAATTTCAATATACTTTACTGATTAAAACTTACCAATGGCTTTTCACTTACAGGAGATGGAGGTGGGGGGGCAGTTTCTCCAGAAGTGGGCCGCCAGGTCAAGAGCCTTTAAGATACCAAAACCACATCAATCACTAGGGGGCTGTGCCACATGCCACATCCAGCATATTTTGAAATGGGCCGAAGAAAGTAACAAGAACATACCAACTACACAGTCCATCTTTGACTACTGCTAAGAGCAATTTCCTAAAAAACACCTAGTAAAATGTTTAAACATGTACTTTTAGAAAAAAATTAAGTGGTGTTTAATATAATTAAAAGGGTAACATAGTCACCAGTTTTACATTTAAAAAAAACACTTTCTGATAAGTTTTAAAAATTTTAAACCTCCTTTCCCCAAGTATTAATATCAAATATTTTCCAAAGTAAGAGACTTCTCAAAAAAAAAAAATTCGTAAAATTGGCCAGGTGTGGTGGCTCACGCCTGTAATCCCAGTACTCTGGGAGGCCGAGGTGGGTGGATCACCTGAAGTTGGGAGTTCGAGACCACCTGACCAACGTGGAGAAACCCCATCTCTACTAAAAATACAAAATTAGCCGGGCATGGTGGTGTATGCCTGTAATCCCAGCTACCTGGGGAGACTGAGGCAGGAGAATCGCTTGAACCCGAAGGCGGAGGTTGTGGTGAGCTGAGATCGCGCCATTGCACCCCAGTCTGGGAAACAAGAATGAAACTCCATCTCAAAAAAAAAAACAAAA
This sequence comes from Chlorocebus sabaeus, assembly GCF_047675955.1. NCBI lineage: Eukaryota > Metazoa > Chordata > Mammalia > Primates > Cercopithecidae > Chlorocebus > Chlorocebus sabaeus. The sequence continues at coordinate 71,415,822 of NC_132911.1, forward strand.
CCCTGCCTCACTATAATTCCATTTCACACTCATCCCTTAGAGAAAAATGACAAGCTGTTATAAAATATGAAATATGTGTAAATACATTTTCCTTAGATTATTAAAAGACAGTAACAGAAACAGGCTGAGATTTTTTTTTCCCCAATTCAAAACCACTGCTTGGTTTGATCTGAATAAATAAAATCTTATAAAAGTCAGCGGAATCACTTCACTATGTCCCAAATTTTGGATAACCAGACTAAAGGTTTTGGTTTACAAATAGTTTAATTCATGTATTTGTTATAGTTTATAGCAGTTTGGTTTGTAATAAATCTAAATCCATGTAAGAGTAAGACAAGCTGAAAAGGATTTCTGTTATGAGAAATCAGTAGTTACTATCAAACTTTTAATCACTAGTCACTCTCCAACTCATTCAATATACAAATATAAATGTAAAGTTGTATAAAATCTTCTTACGCATGTGGGATTGTGGTTTTGAAGATATCCAGTGTGCAGTTGCAAGTTTTATCCCAGATTTCTAGGGTAAATTTTTCACCATTCAGAATAACAACATTCTCTAAACAGTTTGTACCAGATCGTGCTAACTGCTCATTGTCTAGGAAAGAAAAGAGCAATTCATTTATATATTACCAGGGTCACATTTAACACTTTGTGTCACATATCTGGTACAGACCTACCTTGCTGCACACACCAGTAGAGCTGAGCAAAAATATCATCCAAAAGTACATCACTGAGTACTTCTAAATACTGAGTGAATACATCACAGATTGCATAAAGTGCATGATTGCAAGTTGTTGTCATCCATTCAGCTTTCTGGAGAAAAAAGTCGTTAATGAACATCATGCCATTAATCAACTACTATGATTTAAAAAGATATACATATATATAATACATATATATATATATAAATGTTTTCATATTTAAAATGTAAGGCTGTCAGTGTTCCTTTTAGACCACTGAATTCCCTCTAGAACGTTATATTCACCTTAACTTAAAATCTGGTATCTATTGCTCCTCATTATCCCATAACCATCTATGCATACAATAATTTAACTATTTTTGGCACTATTTGTTTTGATTATTAAAAAAAAACCATCACTGTATCATCTTGATATTAACATGATTTTTCAAAGTGCATGAATAGCAATAGCCGGCCTTGCTCTAGACCATGACAGAACATGAAAGGGAAATAAGGAGGTAAGAATTTGTCCAAATGGGGTTAGCATAGGTTTAAAATAAAAATGACTTTCCTGAAGTATGGTTATCTGAAAACACCATAAAAAAAAGGGCTATACAAAATAAGTGTAATTTATTTTTTCAAACCCATAAAAAATAATCGCAGAAGTCTGCATTTAACACTGCTGTATGGAACAAAAGGGGAAAATATGAAGCTCTCTTGACACGTTTCCTAAAATGTATATTGTAACTGGTTCACAGTAAAATATGTTGAATAAAATTTACTTTGTATTCCTTACTTTTTACATTAAAAAAAAGTCACTATAATATACTAAAGAAAGTTATTGGCCGGGCGCGGTGGCTCAAGCCTGTAATCCCAGCACTTTGGGAGGCCGAGACGGGTGGATCACGAGGTCAGGAGATCGAGACCATCCTGGCTAACACGGTGAAACCCCGTCTCTACTAAAAAATACAAAAAACTAGCTGGGCGGGGTGGCGGGCGTCTGTGGTCCCAGCTACTCTGGAGGCTAAGGCAGGAGAATGGCGTAAACCCAGGAGGCAGAGCTTGCAGTGAGCTGAGATCCGGCCACAGCACTCCAGCCTGGGCGACAGAGCGAGACTCCGTCTCAAAAAAAAAAAAAAAAAAGAAAAAAAAGAAAGTAAGTTACTGATGTTTTATAGTTTTGACTGTCGAAACGAGGAAAAGAAATGGAAAAGTCAGAAAAACACTAAAAACAAAACAGAACAAAAAAATCAATTCATTAATTCAGTTCTATCCCCCACATAGCGTTCTTTTTTTTTTTTTTTTTTTTATTTGAGACGGAGTTTCGCTGGTCACCCAGGCTGGTGTGCAGTGGCACGATCTCAGCTCATGGCAACCTCCACCTCCCGGGTTCAAACGATTCTCCTGCCTCAGCCTCCCAAGTAGCTGGGACTACAGGCACCTGCTACCACACCTGGATAATTTTTGTATTTTTAGTAGAGATGGGGTTTCACCATGTTGGCGAGGCTGGTCTCAAACTCCTGACCTCAGACAATCCACCCGCCTTGGCCTTCCAAAGTGCTGGGATTACAGGCGTGAGCCACTATGCCCGGCCAGTGTTATTTTTAAAGACATAGTATTATATTTTCATGCCTTAAAGAAAAATTTTCTAGGAATTCTCTTCTGTACTTAATTTGAAACACTAAAATGTATTGATGATAATACTGAGGATCTTTTAACTTGACTAAGCTAAATGAAAATTGTGTATCCTCTTACCTCTGTCTGTTGTTCTGGCAATTTCATATTGTCAAAGATTCGGAAAACAATTCTAAATAAATCCTGCCACCAGTGTTTCTCATAAGTGTGGCCATATGTTTTCATTATTTCAAACATTACTGTTAAACCCCTAAAATGACAAAACACAATTAGAAAGCTATAATACAAAAAAGCATACTCCTCCTAAAATAGTTTTTATAGTTCACAAAGCTACTAAAACCAGAAAGTTTAAAGCTAGTCTGAGATTAACACACGACACTGGGTTTTAAAAAAGTTAAGTTGTAAGAACAACAGGTTCCTTTAGGATATATCATTCAGGAAAAAAAATCTCCAAAGGTCTTGGCTGTAAACTTTTTAATTTTACTTTTCCTTTACTCTTACCTCACCACTGCAGCATTTAAAAACTGTACATGGAATTGAAAACGATAATTGTTTGAGTGAATATTAATTTTGTGGTACTACAGCCAAAAAAGAAAATACATATACAGTAGTCTAAGAACAAAACAAAAGTTAGATTTTGGAAAATCTTTTTCAAAGAACTATGGGGATTTTCACCCAATACTAGAAGCCTTATTCATGCAACATCCCCCAAAAAAAGGATTTACAAAACAAATCCACTGAGGGGTCTGTGTTTCATTTCTTGCTATATTCCAGGCACACAGCAGTGCTCACGGCCTGGAAGGCAAACAATAAATATTTGCTGAATAAATTGCTTAGCATCACATTGAGTAGCTTTTGTGTAAGTGTTAAAACTGAAACTCAAAACTTTCTTCTTCATTCCTTCCTGTTTCTTGAAATAATACTTTTATGTAACCATTAGAAACTTTAATCTTTTCTCTATTTGTTGCTTTTTCTGGGAAAACACAGGCATCCTCCAATTTAGAAATGGCTTATGTTTCCAAAAGTTTGAGAGTAAAACAGAACAAAATTTTCTTTGAAAGGCTCTCATAAGGACTGGAATAGAGCTGAACTCATTTGCTGTTATGCTATCCCCAAACCTAGTAGATGGCTCATACATAGTAGGTTCTCAACAAGTTTTTGTTAAATGAATGTGTAAAATAACATTACAATACTTCAGACCTACAGTAAATTCACACTGGTCTATTGGATCCCTAAGATATCTAATATGTAATACTAGCAATGGTAAAGAAACCATAGTAAAGAAACTCCTGGGAAAGAAACTCTTCCACAGGGGACGCCTGTCAGAGTTCCATCACTGATGCTAAACCCACAGTTCCCTCCTTGCGATGGAACAAGGCTCCCTCATCCTCCATCTGCTGAGCTCTGTATCGATGCCCTCCCACTCCAAGTAACAGGATGCTGCCTCTCACGGCTGGGAGTAAGTGGATATGGGGAATCCTGTTTTTTCCAGGGCCCAAAGTAAACACAGAGATCAATTGTTTCCAAGGATTTTTAATGTGGAAAATGTCTTTTTTTTTTTTTTTTTTTTTTTAAAGCAATACTTAAGTAGTTGGTGTAGGGAAAAATAATACAGTCATGTGCCACATAAGGACATTTCAGTCAACAATGAACTGCACATAAGACAGTGGTCCCCTAAAATTATAATAGAGCTGTAAAGTTCCAATTGTCTTGTGACACTGTAGTTGTAGCTTTCATCGATCGTAGGGCAACACTTTACTCACATGTTTATGGTGATATTGGTGTATACAAACCTACTGCACTGCCAGTCATATAATGATAAACAATTTTGTTGATGATTAATTTACTGCACCTCTCATCATTATTTGCAAGTGTACTCCTTGTACTTACACATTTTTAAAAAGTTAATTGGAAAACAGCCTCAGGCAGGTACTTCAGTAGGTATTCTGGAAGAAGTCATTGTTATCATAGGAGATGATGGCTCCTTATGTGTTACTTCCCCTGAAGTAACACATCTTCCAGTGGGGTAAGACGTGGGGATGGAAGACAGTAACACTGATGATCCTGACTCTGTATAGGCCTAGGTTAATGTGTGTGTCTATGTCTTAGTTTTTAACAAAAAAGTCTAAAAAGTAAAAAATAAAAATAGAAATAGAAAAAAGCTTATAGAAGATATAAAGAAAATATTTTTGTACAGCTGTACAATGTGTTTTAAGCTAAATGTTAATATAAGAGTCATGTTTTTTTAAATTTTAAAAATTATAAAGCAAAAAACTTACAGTAAGCTATGGTTAGTTTTTTTATTGGAGAAAAACATCTGTTCATAAATTTAGAGTAGCCTAAGTTTACAGTGTTTATAAAGTCTACAGTAGTGCATAGTAACGTCCTAGGCCTCCTCTGCATTCACTCACCACTCACTCACTGACTCACCCAGAACAATTTCCAGTCCAGTGAGTTCCATTCATGGTAAGTGCCCTATACAGGTTTTATCTTTTATATCATGTTTTTACTGTACCGTTTCTATGTATATACATACACATAGAATTTTTTTTATCTGAGAGTCTCTTACTGTCACCCTGGCTGGAGTGCAGTGGTGCCATCTTGGCTCACTGCAACCTCCGCCTCTCGGGTTCAAGCAATTCTCATGCCTTACCTTCCCGAGTAGCTGGGATTACAGGCGTGCGCCACCACACCCAGCTAATTTTTGTATTTGTATTTTTTAATTTTTATTTTTGAGACAGAGTCTCACTCTGTTGCCTGGGCTGGAGTGAAGTGGCACTCTCAGCTCACTGCAACCTCTGCTTCCCAGGTTCAAGTGATTCTCCTGCCTCAGCCTCCTGAGTAGCTGCGATTACAGGTGCGCACCACCACACCCGGCTAATTTTTGTATTTTTAGTAGAGAAGGGGGTTTCACCATGTCGTCCAGGCTGGTCTCGAACTCTTGACCTCAGATGATCCGCCCACCTGGGCCTCCCAAAATGCTGGGATTATAGACATGAGCCACCACGCCTGGCCAAATTTTTATGTTTTTAGTAGAGATGGGGTTTCACCATGTTGGCCAGGCTGGTCTCGAACTCCTGACATCAGGTGATCTGCCCACCTTGGCCTCCCAAAATGCTGGGATTACAGGCGTGAGCCACTGCATCCAGCCTGTTTAGATATGTTTAGATACACAAATGCCATTGTATTAACAGCTGCCTACAGTACAGTAACATGCTGTGCAAGTTGTACCCATGGAGCAACAGGCTATGCCATCTAGATTTGTGTAAGTACATGCTATGATGTTCACACAATGCTGAAACTGCCTAGTAATGCATTGTACAGAACATATCCCTGTCATTAAATGATGCCTGACTACATCTGGGACTTTAATTTTCGGTATTTATCCCCAAATCTAGAGAATTTTGGAAGAATCAAATAAGAATGCACACGAGAACTTCTTTCCACACAGTGTTATACCAATTATAGTGCTGCACTATTTGTTGTTGTTAAAGACAGAGAGTCTCAATTTGTTGCCTAGGCTGGAGTACAGTGGTGTGATCAGGGCTCACCACAGCCCCAACCTCCTGTGCTTAGGCAATCCTGCCTCAGTCTCATGAGCAGCAGGAACTAGAGGGATGCCTACTATGCCTAGTTAACTTTTTGTTCAAAGAGATGGGGTCTCACTATGTTGCCTAGGTTGGTTTCAAACAGTCCTCCCACCTTGACCTCCCAAAGTGTTGGGATTACAGATGTGAGCCACAGCATCTGGCCCACATTTTAAAATGGAAGCTAAATAGCAGCCCATACATATCCTGGGATGAGGTAGGAAAATCAAAGGCCATCACTGAACAAAGTTTACTGATCTTTTCCCTCTCCTTTACTAACTAGAACACACACAACATCTTTAACAACTAGTATCTACCCATAATCTGAACATGGAATATGGTGAGAAATAAGATATCACAGTGCCAAGCAACAGAAGGTTAAGAAAGCAGGTGGATCCTCCATCAAACAGACTTCTACAAATAAATAAAGGGTGAGGGGAGAGGGTGCTGAGTTTTCATGACCTGCTAGTCATGATATGTTAGCCGCTCTACTGAGGCAGCTGGACAGCTGAAATGGGGCTATCTTGAATTTCAACAATTTCCTAACAGGCCCACTGATAAACAATCCACTGTGTCTAAATATAAAATAAACTCTTTTTCTATAGTGCTCTCATAATTAAAATTCCTAAGGGTTAAGTCCTATTTTGGATTATCTATTTCATAAGAATTTCTGTTGTAACAAATAATACTATAAAAATGAAAAATTTCTTGAGATGTAAGTCAAATTTAACCTTGGTGGGGCATGGGTGTGGTTCTGGCATAAGGTGAAAAAGAAGAGATTCATTCTGTGCTACCTTTAGAAATTCAAAAAATTCGATAAGTTACACATCCAAATAACAGAAGATTCTTCCAAATGAGAAGGGAAGATTCCTAAAAGATTTTGTTTACCATAAAATTGAACTCACGGTGGGTTTAGAGGTTGACAGATATTAGGACACACAAGCTGGCCATTTCAATGTGGCAAAGTACAGGGTAAAAAACTACTATGGGAGTCCTGTGAGCTGTGACCTAAGAACAGTGTGTTAAGCACTTGGCCAGTCACATAACACCCGGAATAGTTCCTTTACAGATTGACTATATGTTCATAATGATCTTTTATTGGCAATATACTTTTGAAAGAGTTCTATTTGAATAGCTCTATATTATTCCAAACTGTGTTACTGATCAGGTTACAAAAAGAAATGGTTCTTCACCTAAAACTCACCAAGGATGTGCATTTAAAAATTCTTCTATCGTTCATCAGGAAATAAAATGAATTTTGCCACTAACTTCAATTTATTATTGGTAACAAATATATGAAAAGACAGAATATTTAAAGGATCAAATTAACTTAGAAGCTAAAATCAAAAGGAGGCTATAATCAAATATTTTAAAAACAACGTTGTATTTCCATTTTTATTTTGCTCTAGTTAACATTTTAAAATAATATGAACATATTTTAAAATATACCTATCTACTAATTAATATATTTGACAAAACACTTGATTTTATGGTCTTTAACTGTGAGACTGTGTTTATAAAGAAGAGTTATGTGATTAAAGTCAAAATAAATTCAAAATTTTAATTACAAATATAGATTGTTACCTGGTTCTTACATCTAATTTGCATCTATTGATGATACAGGATAACTCAAAGAGAATTGGGAACCATCCTCTCACCCACACCCTGTCTTCAGGTGCCACGTTCATATCATCGCTTGTGTATTCCTTGAAAGCCTTCAAGAAAAAAGGTAGGGTTATTAAAGGCAAAACATAACACCTATACATTTAATATATTAACTTCTCAAAAAATAATTTAAATGCTTCACAAATAACCAGTGAGCAATTGAATACACAATAATTTATAAAAAATGGACACTATAACTGCCGACAATTTTAGTATACGTGCCACTGAAGCAGGCAAAATATAACTGCCTATAAAGAGCTCTGGACTAGCATCCAAAAGTTAGCTTCACTTTCAACTGTCACCAGTTTTCTACATCATTACCCAGGTTAATTCAGGTTTCCATTTTTATCACTTAAATGGTTATGATACCACTCAGCCACATTAACCACACTGGGGAAGTATGAAGGTAAAATGAGTTGACATATCTGAAACATACCAAGCACCTGATCGGTCCATGTTAGTATGGAATAAAATCTTATTACCAAATCTACGATACATCACTTTCTCTTATGATAGTTACAAAGATAGATTTAAATATGCAAGTTAAATATGGCAGTAGATTTTCAATTCAACCTTTTACTTCAGAGCTTAAGCCTATTCTCATCCATAGTCAGTCAGCTTCAGTATTACACAGCACAGACAGACAAGATGCACTGCAGGGAATGGTTACAAACACAGGCTGGGGCTCAAACCCTAGCTCTACTTTACTAGCCCTGAAACTATGGGCACATTTTGAAACTTCTCTGTGCCTCCCTCAGTTTCTTTATCCGTATGGGGCTATAACACTATCTATCCCATAAAGTCATTAGAAGATTAAACAAGTTAATACAATTTAATGAAAAACACTCAGAAAAATACCCGACACTTTCAATAATGGTTAGTTATAATCACTAACCATCCTAACTCGGAATCAGGCTGCTCAGATTATTTTTCGAATTACTGAAAAATAAATGCTTCATATACCCTCAATTCCCAAACAAACTTAAGATTTCAAATTGGAAAGAATACTCTGCAAAATTTTGTTTACTAAATGACGCTATACCTGAGGTCTATCAGACACATATTTTGCACAATGGCGAATAAGTCGAATTGCTTCCATACTTGTGTCTGGGAAAGCTGCATTGCACGCAAATTCAGACAAACACTTCACGGCATCCTGGAAAGAATCAATGGTCGCTGGAAAGTGTTTTTCAAATACAAGGGCTAAAATAGAGAAAAATACATATTACCATAATTTTTCAATTATTCTTAGCTGTACCAAAAATACACCAACATCTAGATGTAATGCACTTCCTTAAAGGTTATTAAAGGCTCTGACATCCAACAGATATGAAGTTCAAGACTATCTTTACCACTTAACCTGACTGCCCTGAGTGGTGAGAATAGTAAAACTTGTCTGTTTTGTTTACATTATAAACATAGCACCTAATACAGTGACAGGTACACAGTACGTACCGATTCAACTTTGGCTGAATGAATATACAAAATTACTTAACCTCTCTGTATCTCGGTTTCTTGATATAAAATGGAAATAATCATAATATACACAGGATAGCTGTAAGCACTACACAAAATAATGTAAGTGAAGTGCTTAGCATAATACTTAAGCAAGCATGCAATAAATGACAGTTATGATGATGCCATGACTCTTGATGTTGATGGTCATCACTGTCATCTTCTATATAGGCTTAACTTATAATCTTAGTATTTCAGTCAGTCCCCCTTGAACTTAATGGGACTCCTCCTTGAAGAAGGCTGTGCAATGTACTTACTGGTCAAAAATAAAGGCTTTGCTTTAATACTCTGTGGGTCTCAAGACCATCTCCATCACTAGTTCTGTGACCTTACACAAACTGCTTAACCTTTCTGGGGCTGAGTTTCCTAATCCATTTTGAAAAAAGGGATGGATAATAAAGACGCTTAACTGTGAAGATCAAAGAAATTACGTGAAAAGTGCATACAGTATTTGCCGTATGGTAAATACTCAATAAATGTTAACTATAATAGTAATTTAATTATTTTTATTTACTCTGGGATTCTGTAGACAAAACTTGGTAAACTTAAAGGCCATAATCTTATTGTTACTTGACTCATCTTCCTAACACATTAAGGTTGCTTTTTTTTCCCTTTTACTTGAACACAGCTAAGACAATACTCACTGACAATGTGCCCGGTTGTTTGGAATGCAAGTTCCACTATGCTTTCATCTTGATCAGATGCAGCTAGATGAAATACAGAGAAAATATTCTTCCATCCAGATCGAATGTTAGCAGCTTGAGAATTAACCATCTGTGCTATACACCGTACAACCATATCTCGAATTGTTGGAGACCTAAAAACATTAATATAATTGCTTAGATATGCAAACAGATAAAACTCATCAGTTTTTCCCCCTTTCTTCTGTTTTTCTCCCTGCTGTGGAAAACAACAAGATTTTCCTACTATTAAGCAATTCAACAAATATAGTACCTGTTCCGTTTCATTATATGTTCAAAAGGTCTTAAGAAATCCTTCTGGAATCTGAAATTAGCAAGCTCCCCTTTCTCTAAGAACTTCATTGACAACTGCCTCAAGGAGTCTACTGCAAAAATAGCTACATCTTCATTAGGATTACACCCAACCTGTAATGGCGACAGAAATAAAAGATGCTAATTAATATCAGCAGTAAAAATCTGCAATTCTTTATTTTTTGTCTTAGAAAAAGCATAGAATAGCATAGATAGGTAAATCCTAAGATTTTCCATAAAGGCATTAAATATGCTAAAAATATTTCTCAACAAGAAAAACAGACATTTTACATCAAATTCTTAAAGCCCAGAGTAATAATTTCTAAAAAGAATAACACTATTCACAGGGTTTTCTAATTTAATATTAAAAAGTAATAAATATTGCTTGGAAGGGGAAAAGGCTCAATTTGATTACAAAGACATTCTAAACAAAAAAAAACTACAAATGTAAACAAATACCACACTTATTCAAATACCTTATTAAAATGATCTCCAATAACTTCCCAAATTCGAGACCACTGCAATCTTATTCTTCCCATGTTGTAATATGATATTTCTACTATTTTTTGTAGACTAAACATTCTTGGGTGTGTCGTGGAAAGTAATTCATCCATAGACACAGCACAGAGCCAACGGACAAAATCCACTGTAACATAAATATATTTATATTTTTTTTAGCTCAACATTAAAGTTATTTTAGCCCAAAGCCAGTTCTGAAGTAGAATAAATGCCCATACTTACCAATAGCATTTCCATCTAGCCTTGTAGATCCTGTGAATATTCTAGGGAAAATAAAACACAGTTTAAAAAATGTATAAATTACTGTTCTTATTCCAATTGAAAAGTACGTGGCATGGGGTACTAGCTATTTTTATGTTTTAAGGGAACAAAAAATTGGGTACTCAAATGAGTATTTTTCATCATTTAGTTTAGTAACAAGTGTAGTCTGGATGTTTCTCCCTCCCCTCCACCTCTACTCCATATGAACCAGTTTGCATTCAATATTATTATTAGAGTAAGTATATACTGCTGTAATTTTACTAGATTTACAAACTCCAGATATGAGATTCTAAGAATAAGAAAAATATTAATTTGTAAAACTAACCAATAATTGGCATACTACATTCTTTCCTGATTATCGACTAGCACTGAAGTTCTTAAAATGAAAAACTTGACTCATTTTTACCAGTGAAGTATATTTGATTAGAAAGTTCATTTACACTAAAAGTGATTTAATATAACCTTGTAAATAGTCTCAGTTTACCTAAGAATTGGCCAAACCACTTTCCTTAGGGCATTCAAATATTTCGAGTTAAGCTAACACTGCCCAGCTTTGCCCATTCTTCTTTGCTGAGCTCTTTTTTTGTTTCAAAGTTTCATAAACGATTTCAGCATAAACACATTAGTCCTCCTTTTTTAAAGTCTGCATTTTAACCCATATTCTGGGTTTGTAACCAAGAGTCTGAAGTCACTTTCAAGAAGGATGACATTCCTCAACTTAGAATGCAAGAAATATGATTTGCATGATAAAAAGGAAAATTTTAAAGACAGGAGCAGGTCACAGTAGTCACAGTAATAACAGTAATAGCTACCAATCACAAGGTGGGTTCTTTTCTAGTGTAGTATCAATATTCACTCATTTGATCCTTACAAAGCATGTACTATTAAACCCCCAATTTTATAAACACAGAAACCGAGGGATAAAGATATTTAATAACTTAAGTGCTAAAGCCAAGATTCAAACCAGCACAGGGTGATTACAGAGTCTATGCTATTAACCACTTTTCTATACTGCCTCACACTTACCTGAGCAAAACGTATATTCAACCCTTTAAATATATTCTCCTTTTTTCCTACTATCACAATCTACAGGTTCTGAGTATATCATGATTTTTTAACCCTAGTGTTCTTGCATGTCTGTCTATGTGTCCTGGCAATGAGTAAAAAACAATACAGGAAAAACAGTTTAGAAACTGGTAACACGAGCCGGGCGCGGTGGCTCAAGCCTGTAATCCCAGCACTTTGGGAGGCCGAGACGGGTGGATCACAAGGTCAGGAGATCGAGAACATCCTGGCTAACACAGTGAAACCCCGTCTCTACTAAAAAAATACAAAAAACTAGCCGGGCGAGGTGGCGGGCGCCTGTAGTCCCAGCTACTCGGGAGGCTGAGGCAGGAGAATGGCGTAAGCCCGGGAGGCGGAGCTTGCAGTGAGCTGAGATCCGGCCACTGCACTCCAGCCTGGGCGACAGAGTGAGACTCTGTCTCAAAAAAAAAAAAAAAAAAAAAAAAAAAAAAAAAAAAAAAAAGAAACTGGTAACACGATGACTCAGAATGTGAGTTCCTGCTAAAGAAATGTCTTAAGATTTTCTATATTGTTCTCGTCAGCAGAATGAAGCAGTAATTCCAAAATCTGGCAGAAAACACAATCTGGGGGAAAAATCAAAAGTAATATGGCCCCACTTAATCCAGGGATTAGACTGGACCCAGAAATTAAAGATATACAACGTCTACAGAGCTCTCACATAAACAAAAATGAAAACTGCCAGACTATATGAATTTGGTCAGCTGATTTCTCAAACTACAGGTATTCTCATGGAAGGCAATGGTTGTAAACAAGCCACCCACTAATAGAGTGAAAAGTAAATAGTATAGGAGAAGAAAAGGCACATAAACAAAAACAAAGAAAAAAAGAGTTTTTAACTGAGAAGAAAGCAAATGGCAAACAGTACAGGGGTAAAGAAAGAACAAAAGCAGAGGTGGGAACACACGGAAGGGAAGCAATAGATTCTGAAGGTGTTGAAATAACGGAGAACAAAGGCAACAGGAGAGAGAACTATCAGCAATAAGACAGGTTCTGTGGACTGGTGTGATGGTGGAAGGTCGGGGGAGCATCCATTCTGAGAAAGGGCATCCCAATTCCTACTCACTTCCATAGCCTCTGAGGGGGTCACTCTATTTCTAGTAATGCTCCACTAAAGATAAGCCATATGGTAGAGCACAGCAGTCTGTGGGGGCATTTAAAGTCAAGCCTTAATATTAAGGCAAGAGAACAGAGCTGTGTTTCATAAAATCAGCCTATGAAATGGTTTCTACATTTTCCATAGAAAAAGCAAAGGACAGAAGCACAAGAACCTTGTTTACGAGTATTAAAAACAATGTGCTTTCTTAAAAGCATTAGAAAAAAAACATTGGTAAGATTACTGCTTCATCACATTATAATACAGATGGAAAAACAAAAAAAGGTTGGCAAAACTTTTGCAGATTCTGGATCAAATCAACTTTTAAACTGTATGCAATACACAAGCAGCCTATATTATCTTACCTGTAAAAGGTTTTTTCACAGTGAATATATTAGAGGTAACATTTATTTCTTAGGCCTAAATGAAAAGTATTTACGAGCAAAGGAAGTTGGGATGAGTTGTACATATTTTCTGATAGGTGAAATATTCCAAAGTGTGAGGTAAGCCAGTTTATAGCTAGATCTGGTATGTATAAAAAACCATAAAGAGAAAAACTACAATGCTAAATAACTGTTTTTTACCTATTAAAAATAAACTATTCATGGACAAAGTCTATCTCCTGCATAGTTTAGTAATATGCATTATGAAATTGGTCTAATTTAACAATGCATAAAAAATTCTATCCCAGCAAATGCTAGAAGATCAGTTATTCCCAGATTGAAGTGCCCAAAATTATTCTCCTATATCCTAATACAAGATTCCTAATACAAAAGTAAATAATTAGAAAATTTTATCACCTTAAAGTCTGTAATAAAATCTTATTTTTTTCTCTTGGTTAATAAACCAGAAGCTATAAAGAATTAAACATACAAAAATTATTTTTGTTTTTCTTTAGTTCCTGTACTTATAACAACAGGTTATGCAGAAAAATAGGCCTAAGGATAGGAAAATACTGTTTGCTGGATAAGTACAGAACTCTCCAGACTGATGCCTAACACTATTTTCACTACTGTCTTCACTACCAGTATTATCTCACTAAGTTGGGTAATGGACCAAAGTTTGAACATAACGATATGAAAATAAACTCAGATATTCAAAAAACATTTAATGGGAAAGTGAAATATACCACTTAAGAATAATATAACATTATAAGAGATCAAATATATAACTTTTGGTGTTTTCACTATAAACAAAAACTTGCAATACTGAGGTTTTGTATAAAATTTGACATTGGATTTATGTTTGTAGAAGTATCTGGTGATGACAAGATTGTGATGACAAAGTACGAACAAAATGTATGCTAAGTCTCCTCTGAAATAGCATAAATTCTTAAAACAGAGAGGCATGTTAATTTCAAATGAGTAATATGTCCCTCTGTAACAAACAGTGGATAGGAAGATAAATTAGAACTAGATGTGGTCATATAAAGTACATTATAAAAGCAGAAATAGTAGGTAAAATGTTGAATCATGCCTGAATAGATTCTCAAAATGACAGTGAAGATGATTTTTCTGGAAGGCAAGAAAATCATTGACAAGAAAGCTAGCCAGGTAGCAGAAGGGCTATTACATAGCTCTGCAGTAGTACATGTAGGCTGAAAGGTTAAGCATGCATGCTTATTACAAGCCTAGTTGTGGGAATGAGCAAGTTATTTAACCTTTTTCTGTCTCAGTTTCCTCATTTGTAAACTGAGGACAAGAATACGCATCTCATCAGGCTACTGAAAGGATTAAATGTAAAGCGTTTTTCAAGTGCCTCATCTGTGGCAAGCCTTCATGTTTGTTATATAGTAGGTATGAGATAATCTTTCTTCGATCTTCACAAAAAAACAGCCAAATGACTCCTCTTAAAAAAAAAAAAAAAAAAAAAAAGCCTGTAATCCCAGCACTTTGGGAGGCCGAGGTGGGTGGATCACGAGGTCAGGAGATCGAGACCATCCTGGCTAACACGGTGAAACCCCATCTCTACTAAAAATACAAAAAAATTAGCCGGGCGTGGTGGCAGGCGCCTGTAGTCCCAGTTACTCGGGAGGCTGAGGCAGGAGAATGGCATGAACCCAGGAGGCGGAGCTTGCAGTGAGATAGTGCCACTGCACTCCAGCCTGGGCGACAGAGCAAGACTCCGCCTCAAAAAAAAAAAAAAAAAAAAAAAAAAAAAAAAAGCAAGTGGACATTAAGGATTCAAGGAAAAAGTTCCATGGAGTACTTCCAGGGTCAGTGGCCACTGAACTGAACATTCTAGTTCTACCTGTACTTAGAGCAAAAAGTTTTATCTGAAGCAAAGTGAAATAATGGATCAGCATGAATTTCCAGACTATCAAGGAAAGATTTGTACAAAATCATGTTTTTGAAAGTTTCCATCACAAGTGAGGGGGAGGGAGGAAGAAAATGAAAAAACACTGTTGTAAAATGTTTCAGTTTTGGGGGCATTTATCTGGAAAAAGCTAATCTTCAAAAGAACAACAGGAGATACTGTTCTACATGCTAGGCATTTTAAAATTGGAAATATTCTGTAGTAAATAAAGCATACTATGGGTTTTCTTTTAGAAAACAAACTAAAAATGGGGAATATGTGGTGATGTGTATAAAACATAAATTCTGAAGTCCCTTCCAAAAAAGTTTATAATGAGAATTGCCGATAAAACCTTTCATTTCATCCATAATGCAGTCTTTATTGTGGACCCAGAAAAATAAACTACACAACATTTTCAAATAGGGATAATAAGGGGAGTACGTTTTCTACAAGAAAATAAAACATTTGTATTCTTTTCCATCAAGGTTACCATTTCCTTAATGCCCATTAATATCTACTGTAACTTAAATGCCCACTAATATCTTATTGTAACTATGATCCAAAAAGCAAAATTATAGGTACTTCATCATCTAAATCACAGCATATCACAATATAATCTTATATTACTTTAGGAAAATGATTTTGGCAATAATTTTTTTTCTTTTTACCAATAAGAAAATACCTAAATGCTACAGAACTGAAATAGTAATCATCTGAAAAGGGAATAAAATGAATACCTTACCTATCTACAGCAACAACAACACTCTGAGAACTGGTTTCTCCAATGGATTCCTGAATACTTGCTATCTGTTTCCAGTCCACATTTCCTCCAACTACCACACATAAAAAAGAGTCATTTCAGTTTGAAAATAATTCAGCAGAAGAATACACTTAACAGTTCTAAAACATACTTCTGAAATCAACTGTTTTCCTAATAAAAGAATGCTTCAGGTGAACAATTCTTTTGGCATCAGTGACACTTATCAAGGCCAAATGTGCAAATGAACTTTACTAAGTAGTATACAACACATGGTTACAAGTCACAAACTATGTTTGTAAAGATCACACAAAGTAGGGGCACTGTGAATTTATATCACAAAAGTATAGATGTTAGATATAATTTCCCTTAATGTTTAAAGAAATGCAGCACTAATCCCAGTTCCAATGATACCTTCTGAGGATGATTCCAACACCAAGTATTTAGACTTCCCTTGTCATTTAATCTCTAGTCCCCTATTTACAAAGGTTAGTTGAAAATTCTTTTTTTTTTTTTTTTTTTTTTGAGGCAGAGTCTCGCTCTGTCACCCAGGCTGGAGTGCTGTGGCGCAATCTCGGCTCACGGCAAGCTCCGCCTCCCGGGTTTATGCCATTCTCCTGCCTCAGCCTCCCAAGTAGCTGGGACTCCAGGCGTCTGCCACCACGCCCAGCTAATTTTTTGTATTTTTAGTAGAGACGGGGTTTCACTGTGTTAACCAGGATGGTCTCAATCTCTTGACCTCATGATCAGCCCGCCTCGGCCTCCCAAAATGCCAGGATTACAGGCGTGAGCCACTGCGCCTGGCCAGTTAGTTGAAAATTCTACCTGTATTTTCTAACACTCTTTTATTGAAAAGAATCATTTATCTTTTCCCTTGAAACTGGTTCCCTGTGTTGGAGAGAACAACAATATTCCCAGTTTTCAAACTCTTAATTTTAGAATCACCTTTGGTATCCTCTTCCACTATCAATATTCAACCAGTCACTAAATTTTTCTTCTGATCTGTTTTTCATATCATCTCTTCATCTCCATTCCTACCTAGTTCTGGCCCTCATCATCTCAGTCCTAGATTACTGAAGCCATTTCCTGACTGATTTCCCCGCCATTATTTCCCTCTTCAATCTCTCTTTCATCCCCCTGCAAGATTATTTCCTAAATCATCTCCTTCATTTTGTTTACTGTTACTTACAAGGTAAAATATAAACTCTTTAGCCTAGCATTTAAAGCACTTCCCTTCAACTGTCTAGCCAAAATGTGCCATCCCTCAACTATCTAAAAGTTACCTACCAAGACTCAATTTGGGTTCTCAACAAAAAGTTCCTCTCCATTGTTCTCATCTGCCTTTGAATTAAGCATTTACTTAGCTAAGTGCTACTCAAATCAGAATTACTTTCATACAGTTTCATACAAATTATTTCAGGTGTGTTAATGCTGCCTTCATAACCAGATAAAAAGTTTCCTAAGGTTAGGAATCAAGTAATATACATTTTGTACTTTCCTACCTTACTCACAATTAAGTCCAAAGCAGGTGCTCTACAAACACCTGACCCGAGTGACCAAACACTCAATAAATGCCCTTCTGAAGGCAAACATAACAGATGTGTCATTTAAACCTGCTGAACTCAAATTCTATCCTAGGAACTGAATGATGTGAAAAAGATGTAACCCCTGTCCTCACAGAGTTAATAATTTACACCAGGAGAGGAGACAGATATGTTTATAATTAACTTCAATGCAATTAATGATTACTTCATGGCTGAAATGAACTAATTACATAGAATAAAAGTTTGCTAAATAGAACTAATTTTGATAGGGACGAGAATGGGGTGTTAGCTCATAGAAAGGCTTCACATATGATGAAATATTAATTCAACCTGGACCTAGAAGGATAACTATGTAGAAAAGGAAGGAGAAAGAAAAGCAATTGAGACAGAGGGGGCAGCTATATAAAGTAGTGGAAACACACAACTGTACATCACGTTTTCACATACTTGGTAGTATAGCCATAATGAAGGATTGGCAGACACTGGGAAGAAGGGAAAAGAACAGTAGTAGGAGATAAAGCTGAAACGACAGACTAGAAAAAAGAATGTGAAGAGCCTTGACCCTTAGGTTTAATGTACTACTTTTGAAAACAGGGATTTATTAGATCTTTTAGAAGACTGACATGATCTAATCTATTTTCCAAAAGACAACACTGGTAATATCTGGAGAACATACTGAAATAGGAAAAAATATTGAAATCAGAGATAAATTAAAAGTCTACTCGTATAATACAAGTGAACAAGAATGAAAGCCTGAAGTAAGTGACACAGTATTGGGCTGGTAGGGAAACAGTTTCAAGGCAAACTTGACATGCACAGCATGTTACAGGAATTTTACAAAGAAAAACCTATGAGAAAAAAAACAACGCCAATCATGAGGTAACTTCCTTTGTGTATCAACAGGATATCCTTTTCACAGAGGAAATATATATATGTTCTGTGGGGGGGTGGGAAAAAATACACACACACACACACACACACGTGCCAAAATGTCCTTTATATTTAAATATAAAAATTTAAAATCATTAATAAAAAATATTTAAAGGAATCAAAGAATACATAAAATGTCTAGGAATCCAAAGAACCCATTTCACAAATATGTGAAATCCCTTAATAAGAATTTCAGTTTTGTCAAATTTACTCAAAAGCACACAAGAGAACAGGGATGTTAGCTCAAAGAAAGGTTTCACATATGATGAAAAATTCATTCAACCTAGACGTAGAAGGATGGTTATGTAGAAAAGAAAGCAGAAAGAAAAGCAATCACAATAGAGGGGGCATATTTAGGTTAAATAAAATTTTTAAAAGTGTGTGTCATGAATACTCTCTGACCATTTATGTGACAAAGCCATTGAATTTTTAAATGTTAACATATCTCTTGAAAGACCCACATGCAGTCCAGGTGCCATGGCTCATGCCTGTAATCCTAGCATTTTGGGAGGCCAAAGTGAGAGGATCACCTGAGACCAGGAGTTTCAAACAGGCCTGGGCAACACACTGAAATAGGAAAAAAAAAAAAAAAAAAAAAACCATAGTGAAAGCCTGGGACAAGCTTTTACTTTACTAACTTTAATAAAAAAAAAAAGTTGAGTCCAGGAGTTGACTGTGCCACTGCACTCCAGCCTCAACAACAGAGTGAGACCTTGTCTTTAAAAAAAATAGAAAAAAAAAAGAATGCATATAATTCAAATTTAATAATTATCTACTATGTATTCTTAATAACTGAAAGTTTCATATTTCCAAAAAGTGAGAGTACAGACTTTTTTACTATCAGTCAGAAAGTATGATAAATATATACTCAACCCTATCAACTTGGTTACATGGAATACTCAGCAGAGATACCATTTATAAAAGAGGATATGGCCAGGCACAGTGGCTCACATCTGTAATGCCAGCACTTTGGAAGGCCAAGGCGGGCAGATCACATGAGGTCAGGAGTTAGAGACCAACCTGGCCAACATGGTGAAACTCTGTCTCTATTTTAAAAAATACAAAAATTAGCCAGGCATGGTGGCACAGGCCTGTAATCCCAGCTACTCAAAAGGCTAAGGCAGGAGAATCACTTGAACCCAGGAAGCAGAGGTTGCAGTGAGCTGAGATCGCGCCACCGCACTCCAGCCTGGGAGACAGAGTGAGACTCTGACTCAAAAAAAATAAAAAGAGGATTAGTTTAAAACTATATACATATATATATGCCCACTGTATATGCAGACTAAACTGGCTTGACTGTACCACATCTTTTTCTAGCTTAAATTCTGATGACAACATTCTGCTCCAGAAAGCACCTGCTGTCTGACCTTGGGAGGCACAGGGGGACAAGGGTAGCCATTTGTCACATGGGTTGGCTGGTAATCAACGCGAAGGCCCAACGGGAGGGCTCTGCCCAACAGGGGCCAAGTCAACAGCCTAGCTTCTTCTAGGATGTAGATTCAAAAATGGAGCGTGATGAGTCAGGAATGAGTAGAGAATGGTGCAGACCAAAAAGAAAAGTACATAACAGAGAAAACCTAAATAAGGCATAAAATAAGTGTTACTGGTCTTGAGAGTGGCCTGGAAGCCTGAACTGTTTTTCATTTCTAGGCCTCAATGTGTGTATCCTTCTGCAAATTCCTTTTTTCTGAAGGGAGAAGACAGTTCATCTCATATCCTTGCAACCTAAGTAGCACAGTACATGAATTAACTTTAATTCATTTTCAAGTATACCAATAAATATTATCAGCAAGTATCATTATTTCTCATTTGACTAAAACTTCTAGAAGATATCCCACTGGTGTTTTATTTTTAGTGTAACCTAATTCTGTAGTTCTACTTGCCAAAACTCAGGCCCAGCAATTAACATCTGTCATCATTTTGGCATTCCCACACTCTCTAGGCCTTTTCAAAGTTACTGAACCAATCAGTGCACATTTACTTCCTTGCCTGAAAATAGTTTTCATCTGTATCTCATGTTACCCCATGGAGTAATTACAGTTCTAATGTACAGAGTTGGGCTTCCAAGTTATGTAAGTCATTGTGCAGGTGCTCAGGTAGTTCTAAATCTTGCTGCTAGATCACCAAAGTATCAAGTCTACACCTGCACCTCCCAGACCTTACAATACTGAAGTATCTATGCTACCATGGAGGTACAGACTGCACTGCTAGCTGCTTCAGTTGATTACCACTGGGAATTAGTTTTCCCCAGTTCAACCTGAAGCCATAATGTGGTCCTGGTTTTTACTTCTTTTCCTATGGATCCTTTATAAAGTTTGAAATTCTTTTGGGGTTTCTAAGAATTTTTATTGCTAGCAGCAACAGAGGAATCACTAAAAGATAGAAGATTCCTGCTCTAAGTAATGAGTCCAGATTGGTTAGAGGTGTGGGTTGGGGAGGGATGGAGAGAGAATATCTAGAAACTTCTAATATATCAGCCATTATGCTAAGTCCATTAATATATATTCTTATTTAATCCTACCAATTCTGTGATTAGATATTACTCTTAGTTTGCAAAAGCAGAAATCGAGTATCAGCGAACTAAAGTAACTTACATATAATAAGGAAAAAATACAGAAGAATTCAAACCCAGAAATACTTAAGGTCAAAGTCTAATAAGCTGTTTCTTCCCTGGTGGAAGTCCCTCCATTTATGACTAAAAAAATGTATTGCTTTTCATTCTTCTCTATCCATTTTTGCTAATGTTTTCTTTTGTTCTACTGGGTTAAATGTGAAAGTTCCTGGTCATATTAAGCGCATGGGGAGCCACTGGGAGAGGCTTCAGACTGGCAGAAAAGTCTGGTTAAGCCTGCTCATTGCCTTAACAATTCTGAATGTGAATGCTTTCTCCAGCTGCCCCAACTATTACCTGATCCCAGCTTTCACACATTCAAGTTACCTGCTTATTCTTAAAAGCAGGTAATTTAAAAACTCTACGCACTGTATTCTTCTCCAACAACCAGGAGGAAGCCTGAAACTAAGGGTCATTTAACGTTGCAAACCAGACCAGGCAAAAAAGATTTAGTTCCTTAGTCATCTTACTTTTTCTCATAAGGTTAGACAAAAGGCATTTTATCTTCTCCCTCTAATTATATTTCATTACTACAATAAATTGACTTATTATAATGAGGAAGTTAAAAACAATTTTTGATACTTTGTAAAAATTCTCACCTAGCCCTAAGCCCACAAATTCATCAGGAGCCTGATCTTTTGTTCCAGTAAGAGATCCTTCTCTGCCTCGCACTGTTCCAGAAATGTATCGAGGTTTCACTCCAGTTCCTATAAGCTGTGCCAGCTCCAACTGACTGATGCACTTCAGAATCTTAATTACAAAAAGGAAAAAAATGTTAAATTCCATGTTAAAAATATCTTCAAAAAGATTTAAATATATGCAGCTAGAATTTAAACACAGACTACATTAGAGATTATTTTAAAAAGCTAAATGTACTTATTCGAAATGTACTAATTTTCTCCCCAAACATTTAGGCATTTCACTGATGGACTACTTAGCATTAGCTCATCTTATAAACCAAATTGCAAAGCTGAAAATAAAGAAAGTGCTTATACCTCATGCCACGAATTTCCTAAATAATTTCCATCTGTATGAGCCACTGTGATAAGTGTTTTTATTGTGTCAATGTTCTTCTGTTTCATTTCAGTAATACCGGAACTCACTGTGAGTAAGGTAAATCTTGCCAGTGCCTGGACATATGCATCTCTCTCCAGCTATAAAAAAGAGAAAAGTATATTTACACAGTTGTAAATAAGAGCAGATTGATTAATTCCCCACCAACAAACTCTCTTTACTTGTTCAGTAAGTTTTTTGTTTATTTATTTATTTATTTATTTATTTTTGAGACAGAGTCTCGCCCTGTCGCCCAGGCTGGAGTGCAATGGCATGATCTCGGCTCACTGCGACCTCCGCCTCCCAGGTTCAAGTGCTTCTTCTGCCTCAGCCTCCCGAGTAGCTGGGATTACAGGCGGCCACCACCATGCCAAGCTAATTTTCTATATCTTTAGTAGAGGTGGGGTTTCACTGTGTTGGCCAGGCTGGTCTCGAACTCCTGACCTCATGATCTGCCTGCCTCGACCTCCCAAAGTGCTGGTATTACAGGCATGAGCCACCGTGCCCAGCCCTCCTTTCTCTCTCTTTTGCCTATTAAACCTCCACTCCTAAACTCGTAAGTTCAGTAACTTGTAACTTTAGTAAGTTTTACTTGTCATGAATTTCATGTAATTCCACAAAAGTTTTTTTTATTTGCATTCATTTTAAGATGACGCATGAAGCAGAAAAGACACATTTCTAAAATCCAAAGCCAGTGGTAGGGTCAAATCGAGACTTTTAGTGATAACCAATGAATTCATACAGTAAAAAAAATTCATTAAGCACTTTTGTTTTGAATACTATGTAGATTAGCAAAAACATAATTTATACATTTGCTCATTTTCTCCACAGCTACGCTATACTTTTTGCAAGCCATTAGCATTTATAATTAAATGTTGAATGCATTTTTCTTTTTTTTAAAAGAAAAGTTCCTCAAAGCATATAAATTACTAGAAAGGACTTCTTTCATGAAAATTATGTATTCAATATTTACATGTCTTAAAGATAACCTGCTCTTAGGCTTAAGTTATAAAATCATACAGAATATATACATCCTTGTATATAAACTGATTCAATAAAATATTTTATATGTTTAAACAAGATGTTCAAATTAACTTAGGAATTCAAAGTCTTGAAAACTTTTTATATAATCTTCAATAAGACAAAAAACTGTAACCGAAGTTATAATGATAAACTTTAGACAGATCAGTATAGAACTACCCCTTCCATAACAGCCTCTCAGAAGCTTAAACATTAAGATTCATTTAAATTCCATCATAAACTTGAAATTAGTTTTTAATGTCACACATAAAACACTTATTGTAATTTCAACTATTGTAATGGCATAATTAATGTTCCAAACTGGCTACAAAGACAAAATTCTCTGTTACCTGAATGCTGAAAATGCATGCAATTCTGATTGCACATCTTATACCTTCCAGGCAAAGAGAGGCTACTTCAGTATCATCACAATCTTGTAGACCCACACTGAATGCAGCCAGAAAAGGTGTCCAAGCCAACTACAAAAATTAAAAATTGTATTTCAATTAAAGTTTATGATAACACATTAATACTTCTCAAAGCTTTTAGACAATACAAGTTCTTAAAAAAAGAAATGAAATTCTTAGCAGTTATCTAGAAAGCTTTCTTAAATAAAGGGGGAAAACTATATAATGTTGCCTGGGCTTGAATAAATGGGAGAACAAAATAATAAATTCAATAGAGGACCTTAGGCATATTTTAAGAACTGTACCTATAAATTATTCACATCAATTAAAAAATGGAAATAATCAATTTTCATAAAAATATTAGTTTTACCCAACTTCAGAACTCCTCTCCTTGTAAGCTTTGTCTCTTGCAATATTTCACATACTGTATTTCCAGTAAGATCCTGTTAATCATTTTCCTACTTGAAACAAACAACATTGTTCTCTTTTCTTTAAGCCCATTCCCTGAACATCATTTAGCCTAATTTTTAAAAAATAGTTAAATATTTTACATTGCGACATAAGTGATATTTCTGGTTTTCAGTTGGACAATATTTAAAAAATAGTTCAATAAAATACTTCCTCATGATACACTGTGGAAGACAACAAATACTTATTGAAATTTTACCATTGAAACTTTGAATCCTGAATGAAGTTACAATATAAAGGAAAAAAGACGCTACTTTTTGGCCACTGAAAATTCTAATAAAATACATAACTTTGAAATGTCTGATGTAAAAGTACTCAACTCCTTTTAAGTGGTCATCATAAAGAAAAACTATATATAGCCATACAGCCATAAAGATGAAAAATGTTTCTATCAGTGTGCTATAGAAATTACAACCAAATTTCTAAAAGATCTATAAAGTATTCAGCATTACTAAGGAAAGCAATTACCCAGAGCTTTGTTTCTAAACTTCAGAAAGTTGAGAAGTAAACATTTATGATCTCTAAACAAAGAAACATAAGCCATAGAACCTAGGTTCTAGTCTCAGTTCTGCCACTTATTTAATCTCTCTGAACCTCACTTTTCTTCATCTATTATATTTGAACTGCCACTACAGAGAGAAGCTGTGAGAAACGTAAGTGCAGTACTTCTAAACTACAAAGTACTATATGACAGCAATAACTTACACATTTTGTGGAGAAACAGCGTATCTATTTGGAAACCTGAGTTATATTTTACACAAGAAGAGATACAAATGGTTCTTAAGGTAGTGAAAAAAAAATGTTTAACTCCTTTAGGAATCAAAGACAATGATTTCTCCTATCAAATTACAACTAAATAATATCCAGGCAGCAGTTAAACTGCACTCATAACTGTACAAACCTTTGTGGAACACAGTTTGGCAATACATTAAAAAGTTCTTAAAAATGGATAATATGCAGGAACAAGAGGGCCAAAAAGACAGCTCCACCAATCATCCCCCATGCAGGAACACCAAATTTAACAACTATCTACACACACACACAGACACACACGTGCACACACACACCCCTTCTTAAGAACCAAGAAACAGGTGAGCACTCACAGTAGCTGGTTTTAACTTCGTTTCACTGAAAGGGACACCGAAGAGGGTAGGAAAGACAGTCTTAAATCACCAATGCCATCCCTCCCCCATCTCCCATCAGCGGCCCTGTGCTGCGGAGAGAAAATCTGTGTACTTGGGAGAGGGACAGTGCAGCAACTGTGAGACTTTACATTGAACTCAGTGCCATCCCATCACAGTAGAAAGCTGAACTGAGCTGATGTCCACCCACAGAGGAAGCATTCAGATGAGCCACAGCCAGAGAGGCATCACCCATCCTAGCAGTAGGAACCTGAGTTCCAGCAAGCCACACCAGCATGGACTAAAGTGTTCTGGGGCCCTAAATAAACTTGAAAATCAGTCTAGGCCACAAGGACTGCAACTCCTAGGCAAGGTCTAGCTGTGCTGGGCTTGGAGGCAGTGGACATGGGGGATACACAACCTACTCAGACACCAGCTAGGGTGGCTAAGGGAGTGCTGGCATCACCCCTCCCCGAAGCATAGCTTGTAGCTCCAAAACAGACTCCCTCCTTATACTTAAGGAAAGGAGAGGGAAGAATAAAGAGGACTTTGTCTTGCATCTGTAAAATCAGCTCAGCCACAGTAGGATAGGGCACCAGGCAGAGGTGTGAGGCCTCCTTTCCAGGTCCTAGCTCTGATTTCTAGACACATCCTAGGCCAGAAGGGAACCCACTGCCTTGAAGGGAAGGGCCCAGTCCTCAGAGGATCCATCATTTGCTGACTAAAGAGCCGCTGGGCCCTGAATAGCCAGAGTGATATCCAGGTAACACACTGTGGGACTCGGGTGAGACTCAGCGTATTCCCAGCTGTGGTGGCTATGGGGAGGGACTCCTTCTTGCAGAGGACAAAGTAAAGGGGACTTTGGCTTGCACTTTAGGTACCAGCTTGGCCACAGAAGGGTAGAGCAACAAGTGGGCTCTTGAAGACCTTATTCCAGGCCTTAGCTCTGGGATGGCATTTCTGTACCTGTCCTGGGCCAGAGGGAAGATCACTGCCTTGAAGGGTGAGTCCCAGCCTGGCAGCATTCAAGACAAGCTCATGAGAGAGCCCTTGGCCCTTGTGAACATCAGCAGTAGCTTGGCAGTACTCCCCATGGGCCTGTGGTGGTGATGGCCACGGGCTAAGACTCCTCTGCCTGTGAAAAGGGGAGGGAAGAGTGGGAAGGACTGTGTCTTGTAGTTTGAGTGCCAGCTCAGCTGCAGTAGAACAGAACACCAGGTAGATTCCTAAGGTTTCTGACTCATGTCCCTGGCTCCAAGATAGTATCTCTGGACCTACCTGGAACCTGGGGGGTAATCCAGAGAATTCTTCTGAATGTTATTGAAGACCACTAAGGTGATACCTCTATGAGTCTGCAAGAACTACAGAATCTGCAAGTAACCCACCGTTACTGGGCTTGGGATGTCCCCTAAAGCAGATATGGCATGGATCACAATACCCAAGTATATTAGTCCATTCTCAAGCTGCTAATGAAGACATACCCAAGACTGGGTAATTTATAAAGAAAAACAGGCTTAATGGACTCAGTTCCATGTGGCTGGGAAGGCTCACAATCATGGTGGAAGGCAAGGAGGAGCAAAGTCATGTCTTACACAGCAGCAGGCAAGAGAGAGCTTGTGTGGGGAACTCCCCTTTATAAAACCATCAGTTCTCATAAGACTCATTCACCATCACAAGAACAGCATGGGAAAAGACCTGCCCCCCAGATTCAATTACCTCCCACTGGGTCTCTCCCATGACACGTGGGAATTATGGGAGCTACAATCCAAGATGAGATATAGGTAAGGACACAGCCAAACCATATCATCAAGTCCTTTTGAATGCCTGGAAAGCCTTCCCAAGGATAGGTACAAACAAGCCCAGACTAAGAAGATTACAATAAATACCTAATTACTCAAAGCCCAGACATCAATGAACATCTGTAAGTATCAAGACCATCCAGGAAAACATGACCTCACCAAATGAACTAAATACCAGGGACCAATCCTAGAGAAAGAGATATATGTGACCTTTCTGACAGAGAATTCAAAAGAGCTGCTTTGAGGAAACTCAAATTCAAGGTAACACAGAAGAAATTCAGAATTCCATCAGATAAATTTTTAAAAGGATTAAAATAATAAAAAAGAATCAAACAAAATTCCACAGTCGAAAAATGCGGGCCAGGCACAGTGGTTCACGCTTGTAAAACTTTGGGAGGCCGAGGTGGGCGGATCACCTGAGATCAGGAGTTTGAGACCAGCCTGGCCAACATGACAAAACCCTGTGTCTACTAAAAATACAAAAATTAGCCAGACATGGTGGCAGGTGCCTGTAATCCCAGCTACTCAGGAGGCTGAGGCACGCAGAACTGCTTGAATCTGGGAGGCGGAGGTTGCAGAGCTGAGATCATGCCACTGCACTCCAGCCTGGGTGACAAAGTGAGACTCCATCTCAATAAAAAAAAAAAAAAAAAAAAAAAGAAAAGGAAAGATAAAAAGCAATCTCTCTCTCTCTTTTTCTTTTTTTTGAGGATCTCACTCTGTCACTCAGGCTGGAGTGCAGTGGCATCACAGCTCACTGCAACCTCCACCTCCCAGGCTCAAGCAATCCTCCCACCTCAGCTTTCCTAGTAGCTGGAACCACAGGCACAAGCCACTACACCTGGCTAATTTTTGTAGTGACGGGGCTTCGCCATGTTGCCTTGACTGGTCTCAAACTCCTGGGTTCAAGCGATCTGCCCACTTCAGCCTCCCAAAATGTTGGGATTACAGGCATAAACTACAGTGCCCAGCCCCATCAGAGTCTCTTAATAGCAGAACTGATCAAGCAGAATAAAGAATTCGTAAGCGTGAAGACAGGCTATCTGAAAAAAATACAGTCAGAGGAGGCAAAAGAAAAAAGAATGAAGCACACCTATAAAATCTGGAAAATGGCTTTAAAAGGCCAATTCTAAAAGTTATTGGTCTTCAAAGAGGCAGAGAAAGATATAGAAGTAGAAAGTTTATTCAAAGGGATAACAACAGAGAACTCCCCAAACCTACATTAAAATAACAGTATCCAGTACAAGAAGGTTATAGAATATCAAACAAATGTAACCCAAAGAAAACTACCTCAAGGCCTTTTAATAATTAAACTCACAAAGGTCAAACATAAAGGACCCTAAAAGCAAGAAGAGAAAAGAAACAAATAACATACAAGGAAGTTCCAATATGTCTGGCAGGAGACTATTCAGTGGAAACCACAAAGGCCAGGGTACAGTGGTATGACATATTTAAAGTGCTTATGGAAAAAAAACTTTTACCTGAAAATAGTACATATCTGGTGAAACTATCCTTTAAACATGAAAGAGCTGTAATTTCCCAAATGAAAGCTGAGGGATTTCAATACCAGACATGTTCTGCATGAAATACTAAAGGGAGTACTTCAATCAGAAAAAGGACATTAATGAGTAAGAAGAAATCATCTAAAAGTACAAAACTCACTGGTTATAGAAAGTACACAGAAAAAAATAGCATTATAACACTCTGTAACTGTGACATGTAAAATACTCTTACGTAGTAAGACAGAAAGATGACCCACAGCTTTTCAAGACACAGGCAGTACAATAAGGTATAAACAAAACCAACAAAAGGTTAAAAAGCAGGGGAACAAATTAAAGTGTAGAGTTATTAGTTTTATTTTTACTTGTTTATTTGTTTATGCAAGCAGTGTTATCAGCTTAAAATAATGGGTTGTAAGATAGTACTTGCAAGCCTCATAGTAACCTCAAACCAAAAAAACCTATAATGAATAAACAAAAAATAAAAAGTAAGAAATTAAATCAAACCATCACAGAAAATAACCTTCACTAAAAGGAAGACAGGAAAGAAGGAAAGAAAGAAGAAAAGACCACAAAACAACCAGAAAATAACAAAATGGGAGGAGTAAGTCTTTACCAATAGTCATGCTGAATATAAATAGGCTAAACTCTCCAATAAAAAGATATATAGTGGCTGAATGAATAAAAACACAAGCCTCAATGATCTGTTGTGTACAAGAGAAACACTTCACCTACAATGATATGTACAGACAGAAAATAAAGGGATGGAAAAAGATATTGCATGCAAATGGAAAGCAAAAAAGAGCAGGAGTGGCTATACTTACCATCAGACAAAATATATTTCAAGACAAAAACTAGGAAGAAAGAAAGCCAAAATGTAATCATAAAGAGGTCAATTCAGCAAGAGGATATGCAATTGTGTGAGGGTGTGTGTATGTGTCTGCATATATACAGATGCACACCCAGCACTGGAGCACCCAAATATATAAAGCAAATATTATTAGAGCTAAAGACAGAGACAGACCCAATACAATAACAGCTGGAGACTTCAACACCTCATTTTCCATATCGGACAAATTTCCAGCAGAAGACCAACAAAGAAACATCAGATTTAATCTGCACTACAGAACAAATGGACCTAATAGATATTTACAGAATATTTCATCCAACAGCAGTAGCATACACATTCTTTTCCTCAGCACATGGATCATTCTAGAGGACGGACCATATGTTAAGACTCAAAACAAATCTGAAAACATTTTTAAAAACTGAAACAATATGAAGCCTCTTCTCTGCTACAATGGAATAAAACTAGAAATCAATAACAAGAATAATGTTAGAAACAATACAAACACATGAAAATTAAAGAATATGCTCCTGAATGACCAGTGGGTCAATGAAGAAATTAAGAAGAAAACTGAAAAATTTCTTGAAGCAAATGATAATGAAGATACAACGTATCCAAACCTATGGAATATAGTGAAAGTAGTACTAAGAGCGAATTTTATAGCTATTAGTGCCTACATCAAAAAAGAAGAAAAACTCCAAATAAACAACCTAATGATGCATCTTAAAGAACTAGAAAAGCAAGAGCAAATCAAACCCAAAATTAGTAGAAGAAAATAAAGATCAGAGCACAAATGAATGAAATTGAAATTTTGAAAATACAAAACATCAACAAAACAAAAAGTTGGTTTTCTGAAATGACAGACAAACTTGACAAACCTTAACCAAGACTAAGAAAAAAAAGACCGAAGACACAAGTACATAAAATTAGAGATGAAAAAGGAGACATTACAACTGATACGACAGAAATTCAAAGGATTCTCTTAGTGGTTACTCTGAGCAACTAAATGCCGGTAAACTGGAAAATCTAAAGGAAATGGATAAATTCCTAGACACACAGAATCTACCAAGATTGAACCAAGAAGAAGTTCAAAACCTGAACAGACCTATAACAAGCAATGAGATCAAAGCCATAATAAGAAGTCTCCCAGCAACAGAAAGCGTGGGATCTGATGGCTTCACTGCTAAATTCTACCAAACATTTAAAGAACTAATACCAATCCTATTCAAACTATTCTGAGAAACAGAGGAGGAGGGAGTATTTCCAAACTCATTCTACAAGGCCAGTATTATCCTGATACCACAACCAGGCAAAGACACATTAAAAAAAAAAAAAAAATTTGCAGGCCAATATCACTGATGAACATGGATGCAAAAATCCTCAACAAAATACTAGCAAACCAAATTCAACAACACATTTAAAAGATTATTAATCATGACCAAGT
This sequence comes from Chlorocebus sabaeus, assembly GCF_047675955.1. Taxonomy (NCBI): domain Eukaryota; kingdom Metazoa; phylum Chordata; class Mammalia; order Primates; family Cercopithecidae; genus Chlorocebus; species Chlorocebus sabaeus. Next base: position 71,446,649 of record NC_132911.1, read on the forward strand.
GAGATTTATCCCACGGATGCAAGGATGGTTCAACATACACAAATTAATCAATGTGATACATCATATCAACAGAATGAAAGACAATACCATATGATCATTTCAACTGATGCTCGAAAAGCATTTAATAAAATTCAACATCCCTTCACGATAAAAACTCTCAAAAAGGTAGGTATAGAAGGAATATTTCTCAACATAATGAAAGCCATATACAACAGACCACAGCTAGTATTGTACTGAAAAGGGAAAAACAGGAAGCCTTTCCTCTAACATCTGAAACACAATAAGGATGCCTACTTTCACCACTGTTATTCAACAAAGTACTGGAAGAACTAGCTGGAGCAATCAGAAAAGAGAAAGAAATAGAAGACATCCAAACTGGAAAGGAAGAAGTCAAATTACCTATTTGCAGGTGATACGATCTTATATTCAGAAAAGCCTGAAGACTCTACCAAAAAAACTATTAGAACTGATAAATTCAGTAAAGCTGCAGGATACAAAAAACAACATACAAAATTCAGTAGCATTTCTATTTGACAACAGTGAACAATCTAAGAAAGAAATTTTAAAAATTAACCAAAGAAGTGAAAGATCTCTACAATGAAAACTATAGAACAGTGATGAAAGAAACTGAAGAGGACACCAGAAAAATTGAAAGATATTTTGTTTATGGATTAGAAGAATCAGTATTGCTAAAATGTCCATATTACCCAAAGCGATCTATAGAATACCATAACATTCTTAATAGGAATAGAAAAAAAAAAATCTACAATTTATACGGAATCAAAAAAGACCCGAACGGCCACAGCTATCCTGAACAAAAAGAACAAAACTGGAAGAAATCACATTACCTGCCTTCAAGTTATACTACAGAGCTATAGTAGCCAAAATGGCATAGCACTGGCATAAAACGAGATATGTAGATCACTGGAACAGAATAGAGAACCCAAAAATAAATCCATACATCTACTGAATTCATTTTTTACAAAGGTGCCAAGAACATACATTGGGAGAAAGGACAGTCTCTTCAATGAACAGTGCTGGGAAAACTGGATATCCATATACAAAAGAATCAAACTCCTTTATCCTTTATCTTCCCATATACAAAAATCAGATCAAAATGGATTAAAAACTTACATCTAAGACCTCAAACTATGAGACTACCGTAAGAAAACACTGGGGATACTCTCTAGGACATTAATCTGGGCAAAGATTTCTTGAGGAATACCCCATAAGCACAGGCAACCAAAGTAAAAATGGACAAATGGACATATCAAGTTAAAAAGCTTCTGCAAAGCAAAGGAAACAATCAACAAAGTGAAGAGACATCCCACAAAATAGTGGTTCTCACTGTGCAGTTTGGAGAAGGTGCAACACTCTCCAGCGCCACCACTACCATTACTATAAATAATGTTTGTAAAATTCATACATAGTAAACAATTTAGGACAGTCATGCCTGCTTACAGATGTTATTTGTCTGTTAAAACTAGTCTACAGATTGTTTCATGAATGCTTTGTCAAATTATGATAAAGTGCAATAATGTTTGAAGACTATAAGTGACACTGTATCTTGTTTCTAACAAGATAAACTTTGTTTTTGTCTTTGCTTTATCTCAAAAAAAGTTTATATCCCTTAATATTACACATTGCATTCCAGGAATATATCATTCATTCCTTTTACCCAGCCAATGTTTATTCATTGAGTACTTAACACAAGCCAGGAACTATGATCGATGTTGGGAAAAATGAACAGATGTAGTTCCTTATCCCATAAATGTATATAAATAATGTATATACAGACAGTTCCCAACTTACAATGGTTCAATTTACCATTTTTTGACTTTAAAATATATTCATACTATTGTTTTTCATTTTCAGTATAGCATTCAATAAATTACATGAGATATTCAGTACTGTAGCATAAAACAGGCTTTGTGTTAGATGATTTTGCCCACCTGTAGGCTAAGGTAATTATCCTGGGCAAGTTTAAGGCAGGCAAGGCTAAGCTATAACGTTCTGTAAGTTAGGTGTATTAAATACATTTTCCAGTTAAATAATGGGTTTATTGAGACATAATCCCATCGTAAGTTGAGGAGCACACAAATCTGTACACAGACATACATACAGATAGACATACAGACAGATGGATAGATAAATCTATAGATATATTGAAGGAAAGGCATAGAATATTATGAATTAGGGACCTAGTTTAGATTAGAGGGGACAGTGCAGAACTCTCAGAGAGGGTGATATTTATTTATTTTTATTTTTGAGACAGAGTCTCATTCTGTCACCCAGGCTGGAGTGCAGTGGCCTGATCTTGGCTCACTACAACCTCCATCTCCCAGGTTCAAGCAATTCTCCTGTCTCAGCTCTCAAGTACCTGGGACTACAGGTGCACGCCACCAAGCCCGGCTAATTTTTGTACTTTTAGTAGAGATGGGGTTTCACCATGTTGGTCAGTCTGGTCTTGAACTCCTGACCTGAAGCAATCCACCCACCTCGGCCTCCCAAAGTGCTGGGAATACAGGTGTGAGCCACCATGCCTGGCTGAAAGGGTAATATTTAAACTGGAAACTACTCAGGCAAAGAAGGAAAGAACATTCTAGACAAAGGATATACCTCATATGAATGCCCTGAAGAGAAAATAACTTAAGATGTTCTAGAAACCAAAAAATGCTGGTGTGACTGCGGCATAGTAAGAGACAGAAGAGATCTAGTGATGAAATTGGAGAGGCAGGTGGAGCCAGATCACAGAAAGTCTACAGACACCAAGGGTGTGTCAGGTTTCATGGTATCATGCAAAGCCAATAAAAAGCTTTAAGTAAGAAACTGGCATTTCATTTGGTATTTTAAAACGATCACTCTGGTCTCTATAAATGGGTAAGAGGAGTGAAAAAGTAGAAATGAAGACGCCTGTTAGGAGAATGCCACAGTAAGCAGAGGGAGAAATGAGGGTGTCTGGAGTAGCATTGTGGTAGCAGAAATGGCATTGAGGGAAAAGATTCTTTTTTTTTTTTTTTTTTGAGACGGAGTCTGGCTCTGTCACCCAGGCTGGAGTGCAGTGGCCGGATCTCTGCTCACCGCAAGCTCCTCCTCCCGGATTTACGCCATTCTCCTGCCTCAGCCTCCGGAGTAGCTGGGACTACAGGCGCCCACCACCTCGCCCGGCTAGTTTTTTGTACTTTTTAGTAGAGATGGGGTTTCACCGTGTTAGCCAGGATGGTCTCGATCTCCTGACCTCGTGATCCGCCCGTCTCCGCCTCCCAAAGTGCTGGGATTACAGGCTTGAGCCACCGCGCCTGGCCGGGAAAAGATTCTTAATTCTAGTTTGGAGGATGTTTAAATAAACTACAACAAATCCAGAGAACAGATCATAAAAGCTCACTCTCATCTCATGATTCTTCATCAACATTTAGAAACAGTGTATCACATGGACCTTGAAGAAGAGGTAGAAGTACTTACAAAATTTTGGAGCTAAAAGGAAGCACAAGAATCCCGTAGTCATCTTTTACTACCCACACACACGTGTAGTTAGAATCAGAGTAAGCATCAGATTATGATCTTTAGCCTCCACAGATTATCCTGCCATATGATCTCATGAACAGGAATATACTTTACCAACTTTCCCTTTTCAAACTTAACTAGACACCACTCCACTTTGCTACAACTCTTGTAATGCACTGCTTACTCATTCTGGAATTTGGAGAAAGGATGGAGAATGAAGAAGGAATGGGAAATCAAACTTTAAAGAGTAAGTATCATTCTCACTAAATCAACCCGCAAACAAATAATATTCTCTTCCATTCCTTACCCTACTTTCTGGGCCCCAGGCATACTCAGAAGCCTGATATAAGTTCCTGGGCCCAAAGCACTTGAAGAAAACAAGAGCCTCATGATCATTTGAAATGTGAGTTAACTCCAAAGATTTAAGCATGATTAACTTACAGAAAATCGGGCCAAGGATTAACGATCATTCTCCAAAACTTTTCTATTCTTAATTCCCAGGATTACACAACTATTAATTATAGTGAGTAACTCTTCTTGTTCTAAGTAATAGAAAATTTGTATCTACTATGTCCTAAATAACATGTTATATGAATTTCACCTCAATAGGTCCACACTAATGTGTTATATCACTGTATCCCTTCCTTAACTTAAAAATATTATCAATGTACAGTTATATATAACCGTACACTGCAATCAGATGTTACTTGAAAATTCTAACCTTAAACATGGGCCTCACATGCTCCAAATGTGTTGCACTTGTAAAAGGTGCCTGAACATGGCTCACGGCCTCCATGAGTGCTTTAGCTGTCTTGGCCATCTGCTCCATTTCTAAGTTATACAGAAGTCGTCTTTGTTTTTCACTGGCTACATCTGAAACAATAAACACTATCAGCATTTAAAATATAAAACATTTAAGAATTCTATTTTGATGTTTTACTATCAAATAATAAACACCACCAACACTAATTAAAAATAATCATAAGAAGCAAGACACAAAAGATCCCATATTATATGATTCCACCTAAATGAAAAATCCAGAATAGGTAAAATCCACGGAAATAGAAACTAGACTGGTATTTTCCAGGGCTCGGGGGAGAGGGAATAAGGAGTAATTGCTTGATGCGTTTGGAGTTTCATTTTGGGATAATGAAATATTTTGGAATTAGAGGTGGTACTTGCACAACACTGTGAATGTACTAAATGCCGCTGAATTATTCATTTTTAAATGGCTAATTTTATGTTATATGAATTTTGCCTCAAAAAATAAATACCTAGACTGGGAGTCAGGAATAAGTGGAAAACCTATGAAAAGGGAAACGAGTAGGTATAACTGTCACAATAAAATTATTAGGGAAACAACCCAAACATGGAACTGGAGAAGAGTAGAGAGGTAAAATGCAATGGCATCTGGCCAGGTGTGGTGGCTCATGCCTGTAATCCCAGCACTCTGGGAAGCCGAGGCAGGCGGATCACCTGAGGTCAGGAGTTCAAGACCAGCCTGATCAACATGGAGAAACCTGGTCTCTACTAAAAATACAAAAAAATTAGCCAGGTGTGGTGGCACACGCCTGCAATCCCAGCTACTTGGGAGGCTGAGACAGGAGAATCGCATGAACCCAGGAGGTGGAGGTTGTGGTGAGCCGAGATCGCGCCGAGCCATGATCATGCCATTGCACTCCAGCCTGGTCAACAAGAGCAACACTCCGTCACCAAACAAAAAAAAAAAAAAAAAAAAAAGAGGCAATGGCATCTTTGTACCACACAGGTTTGAATGACAGCTCCTGAGTTAACAAGAAAACAACTGGCCATAACTTAACTCCAGGGTAATTTTGGTGTTTTCAGCACACCACCATCTCCTTCCCATTTCCAGCTTCTCTTATTCCCTACCACCACATATAAAACAGGACAGAAAAAGAGGGATATGAGGATGATACAATATATAATATTCTTTTCTCCTGCCATTTGGATTTTACTACTGTACTTTGTTTAAACTTGAGATTTTAGTTCCAAGTAGAAGTGCTCAGAAATGTAAGAATCCTCTTTCTATACTACTGTTATATTCTTGAGCCATTACCCTCATCTCATTCCTGTAGTCAGATTTCAGCTCAAACTTAATTACCACTGTCCACAGGTACAGAGTGTCTAGAAGGGGGCTGGGTTCACAGGTGCCTCCTGGTGCTAGTTAGATCTAGGGACTCTATAGTGATATAACTTGTGGTCTGTTTGAGGTAGCAATTTCTAACTCTATGAGCTCTCACCTGATCCTAAGTCTCCCCACCTCTTCCAATCATCCCTACTTTCAGCTTCCGTTTATGTGTAATAAAAGATGAACAAATGGAAATATATTGCTTGAAGATGATGAGGAAGAAGAAAAAATGACAAGGGTCTTGAAGCCTGATTATTGAGTCTAACTACTCTTTATGACCTCCAAATCCTTGCTGAGGTTAACTACTAAATGGATCCGAGTATATTAAATACACACTGACACATGCATATAATGTATACCATTTTCCACTAATCACTGGTCAGTGTTATCTTTCTTCAGAATGTGGGGGAAAAAATACAACCACATCACCAAACTCTATTATAATATTTCTCATCAAAACATGGTTCTTAACAGTATTTCTAAGGTTACTTTATTCTAAATAAAGTGAAAAACTCTCTTTTAAATTATAAAGTTTTTTCTTTTTTAGAGACAAGAACCTCGCTATATTGCCTATGCTGGTCTCGAACTGCTGGGTTCAAGTGATCCTTCTGCTTCAGCCTCCCTGAGTAGCTGGGGACTATAAATGCAAACCACCACACCTGACCATAAGTGAAAAACTCTTAGGAACCCATATTTTCCCCCTTGAACAATCAGAATTCAATTAATTTAGATACTTACTTTGTTTACTTGATTTTGTAGGGATTGTTAGTTCTTTTGTTTCTTTCATTGATATCTTTTTCCCAGCTATTTCATTATAGATGGCTGATAGATACTCTTCAGGAAGGTCTTTACTGTCATTGATACCTCTATTCATCTTAATGTACTGTTCCTTTGTCATTTTATTTTTCACCTAAATATGAAAAACCATTATAATTCCTAAAAATTAACATAAAGGTTACACTTGTATTTTAAGGATATGAATATTTACATAAGAGATTTTGTAAATACTTTTGAGGATAGAAACTGGAAAACATTCAACAAAATATAGATAAAAATGAAAAAAAAAATCACAGAAAATGAAGGCAATACAGAAAAGACCCATTCTGGCATAAACTAATTCACGCTCTGAGGTAGACATGAGTAATGTGCAACCAGAAAGGAGGGAAGTTGAACAATGAAAATATTTGTTTTTGCCCAAGGTTTAAGAGCTCCTGCAATCTCTTAATAGGGCCATGACAATTATTGGAAACAAAGGTATCGAACACATTCAAATCTTAGTGTAGAAGAACATAAATGTGCTGTAATGAATTTAAAGTTGACTTTATATACAATGGGTATAAGCATAACAATACCTGAGATTTATTTAAAACCAGATAACAATCTCTCTGAGTCACTGTGGCAACTGAATTATGTCAGGTGATCTATACAAAGTATCCTTGGAATGTTTTGTCCTGTGTAAGAGTACCCTAAACCGAAATGCCTTTTGCACCTTGATAAAGCTGTGGAATACAAGTTTGGAGTCTGTAAGATGGTAGGCCTATTAACAAACTTGGGAACTAGCATAGCCAAAATGTTTACACTTTACTTCCAGAAACCTAGATAGAAAAAACCCAGAAGTCTTATGTGATGCTTCTGAAGAGACACTTATTTAATTAAATATATTTCTACATCTTATATGATGTCTCTGAAAAGATATTTATTTAATTAAGTATATTTCTACCACCTTCCACAAAGAACTTAAGGTAAACTCTTAAAATATGATTCCTGTAAATTTACATGAAAGTACACAGAAAAATAATCAAGCGAGTCATCAGAAGCTTGCAAAAATAACTATAGAGAGTGTGGTGTTATGTGCCTGTAGTCTCAGCTATTCAGGAGGCTGAGGAAGGAGGATGGCACAAGCCCAGGAATTCAAGTCCAACCTAGGCAACATAGAAAAACCCTGTCTCAAACAAAAAGCAAAAGTACAGAGGAACCAAAACTTTCAGAAAATGTAACTGGGATACATACACTTATTTACTTCAGATTATTCTGCAAACAGATTTTTCTAACATGTCAGAAAGGGAGGCAGGAGTGCTTTTCCTACAAAAATGTAAAAATATTATCATGAAAGTTTTCAAGCGTAACGTATCATTTAATGGGATAAAATGCTATCATCTTACAACTTCAAAAACTCATCTTGAGTCACCGCACTAAAAAAAAAAAAAATGAAAGAAAGAAGCTTTTTTAACTAAAGTTCAGGTGAATGCTTAAAAAACACACCAGGAATAACAAAATAAAAGACTACACACTGCTGCCAGTAAGAAGTAAAGGAAGATTAAAATCACCTGGAAATTTTAAGCATGGTAAAATGTTTTAGCATTATGTCAATCAGAAGCAAAGAAAAGCCTTTTTTTTTTTTTTTTTTTGAGGCGGAGCCTGGCTCTGTCGCCCAGGCTGGAGTGCAGGGGCCGGATCTCAGCTCACTGCAAGCTCCGCCTCCCGGGTTCCCGCCATTCTCCTGCCTCAGCCTCCTGAGTAGCTGGGACTACAGGCGCCCGCCACCTCGCTCGGCTAGTGTTTTGTATTTTTTTTTAGTAGAGATGGGGTTTTACCGTGTTAGCCAGGATGGTCTCGATCTCCTGACCTTGTGATCCGCCCGTCTCGGCCTCCCAAAGTGCTGGGATTACAGGCTTGAGCCACCGCGCCCGGCCGAAAAGTCTTGACAGAAAATCTGAAGTAGCAGTTTATTGTTTCTGGATCTGGGTTAGGGATCCCATATGTGGGTGTACAGAATACTTTGCTTTCAGGTCCCCAAAATAAAGCACACTGCTTCACACAGAACATTTCTGTCACAGTGGAAGTCTGAAGCTGTATAAAACAAAATCTGACTCTTCTTCTCCTGACATCTTTTATGGAATATTCTACTCCTGACTTTTATCCTCATGTGCTTGTATTAAGCTGTGTCTTATTTAGTGTTTAAATCACTTAAAGCCAGTTGTTACTACTGATGATTATTGTATACACAAAAATTAAGTGTGTTCTAAATATGCCTAAAATTTTTTCTTAAATCACTGACTCTCTCACACACTACATAAAAAATAGCATAACTATAAATATTCTGGGTGAAAAGGGAACATAAACAGCTTGTTAAAATCCATCTATATTTTAAGTTTGAAAAGAACTAAGAATGAGAATTAGTTTTAAGAAATTCCTTTAAAGTTATTTGTATTTTAAAATGTTGTCATTTGTTATAGTTACCTAAATCAACTGAGGCCAAGATCATGGGTACAATTTTCTAACAGATTACTTAGCTTCATAGAAACTCACAAGCTGTTCTACAGCTGCAGGCTGCATAGCAGCACATGACACCAGGCAGCAAGCTACTAAGGAACAGCTGGACAACAAGCAGTTGCCACCGCTAGACTAGGACTTCAAGCACGTGTTCTGCAAACAGGCACTGTTACATTGAAGACGGGATAATGTTGTGAAGGTAACGCTCTCTAACTGCTATGTCCTTAGAAACTTTTCACAGTCTGGGTACTTATGAAAAAATATAAAAGGAATTTTTAATATTTCTTCAAAATCACATAAGTATGTATGTATAGGAAGACATTGCACAGGTGTAAATAATACTGCTTATTCATTTATAGAATCAAATATCTTTTAAAGCATAGCCTTTTAAAACCAAATGTATGTAAACCCAGGTTAAAATATTCTAGTTTAGATTGAAAAATCAAATGAAAAAATTAGACTGAAAATTCTGGTGTTAAAATACAAAAAACACAAATACAAAAAAACCTCAACTATGAACTACCTTATAAAGCCATAGAGTAAAAGTCATCACGCTCGATAATAAAAGCCCTGAAGGTGAGCTGCTTTGACTATACCACCAATAATATGCGAGAGGCAAATCTTGAATTATTAAAATCTTTAATAAATTTTTTAAAGTCCTATATAAAATCAAGTACATTTGTGGTAAATGCATAGTTGCTCAATATTGTGTTTAAAACAGGAGTAACTTCATCTATAATCATATGTATATACATACGTATATAATTGTATACATTCTTACTTTAGGTTTGGTATATACTCTCCTTATCTACTCTGCTTTAAACATCTCAAAACAGACACAAAATATCCCTATACTGCAAAGGTTAATCTCAAATTTCAGATAAATTTTAATTTTTCCAATACATCTCAGACTAGAAAGTAGGTAATTTATTTTACATCCTAAGAATAACAAATATCATTAGATACCTACCCCTAGAAGTACTAAGAAATCCTTGCAAATAATTTATAAAGGTAATTTTACCCAAGGATGTCAATGTGTGTTTTTAGAAACTAAGCAAAAAATACTAAAACTATAAAATCAAACTTTTTTGGTAGATATCAGAAATCAAGTGACAGTTCTTTAATATTTAAGAAGGAAATATAAATTTTATGAGGCAAAAGAAATGAACATTTCTAGGTATCAGGTATCTTTAAACTATGATTAACTTTTTAGGTACGATGGTTATGTTTAATTAGAGTACTTCTCTTTTAGAGAAACATACTGAGATAAATGCAGATGAAATGGTATGATATCTGAGATCTGCTTCAAAATTATCTAGGGGAGGGAAGAGATACAGATACAAGAAGACTGGCCATAAGTTGATAACTGTGGAAGGCAGGTAATGGGTACATTAGAGTTCATTATACTAATCCCTCTACTGTTGAAGTTTGAAACTTTTTTTTTTTTTTTTTTTTTTTTTTTGAGACAGGGTCTGCCTCTGTCACCCAGGATGGACTGCAGTGACACAATCTCAGCTCACTGGATGACTTGTGCCTCCCAGGCTGAAGTGATCCTCCCACCTTAGCCCTCCAAGTAGTTGGGACCACAGGCACATGCCACAGTGCCCAGCTAATTTATGCATATTTTGTAGAGACAGGGTTTCATCTGTTGCCCAGGCTGGTCTTAACTCCTGGACTCATGTGATCCACCTGTCTCGGCCACCCAAAGTGCTGGGATTACAGGTGTTAGGTACCACACTTGGCCTGAAACATATTTTTTAGAAAGATGGTTTATACATAGTGTTTTTCCATCTTGTGACAAATAGACATAAGACCTATAAACGTCTTGTTAGATTAAAATTTATCTTAAGCTTTATACAACTGTCAATCATGAATGACAAATACAGAAACATTTTATAGATAACTGAAAGTCTGATTTTAATTACTACCAGAAGTTGCTTTTGTAAAACATTCACCATCCCAAATTAAATACCCAAATATGGTGACTGGTGTACTGAATAAAACTAAAATTTCAACTATTACTTACTGAATTCAGAATAATGTATTTATTTTGTACCACTTATTGTAAAACTGACTTAAAAGAAGACATACCTGTGGACTGTGAAGGTCTGTGGTCAACATGATAATTGAATAAGCCAAAACATAAGCAGTATCCGCACTAGCAAAGAGAGTTTGTCTGGAAAAATAAATTTATCATGTTATAAAGTACTGTTTTATATAGATTCAATTAAATAAGTCACCTCAAATCCCATAGCACTTGTATTTTTCTAAGTATCTCACATTACAATTTTTTATGGATTTGTTTTATGACTTCCAGATTGTAGACAATCTAAATTCTCTAAACAGGAGATTAGGTCCTATTATCTATAAATCCTTGGATGCTACCTAGCACGGTGTTTTGGATATAATAGTCAGTCAATGAGCATTTGAACCTTATTTACCCTTGGTTGCATTCTAGGTATCTTGCAGCAAATTTTTCCATTAATCGATCGATTTTCTGAGCTTCCCCTGGAAGACGAAATCCTTCTAGAAACATACGAAGGGCTGAAACGAAGTCTTTTCCTGAAAAGTCATGTTGGTCCACATATGCATACATGACTTCTTTGTTAAATTTATCATTATCTCCCAGGAACTCACCCACTTGAGTCTAAAGTAAAAACAGAGATAGAAATTGATATTTTCTTTTCTTTTTTTTTTTTTTTTTGAGACAGAGTCTTGCTCTATTGCCCAGGCTGGGGTGCAGTGGCGCAATCTCGGCTCACTGCAACCGCTGCCCCCAGGTTCAAGCGATTCTCCTGCCTCAGCCTCAGGTAGCTGGGATTACAGGCGCCTGCTATTGCGCCCAGCTAATTTTTTTTTGTATTTTTGGTAGAGACAGGGTTTCACTATCTTGTTCAGGCTGGTGTTGAACTCCTGACCTCAGGTAATCCACCCGCCTGAGCCTCCCAAAGTGCTGGGATTACAGGCATGAGCCACCATGCCCGGCCAGAAATTGAGATTTTCATGAGATGTTTACATTCGCCACACAGTCACTTAAAAAGTAGAAAATTTTGTTAAGATCCACAGGCTTTTGACTATAGAGTTAACAAGTTCAAACACAAAGCTTAAAGTTAAACACACTAAATGCCTTCATAAAAATACCAGGAAATTCTTTTGTTTAGAAAATTTAAAAAGCAGAATTTATATTTTAGACACACAGAGACACACACACACACACACACACACGTCATCACTCAGTATCAGTGGGGGATTGGTTCCAGGACCCCGCATGGATAATCCATGGATGCTCAAGTTCCTTATAAAAAATGGCATAGTATTTGCATATAATCTATGCACATCCTCCCATATATTCTACTCCCATATCTAGATTACTTATAATATATAATATAATGTAAATAGGTTTTCTGTATTGTTTAGGAAATAACTACAAGAAAAAAGTTTGTACACATTCAGTACAGATGCAATCACCCATTATTCCCCCTGAATATTTTCAATTTGTGGTTGGTTGAATCCACAGACGTAGAATCCATGGATACAGAACTCATGGCTACAGAGGGTCAATTACAGATGATTTTATAACCAAGAATATTCTTTTTGTTTGTTTTTGAGACAGACTCTCACTCTGTAGCCCACGTTGGAGTGCAGTGGTGCAACCTTGGCTCACTGCAACCTCCACCTCCTGGGTTCAAGTGACTCTCCTGCCTCAGCCTCCTGAGTAGCTGGGATTACAGGTGCCCACCACCACACCCAGCTAATATTTTGTATTTTTATTAGAGACAAGGTCTTGCCACATTGGCCAGGCTGGTCTCGAACTCCTGACCTCGGGTGATCTACCTGCCTCGGCCTCCCAAAGTGCTGGAATTACACACGTGAGCCACTGTGCCCAGCCAACCAAGGTTATTCTTTATGTTTTACTTACCTCTATACTTAGGAAAGCATTTTAAAAGAGTCACAATATGTATTATTAACTTAAAAAAGAATTTTACAGAAAAGGGGCCAGGCGTGGTGGCTCACACCTGTAATCTCAGCATTTTGGGAGGCTGAGGCAGGAGGACTGCCTGAGCCCAGGAGTTCAAAACTAGCCTGGGCAATATAGTGAGACCCTGTCTCTAATAAAAAGAAAAAAAAAATCCCAAGAATTTTACAGAAAAGGTTATAATGAAAATGGTATTCTTACAGAGTCTAATCTTTCCTCTTGATGTAAGAATTGGGCAATATCTTCAGGTGTGGTGCCAAGCATCCCTTGTTCTTGGAGGTACTGTATTCCTCTCTTTGGTTTCTTATTAAATCTAGATGATGTTAAAGTTAATAAGAACATTAAAAATAGAAAACCATTCGTAGTCCCTGAAAAGATCTTAAACCACAGTAAATTAATTTTCTAATAGCACCCAGAAAAACAGCAGCTTATTTAATACAAATCAGTATATGAATATACAAAATAATTACACTGTGCCAAGTTTTCTTTATTTTCTTTATAGAAGTAAGTCTCATATGGAATGCCATCCTTATTACTATCATTTCACTGACTTTTTGTTACAGTATGAAGCGTTTTTTTAATCCATATCGACAGTGGGAAATTAGACTAAGAGAGACTATTAGAGAGAAAGCCATGTAGTAGACGAACTTTGAGTAAGGCTGTGAATACTAAATATCTCGTACAGGCATACTTCATTTTATTGCACTTCAAAGATATGTGGTTTTTACAAATTAATGGTTTGTGGCAACCCTGCATTGAAGGTCTATCAGTAACACTTTTCCAAAACCACATGCTCACTTTGTATCTGTCTCACATTTTGGTAATTCTCACAATAGTTCACTCTTTTTCATTATTGTATCTGTTACTGTGACCTGTGATCAGTGACCTTTGATGATGCTATTGTAATTGTTTTGGGGTGACACAAACCACGCCCATAAAAGATGGCAAACTTAATAATCATATGTGTTCTGATTGCTCCACTGACTAGTTGTTCCTCATCTCTCTTCCTTTCCTTGGACTTCCCTATTCCAAGACAAAAAAATACTGAAATTGGGCCAATTAAGAACCCTACAATAAGTGTTCAAGCGGAAGGAAGAGTCGCACATCTCTCACTTTAAATAAAAAACTAGAAATGACTGAGCTTAGTGAGGAAGGCATGTCAAAAGCCAAGACTTACGGAAAGCTAGGTCTCTTGTGCCAAATGAAGTTGTGAATGCAAAGGAAAAGATCTTGATGGAAGTTAAAAGTGCCACTCCAGTGAACACACAAGTAGGAAAGCAAAACAGCCTAAATGCTGATATGGAGAAGGTTTTCATGTATGAAAAGAAGATCAAACCAGTCACAACATTACCTTAAGGCAAAGCCTAATCCCAAGAAAGGCCCCAACTCTCTTCAAGTCTATAAGGTTAAGAAAGGTAATGAAGCTGCAGAAGAAAATCTGGAAGCTAGCAGAAGTTGGATCATGAGATTTAAGGAAAGAAGCGGTCTCCATAACATAAAAGCACAAGGTCTGATAGCAAGTGCTGATGGAGAAGCTGCAGCAAGTTATCCAGAAGATCTAGCTATGATCATTTATGAAGGTGGTTACACTAAACAACAGATTTTCCACATAGATAAAACAGTCTTTCTTCTATTGGAAGAAGATGCCATCTATGACATTCATAGCAAGAGAGGAGAAGTTAATGCCTGGCTTCAAAGCTTCAAAGGACAGACTGGCTCTCTTGGGGGCTAATATAGCTGATGACATTAACAAGTCAATGCTCATTTACCATTCCAAAGATCCCAGGGTCCTTAAGAATTACATGCTAAATCTACTCTGCCTGCACTCTAAAAATGGCACAACAAAGCCTGGATGACAGCACCATCTGTTTACAACATAGATGACTGAATATCTGAAGCCCACTGTTGAGACCTACTGCTTCAAAGAAAAGATTCCTTTCAAGAGATTACTGTTCATTGACAATGCACCTGATCACCCAAGAGCTCTGATGGAAATGTGCAATGAGATTAATGTTGCTTTCATGCCTGCTAACACAATACCCATTCTGCAGCCCTTGGATGAAAGAGTGATTTTGTTTTTGTAGAAATGCAGTCTCGCTATGCTGTCCAGGTTGATCTCAAACTCCTGGACTAAACTGATCTTCCCACCTTGGCTTCCCGAAGCTGGGATTACAGAGGCATGAGCCACTGTGCCCTTTCCTCAGGAGTAACTCTGAATTTCAAGTCTTTTTTTTTTTTTTTTTTTTAAAGAAATGGGGTATTGCCACATTGCGCACACTGATCTTGACTCCTGGCCTCAAGCCTCATGAGTAGCTGGGATTACAGGTGTAAGCTACTATGCCTGGCTAACTTTCAAGTCTAGAAAGAAATACATTTCATAAGGCTATAGCTGCCATGTAGAGAGATACTTCTACTGAATCTGGGCAAAGTAAATTGAAAACCTTCTGGAAAGGATTCACTGTTCTAGATGCCATTGAGAACATTTGTGACTCATGGGAAGGGTAAAAACACCAACATCAATAGGAGTTGGGAAGAAGCTGACTCTAACCCTTATGGACGATTTTGAGGAGTCCAAGACATCAGTGGAGGAAGTAACTGCAGATGTGGTAAAAGTAACAAGAGACCTAGAAGTAAAGTGTGAAGATGACACTGAATTGCTGTAGCCTTATGATCAAACTTTAACATATGAGTAGCTGCTTCTTATAGACAAGTGAAAACAGTGATTTCTTGAGATGGAATCTACTACTGGTGAAGATGCTGTGAACACTAGTGGAAAGAAAATTAGAGATTTAGAATATTCCATAAATTTAGTTCATAAAATTACAGCAGATTTTGAGAGGACAGACTCCAATTTTGAAAGACATATTACTGTAGGTAAATACTAACTAACAGCATTACATGCTACAGAGAAATCTTTTGTGAATGGAAGAGACTATCAAGGCAGCAAACTTTACTGTTGTCTTATTTTAAGAAATTATCACAGTTACTCCAACTTTCAGCAACCACTACCCTGATGAGTCAGCAGCCATCAACACTGAGATAAGACACTCTACAACAAAAAGATTACAACTCATTGAAAGCTCAGATGGTTACTAGTATTTTTCAGCAATAAAGTATTTTTAAATTAATGTGTGTACATTGTTTTTTAGACATAAGGGGATTGCAGGTTAATAGACAGTATAGTACAATATAAACATAACTTTAATGCACTGAGAAATCAAAAAAACTGTATGACTCACTATATTGCAATATTTACTTCACTGCTGTGGTATGGAACTGAACCCACAATATCTCTGAGGTACTCCAAATATACATTCTCCCTTAATCTTCAAGTAATCTTGGCTTATTTGTCCAAATTAATTAGACCACGCAAAACCTTTCTCATTTACAGCTCCAGATTCTCTCTCACTCCCTTCTCCTTCCTCTGCTCCCATTGATCACATCCCATTCCCTAAATCTATTTTCAGAGTCTATTTCCTCTGCTTGTCTTTTATCTGCTCCATTCACAGGGGAGTCTCCCTCAGGCTTAAAGATACAATTCAAATATTACCTCTTTGTTTACAGATCATTTACTCCCTACTTTCGTTACTTTGGTGCTCCAACACCTGTCATTTGGGCTATTGCAAGAGTTCTTAAATGGTCTCCCTATCATCTCATGTTGCCCATGTTCTAATGCACCCTTCAGGCTGCCTGCAAAGTCCTATTTACAAAACAGAAATCTGATGATGCTACTCCTCTGCTTAAAGTCCTTCACTAGCATGCTAGTGCCAAGAGGAACAAGACAAAAAGTCCTTTACATGGAGAATAAGGCCTTCTGTAATTTAGATCCAACTCAATGCTCTCATCTTACCTCCTGTTATTCCCCCTCCACTCTGCCCTGCCATGCTGAACAAGTGCTCAGATGTCCTGCCTTTCCTCTGCTGCTGCACATGCCATTCTCTCAGTCTGGGATGGTCTTCCTGATTCTGTCTTCCCAAAGGTTCCCTTGTCAAGTTCTCATCTAACCATAACCACTTAGCATTCATAAAATGAAACACTTTTCACTAAGCTAAACATAATCCCCCCCACCACCCCTAGAAGTACTCACTTACAGGAAGAAACACAATTTTAAAGAATTATAATAGTAAAACTGTGACAAACAGATATATTCAAAAGGTAAGAAAATAACACAGTAGAAGTAACTAACTTAGATGGTCATAATATATTTCCTGGGAAAGGTGAGCGTGGAACTATTCTGAAGAACAATTATATCTTTTATAAACAATAAGAAAAAACATCCCAGAGAGGAGGAGGCCATACTAAAACACAAAAGCACAAGACAGTATTATATAATAAATAGTTCTGCATTGTTGGAAAGTGAGGTGAGATAGAAAAGTGGCAGGAAATGAAGCTTAGAGTTCAGCAGATCCAAATCATGAAGGTATTATCATACAATCAAAGAAGCTTTGGTTTTATTCTCTAAGAGAGAGAAAAAACAGACTTTCATTCAAGAAAGGTTACTCTAGTTAAGTGTGAGAAAAGACTGAAGAATGAACAAAACCAAAGAAAAAGGTAAGCCAATTGAAAGATTATACTAGTTGAGGAAATAAATAATGATGATTTGATTTGCAAGACTAGCGGTGGGAGATCGAGAAAAGAGAACAGATTGCAGGGATATTAGGAAGTAGAATCACCAGGACTTAGTGACAGATTAGATTCGAGAATCTAATCCTATGAGGGGAAAATCTAAGCTAATTCCCAGGATTTTAGCTTATAAATTTAGTAGCATGCTGGGGTTACTACCATAAATAAGAAATACAAAAATAACAGGCTTTTCTATTTGTCTTTTGTTTTCGTAGGAGAATTAAGGGGTTGATGTTGGAAAAGGGCTGAGGAACAGAAACCTGGCAATGCTAAGATGCATGCAGGAAGAAAGAAAAAAACAGCCCGTAAGACTGAGATGGCATAGTCAAAAAGGTAGGAGACAAACGGGATAGACTGGTGTCATGAAACAGTTGTAGACAAGTATACTAGGAATACAGCTCCATGAAAGCATTCTCATCAATAGCTGTATTAAGCAGAAAGCAAGTCCAGCTGCTGAGAGAAGGACTGGGAGACTTCCACTTTGAAGCCCTCTGATTACTCCTTCTCATTTCTCAAGTATTTCAAAATAAGTACCTTGGCAGTACTTACTCTGTATGACACTTTTATAAACCTTACATAGTACTAGTTTTAAAAACTGCTCATGTTTAAACTGTAATCTTGAATCCAAGCACCAGTGCCTTCATGGTGCTTGGCAATAGTCCCAAGTACCAAATACGTGTTTGCTGGGTGACCAGTAGAATTTTAATACGCGTATTTGTTTACACATACTAGACCAAGAGCCCCTCAGAAGGAAGGGCTGTTCCATGTATTTAGTTTCCCCAGGACCTTGCATAATATCTGGAACAGATGAGACTTTAATAAATACTGACCGAACAATTAGAATTAATGCAGTAGTGACAGCTATTTCCTGAGGCAATTTTGTAAGATTTTGTAATTTTAAAATAGAATATATATACATTTTTGTTGGACTGTTTTTCATATTAACACTGGAGAAAAAAGACACCCGAACATTCACAAAAAGGCACTGCTTAAGTATCAGGAAGAAATGCTTTACAGAAGTAGCAAACCAAGTAAGAACACACGGGAATTTTTAAGTTTGTAATAGTTAGATTCATGGAGACAGCAAGCAATTTCATTTTTCCTTATGGTATCTCTTTGAAAAAAGAGATGGCCAACAAAAGAAAGGAAAGCAGCATGGTGATATTCACAAAGGAAATAGTCCAGGAGCAGGCAGGTATCACAAAGCTTAGTGGGAAAACTGATTTCACAGGATTAGGATCTGGTACACTAGCCAGGCTGGAAAGAGAGGTGATCACCTTATCAACATATAAAAATGAAATCAATAACAAGAGTAGTACAATTGTAACCCAGCGGGAAAAAATGTAAAACCTATAAAGGAGTACTGATAGCTATTAGAAGTTTCATATTTTAAATGTTTTGAGTTGTCACATGATTAGAAAGTATAATGGAGGATTTCACAATGAGCTAAACAATGGAAAATTGCACAGATGTTACTCATCAACAGCACTTATAATATGGTGACAAATTAATTTATATGACAAGAGTGGTTGGGCATTACAGGAATCTAGTTGGGCTAGACTGCAATGAACAAGGGGGGCTGAATAGGAGCCTCGTGAATTAGATCCATGAGAACTATCCTCCATTTTACTCATTATAAGGTGATAAACCCACGGCAGGGGTGGCACCATACTGGCAGAGAGATACTCAGTAACATTTCTCCTTAAGCTGTGACACTTACAAATCTATCCCTTGTTCTATTATTTCTTTTTGTTGCTTTAGGACCTCAAATTGTTCTGGATTATCAGTGCCAGACATCTGTGTACTGTAGCTGCCTATTCCTGATGATGATGTTGACTCCAGAGAATTTAAACTTCCATATCTGTTTATTGTCTCAGGGTGTTTGATTTCACTCATCTCTTGCTCTGAGGGTTTTTCCTGACCTGAAAGAAGAAAATGAGTACATTATTCTATCAAATTAAAAAAAAAGTGTAGGGGCAAACAAATTCTTGAATAAGGCAAGGCATTTCAATGTCGCTTAGATATCTATTTAATATAAAATAACTATTAGGTAACATAATAAACAACATACTTTGATATTAAAACACACTGTAATTTGTACGTGTATAGTCTGCACCATTAGGAGGAGTTCTTTTTGCAGTTGCAGTGCTGAGTATCCACTGGATTTCTGCTCTCAGCTCATTCCTCATGAGGAATTGTTTTCGATAACACCAGTGTAGCCCTGCAGCTATGAGTTTTTCTCTGAGTGAGGGTAAACATCAAACACAGATGAACAATTCAACCTTCTTAAAACATACTGCCTTTTATATGTTTCCTCTATAATTATAATACAAGAAAGTTGCATAAATATGCTTCATTTTACATAATCAAAATATTTCTAAGAAGATTCAGAAAAAAATAGCTTGGATAATTAAAGTTAAAACTTTCACAATTTTAAAGCTAGTTATTTAACTCACAGAGAATGCTTCCTCATCAGTTAAATGAATAAATATGTCATGAAATTGGTTTAACAGCATCTGCAACTATCCTCCAAAGTATTATTCACTTAAAATGACAAAGAATTACAACTCAAAATATCACCTTACCAAGAGTTGTCTGAGAGTTGGGATTCACATACTGATCCTTACTCCATTCAACCATACACTTCAAAATCGACACTAAGCATTCTAAACCTTTTTTCCTCAGGCTCAATTCCTACAAAGTAATTCAAAAATACAATTTTATTTTTTTAAAAAAGGTCTTTTAAGGAAAATACATGACTCTTTCCTGGTAAAGTTTAAATTTGAAAATGTTTTTAAAGTTCTTACCTGAACATTACTCATACCAAGTTCTTGACTGCCCCTTCCTTGAGCAATTTTTGATAGATCATTTACTAGTCTTTCAAATATATTGGCTGCATTTAAGTCACAGTCATAGTTTACATAAATATCCACTACACTCTGAGCATCTGTAACAATATAACATTAATTTCAACAAAGCACATCTAGGATGTGAGTACATTTGGCCTTTTAAATATCTAATAATAAGAAAGGGATAGTAAAAAGGAGGATAATTTAAAATACCTGCACAAATCCTCGTCAGTGTTTGAATAACCATCCATTTGTGATCAAATGAGCTGGTAGAAGTTTCCAAAATGTATAAGAAAATTTCTTTAAAGAACACCTGTGATTAGGAGAAAACTTCTGTTTAAAATATTGTTTATAATTCATATGTGTGATCCCTTTTTAAACATCTCAAAGCTGTAGAGCAGATATTAGCACCCAGGCTCCTATGGAGTTCAACTCCTTTTGAGTTCCATCTCTGAAACCTCAGGACTAAAATATCTTGGGTAAGTGACTTAAACTTGCCCTTCTAGTTATCAGTACTGCAATTCACACTGTTGTATTTTGTTCTCAACAGAGCTGCTACAAAAGAAATATGCAAAGATTTAGAGTTCCTCCAGGTGATAATTTCTTGAACCCTTTTACAGAATATAACTTATGCTTTTTTAATCCTCCTCGAAAAGCATAATTTATACTTCTGTTCATCACTTATATTTTTCAGAGACATTCTAGTACTGAGAGGCCTAACTGTTCATAGATTTAAATGTAACTGGTACTCTAATCAACACAATAAAAACAATCTAAGTCTCATACGGTTTTATTTTTCTAATTACTTACGAAAGTGAAAATCTCTACTGTTTGAAAACTACATATGAACTATTTCTCACTACTCTTTACACCAAATAATCAAGCAATGAGTTAATCAACCTAATGAGATAAATTTCAATTTAACAGATAAGAATTTTCACATTTAAATGTATTCTATAAAAGTGACTTTAAGAAGGAATGACTGAAAAAAACAACATGTTAACATTTATGAAACATATGCATTATGAATCCAGAAAATCACATTTATAGTATCTCCCCCTAACTGGATTAGGTACCCCTGTAATGTGATTTTCTCTCACAAAACTCAGCATACTTCTATTTACTTATTTAATATCAGTATCTCCTATAGACTGTAAGCTTGAAGACAGTAATGACCAGGTCTTTCTTGATAAGAATCACGTCCACATTGCAGGGCACATAGTAGGTGTTCAATAAATATTTATGGCAACATGGCCACAATTCCTAAAAACTGCATCAGGGTACCCCAGAATGCTGTAGCAAACTCATGAGGGTGCCAAGAAAAAATTCTGAGGCAAAATTCAGAGGGAGATACATCTGTTGGATACCTCGAAAGACTGCTCATGGTTTCAATTAGGTAACACTACATTCCCTTCAATGACATCATTATCTCTGCAAAGCTGGGTTTTGGTCATTGCTATGACAAAAAACCAAGTACTGAACGAAAATCAATGAAGTACAGGAATGAGGGGGACAGTGTTCAATTCCAAGATCTAAGAAGCTGTGTGCAGTCTGTAACAGGCACACACATCCCAGTGGTAAGTAAGTGTGGTTAAGAATAAAATAAAAACATTATTTTTCTTTTACTTTATGCAGACTATTGTCTTTGAAATAGATAGTAGGCTGTGAAGACAAATATCCATTAAGTTGTTTGGCCCTGCCTGCTTAATAAATAGAACATAGAACTGGAGGTATTCCTCTGGCCTAAGTGCAACTTTCATGAAAAGTCAGACTCTAACAGTGCCATGAATCAAAAACTTTTGGGATTCTCTGATTAACGAAATAAATAACATAGACTGGAAGAGAGAGGAAAGAAAAAATTTTAGCTGTTATCTACAGTTTATCAAATTGCACTAATAAGCAAAAGCCTATTGCCGTAATATAAGATACTATGCCTATCATAATAGGGGCACTAAAAAAATCAACCTTTTAATGATTTATTGAGCACCTATAATGTATGTATGTGGAACAACAGCTCTGTCTTAAGTATGCTGTCTTCACATATGTTTTCCTGAAAAGTTGTACATAAACTGTATCTTCTGGAATAGATATATAATTTAAGGCCCATGAAAAAATCACATCACAGAAACTCTGAAGTGAATATTCTCATAAAATGAATCTTCATGTAACAACAATCTTAATTTTGTTTTGCAAATTTAGGTTTTCATAGCTGGGCTTTCTCCATGTTCAGGTGTTTTTGTTTTGTTTTGTTTTGTTTTTTGAGACGGAGTTTCACTCTTGTTGACCAGGCTGGAGTGCAATGGCACGATCTTGGCTCACTGCAACCTCTGCCTCCCAGGTTCAAGCGATTGTCCTGTCTCAGCCTCCCAAGCAGCTGGGATTACAGGCATGCACCACCATACCCGGCTAATTTTGTATTTTTAGTAGAGATGGAGTTTCTTCATGTTGGTCAGGCTAGTCTCAAACTCCTGACCTCAGGTGATCCACCCGCCTCGGCCTCCCAAAGTGCTGGGATTACAGGCGTGAGCCACTGTACCTGGCGTTCAACTCATTTTTAATTTGAGTGTGTGTAACATTTTTGAAAGTATATCTATATTTATCTCATTTTATCCTCATTTCCCCCCCCGAGGGACAGTAAGGAGTGAAATAAACCCAAATTTTAAAAATTAGAATATTACAATAATTTTGTAATGAGAATCTACCATCTACAAATTGACAAGAAATTTCTTAAAGTTTTTCCTTTCAAATTCATTTTTGCAAAGTCGAATTTGCTGTGCAAAAATAGTAATCTCAACTTAAATAATTTTTGATACATAGATCTGTAAACAGTACCTACAAAAGCAGAATCTCAGTGTCCAAAAAAATCTGTAATTGGCTACATAAAGTATTACAAAATTTTCAAATGCCAACTTAAATGTCTCGTCATCAAATGGAAGACTTCTGGTTTTTTTACAAAAGCAAAAGTTCCAAACGTTTTTTAACTGTCTTTTATTTGTAGTTCCTACAGATAATGGGGGAAAAAACGATGTAAAAATGGCAACTCTTCCTAGTTAAATGCCTTGTATCATTTTAACAGACATATGGCAAACTCTTAAAACTTGACATCATATATCATATAGGCACCAAAAATGGTTTCCTGTCCAAAAATACGGCCCAAATTAAAAAGCTTTTCACTTAAAATGCCAAGGCCTAATTCTGTTTCATTCTCGTAACAATGTTCTAAATCAATCTTGATAGCTATTACAGAACATTAACATTAAAGGATAATATGACTATTTTAGCCATCGTGAAATTCTGGAAAAATAATTTATCCTTTCATCAAGCTAGTGAATTATGAGTCTTGAGTTAGGATTAAATATAAAATTAACAAAAATTAAAATATAACCTGTATATCAAACATAATATGAAGGTAAAAACTGACAACATAAAAATGAGTATTTTTAAAACATACAACATCACAACCAAAACAACATTTCAACAAATAACAAATTGAAAAAAGCATTCATTAAATTGGTAAAACATAAGAACTATTTTAAGTTTTATTTGAGGATGAAAACAAAAAAATCAGAAACTGGTACACCTCCCAAAAAAAAAAAAAAACCACTTAAGGCCGGGCGCAGTGGCTCACACCTATAATCCCAGCACTTTGGGAGGCAGATGCAGGCAGATCACCTGAGGTCGGGAGTTTGAGACCAACATGACCAATATGGAGAAACCCCGTCTCTACTAAAAATACAAAATTATCCAGGAATGGTGGCACACGCCTGTAATACCAGCTACTCAGGAGGCTGAGGCAGGAGAATCACTTGAACTCAGTAGGTGGAGGTTGTGGTGAGTGGGGATCGCGCCACTACACTCCAGCCTGGGCAACAAGAGGGAAACTCCATCTCCAAAAAAAAAAAAAAAAAAAAAGAAACTGGTACACTTGCACAACACATGCAGGCAGACACGACTGAAAAAATCCCTAATTCTACTAATTCTCTGACAATATTTTAGAACCACATGATTGTTATTCTATTTCCAAAGATCCTGGGAGAAAACTTTAGGAATATATACATTTAAAAAAAAAAAGTACAAAGCAAATATTAATTTTTTTCAAATATCCTAAAACAGAACCCCAAAATATAATGCCCCTCAATCACATCTTTTAAAATGCCTAATACTTATAAATGGTTTAAAATAATGGAGATGCAACATATATTTGGAACTTTCTTTTAAGATAAACAAATGTATTACAATATACCACATAGACAATGGCAAAGCTATTGTGAGGACCAAATTCCATTCAAGAGAGCAAGAACCATTTATTCAACTAGTACAAGTTCCTTGAGGACAGCAGCTGCATCTTATTTCATTTTTTATTCTTAGTGCTTATCCAGTGCCTAGTACTTCGTTGGCACATGTTAGTTGAACAGGTGAATGAAAAAACAGAAGTGCATGGCAATATACAAAAATTATTTCACATTCTGGAGAACTTTCCAGTGTATTCAAATCTGATTTAACGTGAAACAAATGAAATATCCAATAGTAATATTATATTTCAATGCCTAAATGCAAAACGTACCTCAATTTGCATCTTCAGATGTGTTTTGAAATTTGACAACAAAGTAAGAAATATAGAAAGAGAAAGCTCGAAAACCTCTGGAACAGAAGAGACTCCATTTTTTGAGAGTGCAACACAAAGATACTGCTTAATAGCATTAATAAACATCTCATTTGTCCTGAAAACAGGTCCTGCATTCTGCAGAATGGATAGAAGTAACTGCAATGAAAGAATCTTGGATCGGAGTTCATGAGACCTAAAATGTAAAAAAGAAGGCACAATACATGAACAAGGTTGGCATTATAGTAATAACAGGTTGTTCCAAAAATATTTCCAGATACATATAATTTCATAAACTTTGTAAATGGAGAGGAAGAGAAAATTCTATAACATAAAAAAAGTATAGTACATGAACAACTCAGCCACTAACAACAGGTGCTTTCACTGATGTTCCCTTGAACCATATATTTATAATTTCACAAACTTTTAAAATTTATTTATTTATTTTGAGACAGAGTCTTGCTCTGTCACCAAGGCTGGAGTGCAGTGATCTCAGCTCATTACAACCTCCAACTCCCGGGTTCAAGTGATTCTTCTGCCTCAGCCTCCCAGGTAGCTGGGACTACAGGTGCCCACCACCACACCCAGCTAATTTTTTGTATTTTTAGTAGAGATGGGGTTTCACAGTGTTAGTCAAGATGGTCTTGATCTCCTGACCTCGTGATCCACTGCGCCCAGCCCACAAACTTTAAAAAGAAAAAAAAATTCACAAATATTTAACATCAAACCATTGTTTTACTGGAAAAGAAAAAAACCATGTGAAGATACATGCTGTGTTCCTTTCTTTCACAACCATTCTTCTCCCTACAAATCATCAGCAACTTCTCAGATTAAATGCCATATTTAATGTTAATACACAACAGTTCCAATGGACTTTTTTCTGCTTATGCTACTCAGAAATCCTAAACAATAATAAAAAAGTTTTGGTTGCATTAACAAGTGACAGCACTAATTCAAGCTTACTTTTTCAGTAACCATTTAAAGATTTTTTTTTCTTTTGAAATAAATATAGAGGTATTCAGAACAATTAAAAACTTTAAGGCCAGGCATGGTGGCTCATGCCTGTAATCCCAGCACTTTGGGAGGCTGAGGCAGGTGGATCACTTGAGGTCAGGAATTTGAGACCAGCCTGGCCAACATGGTGAAACCCCGTCTCTACTAAAAATACAAAATTAGCCAAGTGTGGTGGTGGGCACCTGTAATCCCAGCTACTCGGGAAGCTGCGACAGGAGAATCACTTGAACCTGGGAGGTGGAGGTTGCAGTGAGCTGAGATCACACCACTGTACTCCAGCCTGGGTGACAGAGTGAGACTCCACGTGCAAAAAATAATAATAATAAAATGAAATAAAAATACAAACTTAAAATAGCTTAGCAACTTATTCTAAATAATTTTGTAATGAAAAGCTGAAAAAGTAGTTTTTGGCTTAAAATTTTTTTTTTTCCCAGTCAATATACTGTGGCATGCTTCTGATTACTACCTAGTGTTTTAATTATTTGATTTTGCAAACACAATTTTCCTTCCATTGAAACTGATCTCTTAAGCCCAACAGACCAAGGACATTGATCCCAGGCAACATTTCAAATGCAGAACACACCAAATTGCTCTAGCAGATGGTTCTTTTTCAAAAAAAAAAAAAGTAGCCCAAATGCTACTTTCAGTCATATTTACACTATATAGTAAACTTAACTGCCCTTGATTTCCACCTGAAAAACTTTATGGTTATAAGTGTCAAGTAATTCAAGAAGCTACATAAATCTAATAAGGAATTGTTAATTTCACGTAAATGGGTATCACAAAAAAATA
The DNA here is from genome assembly GCF_047675955.1 of Chlorocebus sabaeus. Classification (NCBI taxonomy): domain Eukaryota; kingdom Metazoa; phylum Chordata; class Mammalia; order Primates; family Cercopithecidae; genus Chlorocebus; species Chlorocebus sabaeus. Next base: position 71,473,432 of record NC_132911.1, read on the forward strand.
CTACTTTCTCTGAAATAAAACTGAAGCCAATAATATTATGGCTCATTATTACACAGTCATGTTTCTAAGATGGCCATTGCCCTGAGTCTTCCTTTGAATCTAAAAATATGTGCAGCAAATACATAATTACCAAAAAAATGCTTAGATAAATCAAGTTAGAGACAGCGAGACCTAAGACTTCAAATAGCTACAGGGAACTACAAATTAACCCACCATCTCCCCTCCTGTTCTAGTCTTCCAAGGCTTAAATACTACTTCCTATTCTAGCTCACATTTATCACCTATTATGCTCAATTCCTATTGTAATTAAATCCTGCAGCTTACCATTCTATAACAATGTTTGTTCTAAGTATGTTTTATATTTGTATTCCCAACTTTTAATAAAATATCTTGTATACTGTACATGCTAAAAAAAAATGGATTTATTCTTGTATTCATCCATTTATTAAATACCTACTGTGTACACGGCAATAATGAATGAAGAAATGATTAGACAACTGTCTTATGACACAATAAGTTATACTTTTGAAAGGCAAAAGAGGCTGGAAATATCAGGTCTGCAGTTTTTCATGGGGTAGTTTCAAATTATGATTCAGGCGTAAATAAGAACATTTCCTGGATCATCATTTTAGCAAGACCAGAAAATATAAAGGGGAGCAAAGACAAAAAAAAAAAGAAAATTATGTAACTACAAAAGCTTGACTTTTGGCCAAAAAAAAAAAAAAAAAAAAAAAAAATCATTAAAGACAGAAAACGACATATTCTTTTGGAAAAAGAATAGCTTCTAAGGGTGTATTCAGTATTCAATTCCATTGTTTAACGACCCTGATAGTCAAGTCAACAAGGTCTTCAAACAAAATTTCCTAATACTTGGTTTAAACCCACTAAGTATAAGGCTTGTTAATTTACATTATTCCTCATAAGAATCCTTTGTAACATTAAAGATTGCATCTTTTCAAAACCAGATCACTCTTTTTTCAGGGATAAACTCTTCCCTACCCCAAGTACTCCTCAAAATTCATATTATTTTCCTTTGTGTCCTTTTCATTGTCAGCATTTTAAAGAATTTCTTCTTTTCTGTTTCTAGCATTCTTTCAAATCACAATTTTTACATTTGATTTGGAAAAAAGCATCTGAGGCTTTAATGGTCAATAATATTTTTAAAGCATGGCAAAAATGGCCTTCAGCAATAATACCAAATCTTATCTCTTTCTTAAAGTAGGTCTTCACTGATTCAGAATGAGATGCTAAAACTGCTGATTTTTGAATGAGACTTTTTAAAATTCAAAACTGTCGATTTTTTAATGAGATTTTTGAATGTTCAATTCTGACTTAGGGTTTGGGTCTTAAAGAGATTTTATGATTTTAGGCTTCTGGGTCTAAAGGATGTTTCTCCCTGAACTGGTACAATCTGACAAAATTAAACAAATATAACAAATGGAGTTTGCAGATATGTATGAAGTTTTCACAGCAACTGTCTCTGGTCTGCTCAGTTGGCACTTAGAAACTGAAACACTCTATAGAATTTTTTTAAATTGAAGTACTGTTGCCTTACATCTCTATTTCAATATCCCTTTCTTAAAGTTATGGTCTGCTCCAAGGTTTCTTTCTCCAGAAAGTTCTAAAATTGTCATACTGCAATACATCATGCTACAGTATTAGAGAGGCGGGCAACTCATATAACTTCCAAACTCAATCTCAAGAGTAGTTAGTTACATTTGAATCATATGAGAGATACCTGACCATTTACGACTTACAAAAATGGCACTTTCCTAGGGTTTAATCTAACATATTTCATGAAAATTAGACAAGTGGCTCCTAACTCAAAGTTCGTCCTGATCCCAATAGAGAAAGATATCATCCTAGGGTATTTTGTCAGACCTTAATGAATATGCATTATCTTTCATTACAACTTTTAAGATCTTTTAGGTTTTTAGTACCTTTTGACTGGCAGTTTTTAGAAACCTAGGACTGGGATACAGGGTTACATTAGCTCCAAAGTTACTTATATGGAAATAAGAATTCACTAATTCATTCATTTGATAACACTTACTGAGCCCCTCCTATGCACCAGGCACTATTCTAGAATGCTGTCATACCCTTTAGGAAATAGCATAAGTTATCTATTCCAGCAATGTTGAAACTTTTTTTTTTAGAAAATAGTATAAGTCACATACCCTTTAGGAAATAGTGTAAGTTATCTACTCCAGCAGTTTTGAATTGTTTTTCAATACTTTTTTCTTAAACGTAAAATACCTCCCCTCCACCCAATTTTTTTTATGGTTCTATAGGACAAAAAGAACAAAAGAAAATCCAAACATTACCTTAACAGTAACTTTCAAGCCTAAAAACCTCTATTTGTCAGGCAAAACAGTTAATAACTTACTTTGGATCTGGCGGTCCATCTGACAGTGGTTTCATTGACAGTTTACACAATGACCTGAATACTAGAAAGGCATCCTTTTGTAAAATGTGGGAAAACTTAGCACCAGGTGAAGGTCCTGAAGAATTTCCAGATTCCTAAACAAGTTAACACACCATGAAAATTTTAGAGATATTTGCCAGTGTAAAATCATTTCAGCCTTCTACTGTATTTCATTCAATTCACTAATAGGTGGAGATTCCCCCACTACTGGAAGGGGAACCAGATGAGGGAATCTGCCACATTGTTTTTCTTTTATACTCCACGGACCACACCCAACAATAAATACCTTTAAAAATGCACTTTAAAAATATTCCTTATGAATAAACCAAATAAACTCTTAAAATTTACCCAGCTCATACTATTACTGACAAAAAAACTGATACATCATGCCTGACAAGATCCTATCCAAAGACTAAATTATACTCCCTACCTGTCATTGACTGTTTCATGCTTTTGTTCTATTTTATTTCTTGTCTTACTGTGGGCAAACATAAACTGAAGGTCAACCAAGTCAAGAAAACCTACTCCTAAATATGGGACACTTAGTGTAGGACTCCTTTACCTAAAAAGGCAGATTTTTACACACAGAATATAGGGTAGGAAGGAGGAAAAGAACCTGTCATTACCAAGGTACTGATTTCTTTGCAGCCCTAAACAAAGGTTAAGGTGAAGTTCCCTAAATTTCTAAAAGTTTTCTCACCATGCAACACAGGTTGAGTTACCTGAAATGTTTGGGACCAGAAGTGTTTTGGGTTTCAGATTTTTTTGGATTTTGGACTATCTGCATTATACCGATTGAGCATACTAACCCCAAAATCCAAAATGTGGAATTCTCCAATAAGCATTTCCTTTGTGTATAACCTTTGAGCGTCATCTTGGCACTCAAAAAGTTTCGGATTTGGAGCATTTTGAATTTCAGATTAGGAATATTCCACCCATTCCAGAATTATCTTGTGAATATGTAATAAGAATGTTCTTATTAAATGTTAATTCAATTGGTAGATGGGTGTGGAGAAGATGTAAATATAGATGACACATACCTTAAAGTTGGAAATATAACTATCAAAATATGAAGGGGAAAAAAATCGCTGTAATTTATATAGAAGGAAAAAAAAAACCAATTTTCTTATTTCCCCAAACTAAATAAAATCAGGCAGCAGCATCAGCTGAAAATACTCATGACAAGGTGGTGGCAGCCTATAAATTTGTAAGATTAACAGGATTTCTCCCCCTCCCCACCCTTCCATTTATACCTGAGTATCATTGGAAGAGACTGACAATCTATCATCAGGTAAGGATGGTGTATATGCAACAGAAATTGGTGTTCCTGGAATTCCATTTGCTTGAATATTTTCACTGTCACTACCATCCTCTATCGTTCCAATGTTGCCATCTGCGCTTGCATTTATAGCAGTCCCTTCTCCCATATCTAAAATGGTAAGAATAAAAACCATGCAAATATATCTGACTTAACCGAAGTATATTTAAAAAGCGTACAGTACTTAAAATGAAACAGAGGCAGGAAAGCAATGTGAAGTAAAATATGTATTGGCACCATTTAAAGGTTAGCATACTTACTACTAAATAAGTATGCATCTGGCATACTTCCAAATACAATCCTTAAGTTGCTCCGGCAATGAAACACACTTAGCTGATGAAAGGCTAACCAGGATGTGCCAAAACAGAAGCTTACTTTTAGTCTATATTAGCATTTACTGAACTGGGTTTTGATGAATGCTAATGACTTGGGATGTGAACACAAATTCCTCGAAAAAATATCTCATTGTCAAATTAGTTCAGGAAATGCTGGGAAACAGGTTTCTTTATTATAGCCTTTAAGATGCTAATATGTACAAAACTCTCCAAGTATATACAGTGTGTAGTGTTTCCAAAATTTATTTTACCATAAGCCCCCTTCCCGTTTTTAGAATTCCTATGAATATCTAACAATCTATGTTCTCTGGAACACAGCCAGGGAAATAATGACCTACACCACTGAAAATTTTTCACTAGGTCACTTTGAGTGATCATACTTGTAATTAATATAAACAGAAACAAATGACTTCTGGTAGAATAAACAGAGATAATGAAAATAATACCAAGTTCCAGAACTACTCTAGGTATAATGAAACTCTTTCATGCCACCAATTGAAAGAAAACTATAAGATAGTATGAGAGACACAAGCTGTACTATAAAGAACACAGATTCTGAAATATTTTTAAAGACCTGTATTTCAATCATGTCTTCACCAGTTAATTGGGTAAATTATTTCATCTGTGTTTGCCTGGGTTTCTTCCTAAGTAACAGAAATAATAAGGTCTATGAGGAACCACCAAAACACAGATACAAGACATAAAGAATAAAATTGGTACTCAGTAAGTGGTAGTTATTACTAATTTTGTTACTAATTGATAACATGTCTCCAACTTTGAGTGACTCAAGTAATACGAAAAGAGTAGCAGCTTCTGGTTCCCCTACCCAGAAGTTGCTTTCTCCTCTCCAAATCAGAACACCCTGGAATAGATGAAACTGGATAGCCTGGGTGCAGTGGCTCCCCCTGTAATCCCAGCACTTTGGGAGGCCGAGGCAGGTGGATCACGAGGTCAGGAGTTGGAGACTAGCCTGGCCAACATGGTGAAACCTCGTCTCTACTAAAAATACAAAAATAAGCCAGGCACGGTGGCAGGCGCCTGTATTCCCAGCTACTCGGGAGACTGAGGCAGGAGAATCACTTGAACCCGGGAGGTGGAGGTTGCAGTAAGCCAAGATACCACCACTGCACTCTAGCCTGTCAGAGCAAGACGCCATCTCAAAAAACAACAACAACAAAAAACCCTGGATAATTCCAAAGCAATTTTTGCATTAATAAGTATAAAATGAAAAATATATTCAGTAATAAAATACATTATGAAAACTGTTATACAAAACAGATGCTTTCTTAGAGGACTTTTGGAGCTTTAATATGCTAATATTTGATGCGCTAAATACCACTATAGCTTTTATATATTACATATATAAAGAATGCATAGGACAGGCATGGTGGCTCATGCCTATAATCCCAGTACTCTGGGAGGCCAAGATGGGAGGATCACTTGAGCTCAGGAGCTCAAGATCAGCCTGGGCAACTTAGTGAGATACCATCGCTACAAAAATTTTTTTTTGAAAAAAGAATGCGGCCGGGCGCGGTGGCTCACGCCTGTAATCCCAGCACTTTGGGAGGCCGAGACAGGTGGATCACGAGGTCAGGAGATCGAGACCATCCTGGCTAACGCGGTGAAACCCCGTCTCTACTAAAAAATACAAAAAACTAGCCGGGCGAGGTGGTGGGCGCCTGTAGTCCCAGCTACTCGGGAGGCTGAGGCAGGAGAATGGCGTGAACCCGGTAGGCGGAGCTTGCAGTGAGCTGAGATCTGGCCACTGCACTCCAGCCTGGGCGACAGAGCGAGACTCCGTCTCAAAAAAAAAAATAAAAAATAAAAATAAAAAATAAAAAAATAAAAAAAGAATGCTTACATATGTAAAGACTGTGGAAAGACTTAGAAAAAAAAACAAACAATGATTATTAGAAACTGAGTTCCTATCTCATTCCCCAGAGTACTTATTCCAAAACTTATTCTCTCTGTACCCAATTACATCTCTTCCTATGATTCTCCCCACCTCCCATTAACAAATGACTTCCACCTACTACTTAGCTAAAAATCAGGTAATTTAACATAGGCTCCCACACTGTCTCTTGCAGCACCACAAAAATACATCTCTTCTTGCCTTCAACAGTATCATCCTCCACTAAGTATTTTAACATTGCTTTTTCAATTTTGTGCACACAACTGGAACTTCCCCATTATCCAATAAACATTCAAATATTTTCACACACACACATAAAATCTTCCTTCGCCTCTTGCTACACCTCAGTTCTTGTCCATTTTCTTCCCTCTTTTTATTAAATTTCTCAAATGAATACTCAATATTCTTTGATATTACTTTCCTCCTTTCCATCTCAAGAAATTTCTCAAAGAAACTGAAAACATTTCCTTATTTTCTTTTTAGACTTTGAAGCCACACCCCTGTGGGCTGAAATCTTCACTTTATCATTTCTTTGAAAGGAATAATCACTCATTGCTTCAGTTTTCTCATTTGTAAAGAGGGGATAGTAATAGTACCTAAACATCCCAGTGTTTGAGGGAAGAGTAAATGAATAAATACAAGCATATAAAATCATTTGGGATATACAGGAAGCACTTAATACAGTTGGATATTACTACTGTCTCATGTTTTTTCCTCTAATTATCCTTTAAACATAGATGCAAACTTCTACTTTCAAGGCAGTGAATTGAGCCTACCAATTTACCTTCTCCTTTGACAAATCCCACTGAAATTACAAAAAAAAAAAACATAAACAAAAGATGTACTTTTAATAACGCCGATAAACTAAGAAGTATATCACTGGATCATAAACTTTGAGGAATTCCTAAAAAGTAGGTTGAGATCAAAAGAAAAGCTATTTAATTTATTGCTTATGACTGAACATATGCAAAGAATAGGCCTACCTGAGAGATATGATTGTTTTACCACTTGGGTTCTAAAGACTTCAAAGCCTAGAATGGCAAAGTGCTATGAGGTAGAAGGAAAGACGCAAATCAAAGAGCTTGGGGAACCATGCCAATGTCTATCAATAGAGCTGACCACAGCCATGATCATCTAGACTATATTTGATCACTGCCTGCTAATTAAAGTAGATTGTTTAGTAGGTCTCCTAACAGAACAAGTAGATCAGGAAAGGAGAGCAGTATCTCAGCTAACTGGGAATGCTGCAATAAACACAGAGGGAAAACCAACTAAGGTTCTAGGCTCCTACTCTGTTTCTACTTAATTATTTCTAATTAAAGCCATTTCTGAATGATGCCAGCCTAAGATTCCCTGGCAAGGGTGGGAGAGTGAGAACAAATCAACAAGTGGGAAGATCTCCCTCAGTGTAGAATATATAAAAAGTGTATAGCATTCATCCCAAGTTTCACTTGACTTTGGTTTGTGTTGACAACATGGTGAATGATATGGGCCTACACAGCCCAAGGGTCACTAGAGCCCCCCTGCTCAAGGGAGGTAACTGCTTCTTTGCTCTCAGCTTAGAAATGAGGTCTGCCTTTGGACCACAGTCACCTCATGAATTTTGGAAAGGAAGGCCTCACAAGAAACAGAAAAAACATATACACAATTACTAAAAGTAGATTGATCAAATCTAGCCTCTCTTTCTACAAATAGGCAAAAACATAAAAGTTTACAGCTCAAAAGTGAAGACAAAGGACAGCAATCTGAGCAAATGGGGAATTAGATTTCACAGCTGGGACAGTTACAGTTAGTACAGTCAGTGATAAGTGAAGGAATGTTGCAATAATACACAAGAGCAAAGTGCTATTAAAAAAAGCAGCTCAGAGAAAAATGGGGTTCTTAGGGATGAAAACATTACTGAAATAAAAACTACACTGGAAAAAGCGGTAGAATGGATATTACTAAAAAATATTTGCAAAGTGGAAAAACCCTTGTAACATTCTCATTGAATGTAAAACCCTAAGACAAAATGATGGAAATTAGAGAAGATTGCAACAGCAATCAAGGACATGATCTAGAATATTCAACATCTATATAGTGTGAGATGTGGAAAAGAACAGAAAGGATGAAGAATAATTAACAACAACAACAAAGAAAATATTTCTAGAACGATGAAAAGGCATTAAAAAAACCCTGCTACTCCTGATTTAAAAAACAAGTTAAATTCATACCCATGCACACACAGTCATGTATGTACAAAAGATAAACGTATCTTTTAATAAACTACAAACAAGAAAACTTAATTTGATAAAGAGTATCCTCCAAAAAAAAAAGCAATCATCAAATTTAATGGTGAAATATAGCAATAATGTTTAAAAAAAAAAAAAAGAAGATCCTTGCCATCATTAACACTATTCATCATTTTCTGGAGGTTCTAGCCAATGTAATGTAACAGAAAAAAAACAAACAAAAATAAGGTATAAATGCTGTAAAGGAAGAGACAAAGACAAAAATATCATTATTCACTTAGAAAAAATAGCCAAATGAAAAACTTTTAGAAATAATACGAGTTCAGAAGGTGACCAAGTAGGAGATAAATATGGAAAAACAAGAATTTTTCTATATTCCAATTAAAATAGGTAATACAGAAGAAAGGAATCAACCAAAATATTATCAAAACTAAACCAAAAATATAGAAATAATTTAACAAAAAATGTGCAAGAGCCAAAGGAAGAAAACAATAAAACTTTCCTGAATGATATGAAAGACATGACTAAATGAACTTTTCATGTTTCTGGAGGAAAAGACTCGATATTGTTGCAAAGAAGATATTATCTTCCCAAGTTAATTTATAAGCACATTACAATTTGAATTACTAAGCTTTAATTTTTGAACTTAATAAAGTGGTTCTAAAGTTCACCTAGAAAATACATTTAATAGATATTTTTAAAATTGATACCACAGAATACAAAAATTAAAAACTAAAGAAAAAAATTGAAGAGGGAGGCCTTGCACTATAAAAATCAAAATACACTATAAAGCCAAACTATTTTATATAATTCAACACTGGTTAGGAACAGACAAGTGGCTCATTACAACCGTACAGAAAACTCAAAAAACAGAACCATTTAGGATAAAATTTTCATTTCAAATTAATTGAGAAATGATTATTTCCATAGGTTATAATTAGCTATACAATTTCACACCACACAGAAAAATAAATCTGAGATGAATTAAAGAGCTAAAGTCAAAAAATAAAAACAAAGTATTGGTATTGTAGTGTATTTTATAATCTTAGGGTGGTAAAATCCATTTTAAGCAAGACAAAAACAGAAACCACAAATAAAAAGATAATCTTAAAAAATTTTTTTTGTGGTCAGGTATGTGCAGTGGCTCATGCCTGTAATCCCAGCACTCTGGGAGGCCAAGGCGGGTGGATCACAAAGTCAGGAGTTCAAGACCAGCCTGGCCAACATGGTGAAACCCCGTCTCTACTAAAAAAAAATACAAAAATTGGCCAGGCATGGTGGTGTGCACCTGTAATCCCAGCTACTCGGGAGGCTGAGGCAGGAGAACTGCTTGAACCTGAGAGGCAGAGGTTGCAGTGAGCCAAGATCTTGCCATTGCACTCCAGCCTGGACGATACAGCAAGATTCCATCTCAAAAACAAAAAACAGAAAAAAGAAAAAGAAACTAATATAAGCAAAGGTTCAAACAAAACAAAGACCAAGTAGAAAAAATATTTACAATACACTGAACAAGGAATAATTTCTTAGTACGAAGAACTCTTGAAAATAAGAACAAAAGAAAGAAAAGGAAAAATATGCGAAAGACAAGAATAGTAATTCAAAAAAGGATAACTAGTCCAATGATGTTCGGTTGAAATATACAAAATTGCCAATGTTTGACCTATAAAAATAATTGCCGATGTTTTGACCCTGCAAATAATCAAATGAAAATTAAAACAATACAATAAATACCATCATTACAGTGACATTACAGCACTATATACAAATTTTTAAATATTTATACACCTTGATCAAGCTATTCCTTCTTTATAATTTATCCAAAAGCGCAAAAAGATGTCTATAGTAAGAATGTGTATCACAGCAATGTTTATAAAAAGCAAAAACCTGGAAATCATCTAAATCCTAGTATTAACAGCAGATTATTTAAATCAATTATGGTCCACTGATAGGATGAAATACAAATGGATGTGAATGGATATAGTTTAATATGTGAAAAAGGCAGATTATCAAACTGTAAGTACAGTATATTCCCATTTATCTTAAACATATATAATATATATGCAGGCATGTGTGAAAAAATATTTTAAAAATTATGTACAGCAAGACACACCATAATAAGATCAAAAGACTTGGGCAAACAATAAACTGAGAGAAAGTAGCTGTAAAATATATCACAGAATCCTCATACATAAAAGATTCTTAAGGGGAAAAGGGTAAAAATCTGATGGAAAAATGAACAGAAGACATGAATAAATGACTCACTCAAAGATATACAAATGATCCTACAGGTATGAAAAGACATCTAATTTCACTCATAGTCAGAGAAATGCACATTAAAACCAAACGGAGATACATTTCTCACCTATCAGGTTGGTAAAAACTCAAAATTTTTTAGTACTACCAGCTGTGGAGAAAAAGGCACTCTTACACATTAATGGTAAGAGCGCAAAATGGCACAACACCTATAAAGACGAATTTAGCAATAGCTAACAGATATTCATATTCATTTACCATTTGACCCAATAATCTCATTTCTAGGAATTTGCCCTGAAGATAAAATTCCATAAATATGAAACAATACAGATGTACAAAGTTATTCACTGCAGCATTATTTGTAACAGCAAAACACTGGAAACCACCTAAGTACAACAGGGGGCTGGCTGAATAAACTATGATATATCTGCATAAGGTAGTACCATGCAGAAAGCCGAGACAGAAAAGAAGAAAATCTCTATCAACTGAAATAGAACTATTTCTAATATATGTTAGGTGAAAAAAAGCAACACACACATAGATGCAGTACTCTAACAAAAAATGTAAGAAAGGGAAATAAAAAATACTCCTTTGCTTACATCTCTTACATACAAGCAGACATGTACGCACAACCCCCTAAACTCCAGAGAAAAACTAAAAGCTAGTGAAAGTGATTACCCATAGAAGGAGGATCAGAGAAGGAAGGAGCTGATGGAGTTCTCCAAGTAAGCATTTTATGTAATTTTGACTTTGAATCATGTAAATATTCTTCATATTTTAAAAAATGAACCAATATAATAATACAAGTAACTTTTTCAAAATAGTACTCTCACTCATCTTTAGTAGGATATATTTAAGGATACATATAATTACAGAGAAATCTTGAACTTTATAGGTTTGCTGGTGGTAATGGCATCCTGTTAAGAATCTGGATTTTCACTGTAAGAAACAGAAAATACAAATAGGAAGTACAGAAAGATGAGGAGAAACCTTGTGGCAATGGATGTGAAGTAGAACTACAAATAGGAACTTAAGACTAATTGTATATACATTTCCTTATCTCTATCCATTGGAAGGGCCTATAAGTAAGGACATCTCAGCAGCTAGCAACAAGAGCATCTTGTAACCAATTCTTGGTTTCTAAGAATAACTGCCCACTAAAAAGGACAAAGACTCTTTGGAGAACTAGCTGATTCCAGGGCTGAGGAAAAGGGAAGTTGAAGGTGAACCTGGAACATCTTTCTGTTCCAAACATAAAGGAAAAGCTCAAAGACTAATGGAATCACATCAAAAGAATGTGGTGTTAGCTTGAAGGGATTCCTACTGGCAGACAAAAAATAAAAATAACAATGATACAGGATTATAACACAAAAAATAATAAAAGAATTCATTAAGCCCATGGTATTATTTTTTAAAGGGGGGTGGGTGGGGCAGGGTGGAAGAGTTCTTCTCTATAGAAAAATGTCAATGAATGTTAAGAATTAGAAAATTGCTATATTGCAACCCAATATCTGAGTAAGGCAAGGATCATCAAATGGGTGCTAAAACCACTGAGTGGGCCAGGTGTGTGGTTCACACCTGTAATCCCAGCACTCAGGGAGGCTGAGGTGGGAGAATCACTTGAGGTCAGGAGTTCAAGTGCAGCCCGGACAACAGAAGCAGGACCCCATCTCTACAAAAAAATACAAAAACTAGCTGGGCATGGTGGTGTGTAACTGTAGACTCAGCTACTCAGGAGACCAAGACAGGAGGACTGCTTGAGCCCAAGAGGTCGAGGGTGTAGTAAGTCAAGACCGTACCACTACACCCCAGCCTGGGTGACAGAGCAAGACCTCATCTTGGGGGGAAAACAAACAAACAAACAAAATACTGGGTGAATAAATTTTCATATGGTCTCAAAGTATCCAAGTATCACCTCAGATTAGCTATTAATCACAAAATGAAAAAGTTCCTTTACAGATAGCTGATAATTACCATCTTAACCAAATGATCCAACACTACCACCAACAGGGGGGTAACCTGTCATTATGTACCAATTTATATGATGTAATATTAAGTACTAATATCACCTATGCAGTATTTTTGCCAAATATGCTTAATCTAATCATGTAGATGACAATCTCAATCTACTCATACAGGATGGTAAAGAAACCATCCAATAAATCCAAAATTTGAAATATTCTACAAGGCAAAAGATTCTTCAAAAAAGTAAATGTCATGAAAGTTGGGGAGAAAAATCAAGAAGACTCGTTCTAAACTAAAGAGACAGATAAGCAAATGAGAGTGTACCCAGGTTGAGTTCTGGATTTAGAAAAGAAAAGAAAGGATATAAGGGACACATTTTGAGAAAACTTGGAACATTGAAAAATATACGTATATTAGATATTCTTGAAATCACGTTAATTTCCCTAGGTATGAAAATGGAATTGTGCTTATGTATGAGAATGCTCTTATTTGGAGAAAATATATGCTGTGAGGTATTTAGGGGTGAAATGTCATGATGTATACAACCGATTTTCAAATGGTTCAGCAAAGACACATACATTATGTATATGTGTATTTAAAGATACATAAAGCAAACATAGCAAAATCGTTCACCATCAGTGAATTCAGATAAAGGACAGGTGTTTCCTGTACCTTTTTTTGAACTTTTCTCTGGGTTTAACGTTTTTCCTAAGTAAAAGGTTGCAGAAAAATGAAAACTTTCACTTCAGACTCTGTATCCTGTTAGGTGCTGGTGAATTTTTTTTAATAAACGGCCAGATGACAAACATTTTAGGCTTTAGAGGTCATACAATCTCTACTGGAACTATTCAACTTTACCTATGTAGTGCAACAGAAGACCTCTCTATAGGCAGTATGAAAACAAATAAGCATGGCTGTGTCACAGTATTACTTTACATACAAAAATAGGTAGCAGGTTGAATTTGGCCCACAGGCCATAACGTGCCAACTCCTTAACTATACATGTTTAAACAATGCAGGGGCATGTACTGCTACTTTTTCTTCTCTATTTTTTTTTATTTTTTAAACATATATTTTAAATTCATATGCTTCAAATCATGGTCTCTTCTTTAGTCTCTACCATTTCCCACTTGGTAGTCTCATGGCTTCACTATTAATTTTAACAGAATGACTCCCATCTATAGCACCTGCCTTGACAACTCTTGAGCCAGAGTTTTATTTTCCATTATGTATTTCATAATCATTTCCACACGGATGGCCAACCTGAAGGTCAAATTCAGTATACCAAAAGTAAATAAGTGCCTTTTTTCCCAAGTGACTTATCTTCCAAGATGATTCAATTCTACCAATAGTATCACCATCCACCTATCCATTTTGGCTCAAAAACTGAAACACTACCTGTGCAGAAAAGAGGTAACATAGCAGGCCAGAGACTGCCTATCCTTAGAAAGGCCTACTTGCAAGACTGGCCTTTGGCTGGCACCTGGAAACTTATATTTTGGGAGGGATCCCACTATTCCCAAAACTGATAAAAGTGGTTATGTCTAAACTGTACAAACAGTGTAATTTATGCTGAACACTAACCTTCCTTCTGGTAGCCTGGAATTTTGGTACATGCTAGGTGCCTACATAACAGCCCCCAATAAAAACCTTGGGCCCTGAGTTTCTAATGAGCTTCCCTGGTAGACAACACTTCACAATTTGAATTAAGAGCATCCTGCATGGCTTCACCGAGAGAAGACATCTGGAGTAGGTACCTGATTTTCTCCAGGCTTCATCCCATTTACCTCTTCCTATTGATGATTCTGTTTTGTACTTTTTCACTAATAAATCATGCAGTGAGTACAACTACACGCTGGGTCCTGTGACAGCTTCCAGTGAAATCACCAAACCCTGGGGTAATCCTGAGGGCCTCTGACACATTTTATTTTCTCTTCTTTACCTACTTAATCAGTTACAAAGTCTTCTTGATTCAATATCCATTATACCACTTATCCATATTTTTGTCTCCATTTCCACGGTTTCTGTCCTATCCAGGCTTTGATTACTGTGCTGGTCTCCTACTGGGAATTCCTATTTCCAGACATTGTTTCTTAAAGGATAGTTCTGGTCATTTCATTTCTCAGTGCTAAAATCTTCCATATTAACCCATTTGTTCTAGAATCAAGGCCAAAATCCTAAATGTGGAATTTATAACTTTCCATTGGTTGGCTCCAAACGTTTTAATTTTGCCCTTTATATTCTACACATTACAAAGTCTCCACAGTCAGATGAAATCCCATAGACAGAATAAAATAATTTTGAATGAAGTATACTACCTCCAACAACAATGTTCACCATTTCTTCTACAATGTTCTGTACAATGTCTTGTGGCTTTTCCTCACAATCATGGTTTTCTCCATCATATAACATGTCATTTTTAGATAATGCTTTAAAAGAAGAAAAATTCAACAGAACATTATTTTAACTTTTTGGAAGCTTTTTACTAAACATTTACGATGAAAAACTCCCAAACCATGAGGAATAAAAGAAAAAAAATCAAATAAATGACATGAAATTAGAAGCAATTATATGTTAAACCTTCAAAATTTATACCAAAACTTAAATATTTTCCAAATTCAAGTCAATTTCAATAATGATTCATTTGACAAGCTATTACATTATTACACTTAACTGAATTTTCTAGATTAGTCCTTTAAGAACCAAAACTTTAAAAAGCATTTTAAATGAAACATTTCTAACATGTCCTACAGATGCTTACTTATACTTGGTACACACATTACACTATCCCTTATCAAATATACTGAATGTAATTAGGCTGAGTATAGTGGCTCATGCCTGTAATCTCAGCAATTTGGGAGACCAAGGTGGGTGGATCACCTGAGGTGGGGAGTTGGAGACCAGCCTGGCCAACATGGTGAAACCCCATCTCTACTAAAAATACAAAAATTAGCCGGGTGTGGTGGCACACGCCTGTAATCCCAGCTACTCAGGAGGCTGAGGCAGGAGAACTGCTTGAACTCAGGAGGTAGAGGCTAGAATGAGCTGAGATTGCACCACTGTACTCCAACCTGGGCGACAGAGCAAGACTCTGTCCCAAAAAAAAAAAAAAAAAAAAAAAGGTAATTAAAGCTTGTTTTGATTACTTAGGCTCATCAATAGTAAATTAACATTGTACTCTATGGTGAGGTCCCTGAAGAAGCATCTGGGCCTTCCCCAGTACTTTCTGGCCCTTCCTATTTTTTCACCAACAGAATCTACATATCTAATGCAAAACTAAATTTAAGAAGCTAAAAAAGAATTCATTGTCCAATTTAATGTAAAAAAAACAAACAAAAACAAAACCCCAACAGATAACTGCCAATCGAACTTCTGAACAGCGTAAGAGAAACTGATGAAATCTGATGTTCTGGATAGCTTGCACAGTCTATTGCAGAGAAAAACAGTAATTCCACTGGGCTTTTTAAAATGTTGAAAATACGTCAAAGCAGCTCAACTATCACTTTAGAATGCTTTGGGATTCAAAACGCTGTCTTGAGCTACCGTCCTACACCAAAGGGCATCAGACAGCATATTAGCTGGTGGTGCTGCAGTTTCAACTTCTTGAACCTTCCCACTACCATAAAGGACCACTACAGCTGAGCACAGGGGTCACACCTGTAATCCCAGCACTTTGGGAGGCTGGGTGGATCACTTGAGCCCAGGAGTTCAAGACCAGCCTGGGCAACACATTGACACCCAGTTACTACAAAAAATATTAAATATTAGCTGGGTATGGTGACATCTGCCTATAGTCTTAGCTACTTGGCAGGCTGAGACAGGAGGATCGCTTGCACCCGGGAAGCATGCAATGACCCATGATTGTGTCACTGCATTTCAGTCTGGGTGACAGAGCAAGCCCCTGTATCCAAAAGAAAAAAAAAAAAGGAAAAAAGGGGGAAAAAAGGACCACTACTTATAATAGTGGCTTCTAGGTGCCTGTCCTCCCTATAATTTCACTTTTGCTAATTTACTGTCCGTAGTATCCTAAAAATACTGAAAGGAAAAGAGAAAACCAGATAAATATGCAAGTAAATGAGCAACCTTATTTTATAAAATATCCAAATAAAAATAGCATTTGGAGACTTCTGTGAATAAAAACATAAATGTCTTGAAAGTGCCATTCTTGTTTTATTTCCACGCTCTAGTTGGCTAAAATTACCTCAAGTCTGAAAACTCGAGTTTCAAAGTAACTAAATATACATAACCACTATCTAAAAATGTACAAAATGACTAGTGAAGAGTCAGTTTTCACATAAGTATCTGAAAGAAATAGAACAGAATAATAGTGACTAATACTTGTTACATGTAGG
This sequence comes from Chlorocebus sabaeus, assembly GCF_047675955.1. Taxonomy (NCBI): domain Eukaryota; kingdom Metazoa; phylum Chordata; class Mammalia; order Primates; family Cercopithecidae; genus Chlorocebus; species Chlorocebus sabaeus. The sequence goes on from NC_132911.1 coordinate 71,490,223, forward strand.
AAGTGCTTAGAAGTTAACTACTATGTCCAAAGTCATGCAGCTGGTAAGTGACAGAGATGTGCTCCAAAAACGCACTCTGAACCAATGGCTGTCAAGCAGAATTTTCATTTATATCAGTTATTGGGGAAAAAACATCTTTAGAGCCAAAATAATCATGACAATCCCACAGGAAACTATGTCTTTCTAACTCTGTATTCTACAAGGCATCTACAGCGGTACCTCATACACAGCAGATGCTCCCATTCCTTGGGTCTTAGTTCATGTTGTTTCCTTGGATGGAAAATTTCCTACCCCCATCTATCAAGATTCAACTAAAATATCATTACTTTCCTACAAAGAAATTTCCTAACTCTTCTCAGCAGAATTACTTCGTGCATGGCATTTTTAGGACACCTATCACATATTATACCTCATTTATGCTCGACTTCCAGGTATGCTAAGATCACACTAAAAGCAGTGGCTGTATCTCCATCATCTTTTTAACCTCAAGTCCTGGCATGGTGCCTAAGACACAGTATGCTCAGTGAAGGTTTGCTAAATACACAGATAAACAAAATAAAAAAGTCCCAGCTTTATTAGAGATTAGCCCTTTGAATCTGCCCATTTATAAGCTCACTGTGAAAGCAGGGGAAATTTTGGCAATGGTAGGCTAGACAAATGTAAATCATTTAAGTGGTAGGGATTCACTATTAGATTCAGTACTGTGAATGCTTAGCTTATCAAAGTCATCCTTTTTAAAACAAATAGTGAAGTACTATTTTTAAATGCATGCCTCTCAGAAAACGGGGTAAAATGTAAAAAGGCAAGTATTCATGCCACTAGTAAGTTTTGGAAAAGGCATGGTTTAAAAAAAAAAAAAAAAAGAGTTGAAAACATATTATAGAAGTCCTTCCTCAAAGTAAAAACACAGACTTCAGATAAACTGTAACTGACTCCTAACATGCTAGTTCTAGACAATCACACTGGAGAGGCAACAGAATTCTTATCATTTAAAAATGACATCAAGCTAAGGAAGGGCAAAGGGAACAACACAAATTCTCTGGTAGTTTCACAGAACAGCTGAAGCTGAAAATAACATTTAGGAAAACAATAACTTCATGGGATTATTTTTACAGAGAAACAAATTTGTAAGCTAAATATAATTTTTATAATCTTATAAGCATTTTCTTATAAATATACACTTAAAAAATCAGAGAACATCTCAATTTTAGTGATTACTATGCATCATGATTTTAAAAACAAAAATTTTTGTCTATCAGTTGGTTACTCAAAAACTTTTTTATGTTTAATTTCAGTACTTTTTATGACCATAATCATATTTTTAAAACTGGTAATGATTTTTTAAAATTTTCAGTCATATTCCAGAAAACTTTACTAGGTCACTTGTTTGCTATGAAACCAATCGTAAGAAAACTGAAATTCCTATATAACATTCAATGGACATTTATGACCCTCTTTAGAAATATATCTGAGCTCCAAAGGAAATCTATAAATCATACTGCTCATGAGATGCTAATAAATGCAAAGTATCATTCATAGATACCTTGTAGGGTAGAGTCAAATTAACTTTACCACCTACAATGAGGAAAGTCCACAATTACCACAATGTGTATGACAGACATTAAATCATATTATCCTTTCAACATTTCTTCATCAAAACTCTCATTCCTACACATTTCCCTTAACATACACCCCAAACCCCCTTTTCAAGAAGATTACTTTCAGCTGCAGTTGCCTGATCAGCTTCAGTCTGTTCATTTTCTGCACTGGAAATATCAGATCCATTTTCAGGTTCTGTGTCATCCTGAAGACTTTTATCTACATCATTTGTATGGAGGTCAAGGTCCCTTTCGTGTTCTTGGGATATGTGATCAACAGTCTGAGGTGGCAAATATCTAAGTTGAGGTGATTCAGGCTCATGATGGCTTACTGGAGACTGTAACAGATGCTGCTGCTGCCGATGCCTTTCTTTTTCCATTTGTTTTGCTTCCTGTAACTGGAAATAAATAAAATTTCCAGTATTAGTAAAATAAGCTGTTTAAAATTTGGAAGGATAATGTTACCTCCAACAATCCTTTCTATAAAGTGCCATTCTCTCTATGCTTGGAAATTGAAGTTTATCAGAAATGGAGAAGATAAACTATACTAAAAACAATGAACAATGTTTACTTCTTAGGTGGCTAGAAATCAGCACATAAGAACAGAGATGAAAGACTTTCACTATAAAGCATTTTCACTGCATTTCATATTTGTGTGAAACACACACACATTCACTTTTGCTTATACATACAGAATGAAAGTCTATAAAAATACATAAGAAGCTAGTAGTAACGGTTACCTATAGAGGGTCGAGATTAGGAAATAATAAAACGGGAAACCAGAGTGGGAGGGAACTTGTCAGTGTTTATCCTTCTGGAGCATGTTCTTACGTCACCTTGTCAAATATCTTTTAATAAAAAAATATTAAAATTATATTTAATAGAATTACAATGAAGGCTTAAATCACTCTACCCAGTCATCTAATAATTATGAAAAACACTGTATCTACAAATGTCTGAATTTTATTTTAGAAAAACTGTCATTATTATGTATATAATACTATCTGCAAAACTGGCTCATAAAATGTTAAAAACATTAACAGCTGGGATCACAAGATTTCACTTTTTAGCACTTTATTGCTTTTCACACATCTCTTTTGGTCCTTAAGACCAGATAAGAATGAGTCTCACAGAATTCATTTCCACCAAGATAAATCTTATACAGTACCAAATATGAACAATTCACATTCTCCAGTAATATTCGAGGTTAGGTGGAAATGCCAGGATTATATGAATTTACAAAGTAAGTTTGAATTAAAAGATTTTAATAATAAAGTCTGACAAGATTTGCTTTTGTGGGGAGTTTTATTTTGTGGGGGAAGGGAAAAATTAAGGTTACCAGCAGTTAATATCAAAGAATTCAACGTCTAGCTTAGAAGATTTTAGCAAATGTGGAAGTTAAGTCATCTGTATCCCATTTTCCCTTACTTTCTCTCCCTCTTTTCCACCTTTTCTATAATTATCCACAGCACAGAACTAAATACCCTTTGTAACACAATACATGTTCACAGCCTTTACCATAATTCAGTTCTATAGTTGTTTAAGGGAAACTCTTTGCCTCAAATGTTCGTAAGATCTTCAAAGGTAATAGTCAAGTCAGTTTTGCTCGTCACTGTGTAAGTGAGACCTAGCACAGTGCCAGGAACATATAAGGAACTTAATAAAAGTCTGTTAACCAAATCAAACCAATAAAACTTTGTTATTAAAAAGTGACAAAAATATTTTATTTACGTCCTCCAAAAAAAGCAGCAAAACCACTGTTTGTGGCTGCAAAATATTAGAAATAAATTAATGCCACTACAGAGGAGAGTGACTATATATAACAGACTATACTATATGCTAAAGTACTATACATCTATAAAAAAGAGGAAGGTCTTTAAGGACTGATATAAAATGCTTTCTAGGACATACTGTTCAATGATAGCAAAATACAAAAGAGAATGTATAGCATGTGAGATAGCTAGTTTTCAAGATGGTCACCGATGAGGTCCACCTCTCAATTTCACTCCCTTGTGTAGTCCCTTTCCACAATGTACCTGTGTGACCACTTCTGATTATAAGGTAGACATGTGGCTTCCGTCTTACATTCAAGGGGTGGAAAGAAGGGAAGAAGAGGAATGCAGTGGTAGGAATTAGGAGGAATTAGTACTTTTCTGAGTAGACCTTTTGTACAGCTCTGACTCTTAAATCGCAGTAATGTTTTACATACCTAAAAAATAAGTAAATACAGTTCGCCCTCTGTATCCATCGGTTCTACAGCTGTGGATTCAACCAACCAAGAATTGAAAATACTGATGGTGGAGGGAAAGAATGGCTGTGTCTGTACTGAACAAACATGTACTGACAACTTGCTTTTTTGGTCATTATTCCCTAAACAATACAGTATAACAACTATTTACAAAGTATTAGGTATTGTAAGTAATCTAGAGATGATTTAAAGTATACAGAGGATGTGTGTAGATTATATGCAAGTATTACACCATTTTATAAAACAGACTTGAGTATCCATGGATTTTGGTATCCATGGGAGGGCCCTGGAACCAATTCCCCATGAATAATACTGAGAGATGACTGTAATTAAAACTAACCAGAATGTGACAAATACCAAAAATGAAAAGCAGAGAGTAACAAATGAGTCCAACTATTATCACAAATGAATAGTATTACCCTATTGCAGAGTGTGAGGAAGAAAGGAACTAATCTAAGTAACTAGAAAATAATATTTTGAATGGATAAGGCTAAAGACAAAAAAACCTGAAATGCTATAACCTACTTAGTAAATTTGCTTCTAACACTGGTAATGATCAGCAATTCTAAAACTAATGGGTATAAAGGATCGAATAATCAATGTATTTAGAATATAAAAGCCATATTTCTTATTGTTTAGAGAAAGAAGTTTACAAATAAAGGGAGAAGACTGAAATGAACCCCGTATTGTTGCACTGGAATCAGAAATATCACTATGAACACATGGTTTTATTACCAACATATGGAAACTCACATACAGGTGTGGGAATTGAGTGGGACAGAAGGGATAGTACATAAATACACATTTCCTAACTCTGTCTGCTGAGAGGCCTAGAAGCAATAACACAGAGTGACAATGAATACATCTAGCACTCAGATTTTGGTTTCTAAACACCATTCTCCAATCAAAAAAAAGAGCTAGAGCTGCTCCTTATTGAAGTGGTTGATTCCAAGGTTGAAGCTGGGAAAATTCAAAATGAGCCTGGAACATCTTGAGAATCCAGAAATTATGGAAATACTCAAAAAAGGATGGGAGCTAGTCACAAGGACACAGGGCCAAAACTGTAATAATTTGGGCAACAAAATAAGTAACGGTAGCACACATTACAACCATAAAATAAATATCTGTGACTACAGACTGATATAAATAATTGAATAAGTAATTAAGGGAGAAGAAATTCAGTTAATAAACACAGAAGTAAAGAGAGAAACAGGAAAATCATTAGGGAAATGCCACAATAATTAACTGTTGCCAACAAGACCTACTGATAGATATCAAAACTGAGGGAAGTGGGGGGAGGATCTGACGAGAAACAGAGTATTTGCACAGTCTTAAAATATCTCCCCAAAGACATTTATTAATTGCAAAAGAAAAACTACTAACTTCATAGTGGAGGAACCTGACAGAACCTGACAGAACCTTAAGCAAGTGATCAAGGTTAACATAACCAACATTAAGATATACCAACACCATGAACTCCTGACAAAATGCACTGAAAAGGACACAACACTGTTTCAGAGATATTCTGGCAAAAAACTGCACAACCTCATTCTAATCATGAGAAAACATCAGAGAAAGTAAACTGAGGAAAATTCAACAAAATAAATTATTAGTATCCTTTTAAAAATGGCAAGATCATGAAAAAGATAACGAAAAGTTGAGGAACTGTCACATACTGGAGAAGACTAAGACATAGAACTAAATGCATACTAAACGCAATGTGGGATCCTGGGTCAAATCTTAAAACATTAGTGGGAAAATTGGTGAAATTCAAGCAGGGTCTGTAGTTTAGTTAACAGTATTGTACCAGTGTTAATTCTGCTTTTGATAATTGTACTATGTAGGTATGTAAGTTAACTGCATTAAGCGAAGCAGGGTGAAGGGTAAAAGGGATTTCTCTGCAAAACTTTTGCAATTTTTCTCTATGTTTAAAAAGAGTTCAAAATAAGAAGCTTGGTGTGAATTTTTAATAGTGAAGACCTAGGCAATTAAAAGCAATTCTCTAGTTGCTGACCTCTTAACAATCAACCTGAAGCACTTTAAAGTATAAGGAATATCATGCCCCTTTATCATATGGGGGGAAAAATGTATTTCATTTCAAAAGTACAGAATATTTCATTTCAAAAGTATAGAAATGTACTTTTTTAAGGCTTAATTAATAATTTTATTTCAGATTAGATTAAATTATTTTATATCTACATTACACTCTACTAAGCTTGAATGCAATAGAAGTAGTAATTCATAATTACTTCCACAAGGAAGATGGCAATCAGTATATTTCACATTCTATTTGTGAACAACTAAAAATACTTTGTCCAAAGTTAAATCAGTAAACCTTAAAACAAAATAAAACACAATACCACAAATCTCCAGTAAGTGGAACTGTAAATAAAAGACATTCTTTTCTACAGGTACAAAGATTTCACTCTAATTACTGTAAACTCCTTTCTATATTTAATGCCTGTTGTGTTCTATACAATCTCTCCCTTTTTAAAATACTTACTGCTTGGTTTTCCATGCGTGCAAAGATAACATTTAGCATCTGAGTGAGAGTAGCTTTGGCTGTTGTCTGATTGATGAGATTTTTGCTTGCTAAGTAGATATTGTAACATGTTCTCACAGCTTGAAGTACAGTCCCTTCATGAATTTCTATGTGTTGTGATGTTACTGCAGTAAGTAAAGCCTTTAAGAAGAAAAAAAAAAAAGGACAAAGTTAAACAGATTTTCTTTTTCTTTTTTTTGGAGACAGTCTTTCTCGCTCTGTCACCCAGGCTGGAGTGCAGTAGTGTGATCATAGCTCACTGCAGCCTTGAACTCCTGGGCTTAAGTGATCCTCTCACAGCAGCCTCCTGAGTAGCTGCTACAGGTGAGCACCACCACAGCCAGTTGTAGGATTACAGGTAAGCACCACCACACCTGGCTAATTTTGTTTTATTTTTCTGTAGAGATGCAGTCTCTCTCTGTTGCCCAGACTGGTCTCGAACTCCTGGCTTCATGCAAGCCTCCCACCTCCGCCTCCCAAAGTACTGGGGTTACAGGCATGAGCCACCACACCCAGCCTTAAAGTGATTTTCTGCATCTAGAGTTTCAGCACAAAAATTAAGCATTTTCATATTACAATGAAAACTTTCAGAAACAATTCCCACTTGCAGGTAGTATACACAGAATTTCTACTGGCCTTGAATATATCATCAACTGTTAAAATATTTGATGCTTTCCTCACTGTGGCAGTAGTTTCCACATAATCTGAAAACCATTTAACTGATTTGTTTCAACCAAGGTTTCATTTTAATGAAAATACTATTTAATTTACTAAAATGCACAGCATGAAAGCTGTTACAGTAGAGCACAGATATGCCACATGAGATATCTGTTGAACTAGACCACCAACTTGGGAAGATACACATTGTGTCTTATTTGCCTCTACATTTTTCTGAGATCTTTTTTAACAGACTGAACTCAGTAATTGTGTTGTTGTTGTTATTGTTGAAGAGGTTTATAAATGTTTTAGAATAAAGCATGTAAAATAATCCTAAAGTAGCTGGGCATAAGTGGCATATACCTGTGGCCCCACCTACTTGGAAGGCTGAGGTGGGAGGATCATTTGAGCCAGGGAGGTCAAGGCTACAGTGAGCTGTGATCATGCCACAGCACTTAGCCTGGGCAACAGAGTGTGACTGTCCCAAATTAAAAAGCAAATTCCTAAGGCAAATACTTCAATAAAATGAACAAATTTCACCTATGTGAATTTTCACATATTGGGTTACTTCCAATTTCTCAAGAGCAAAGACTCTTTTGTCTTCTTTATGTTGTACAATGCTATGCAGAGTTAGTATTAATGGGCATTATCTTAAACCATAAATGATATGAAACTATACATGATAGGTCAAAATGATCAACCCGTTTTTTTTTTTTTTTTTTCTTTTTTGAGACAGGATCTCACTCTGTTGCCAAGCCTGAAGTGCAGTGCAGTGAACACGGCTCACTGAAGCCTCAATTCCTGGGCTCAAGTGATCCTCCCACTTCAGCCTCCTGAGTAGCTGGGACCACAGGCACACATCACCACATGTGGCTAATTTTTAAATTATTTTTTGTAGAGACAGGGTCTTGCTGTGTTGCCCAGGCTGGTCTTGAACTCCTGGGATCAGGCGACCTTCTTGCCTTGGTCTCCCAAAGTGCTGGGATTACAGGCATGAGCTACCATGTCCAGTATTTTTTTTTAGAATAAAAATATTATATGGCTTCTGAAGTAAACACCACTATAAAACTGAAAGGCTCCAAAAGGGCTGTATTCACACATGAAAGAACCCTTCTCATATATATATATAAAAACAATTTCAAAAGTACTGTACTATATATAGCACATGAAAATTTTACGCCATAAAAATACACCACCATTACCATTAGCAATAACATTAAGAACTCAGTATCTGTAACAGAATGAAAACATTACTAATTTTTCCCCAAAGGAATTCAATCAAACAGGTACATTACAGCACGAACTCAGAACAGGGTTTTGCCGAGTAAGTTCAATAGACGGATGTGTGCAAGGATATCAGGAGAGTTGGCAGACAAGTAGTGTCCACCTAGTGATTCATGAGTTGAGAGGACACCCTATGAAAGGTCCAATAGTACAGAAGAAACCAGAAGGGTCACAGCTTTAAGAACGACCCTGAAGTCTGATGGATGGAATATATATAAAAAACATGCCAGAAACAGAAAAACTCTGGAAGACTCTGGGGGCTAAGCCTAAACTGAGACCTTCAAAAGAAGAGATATGAGAACATAGTTTTCCTCTAACAAACTCTTGGCATACAACATTAAAATCTCCTAATATGGAGTCTAGAAAGCAACCAAATAACCTCTTTTTTTTTTCTTGAGACTGAGTTTCACTCTGTTGCCCAGGCTGGAGTACAGTGGCATGATCTCAGCTCACTGCAACCTCCGCCTCCCAGGTTCAAACGATTCTCTTGCCTCAGCCTCCTGAGTAGCTGGGACTACAGGTGCCCACCACCATGCCCAGCTAATTTTTTTGGTATTTTTAGTAGACACGGGGATTTCACCATGTTGGCCAGACTGCTCTCAAACTCCTGACCTCAAGTGATCCGCCCAACTTGGCCTCCCAAAGTGCTGGGATTATAGGCATGAGCCACTGCGCACAGCCTCAAATAACCTGTATAATAGCTGGAATGCACATAAAATGATCTTTCCTAATATTTTAAGGTGAAAGGCATCTGAATTTTGAAGATACAGATTATTAATAACAATTTTACTTTATATAATAATTACCTTTATTATCTGCAGCTGAACTCCTTCATCTGTCTGAGGGCCCTGAAAGCAGCCACATATTGTTTCAATAATTCTATCAATTAATTTTTTGCCTGGTGTTGTACTATCTGGAGCATTGCCAGTCAAGTGCCCATAAGCAATAAGTTTCTAAAACGGAGAAAGAAAACAAAGATCCTAAGTAACAAATATTATATATACTAATGCAATATACATTAAAATTACAGTATAAAATTGAATATATATAAAAATTTTTACATAAAAATACATAGGTATTATCAAAGTCAAAGCTATACCAACTTTTTCTGTAGAAACTTTATTCATATAAATATGTATTTATACTTGTAATAACCACAAAAACAGAACCACAATAAACCATCAGGTAATATTTTGAGAAAGCCAAGCCTTGAGAACCTGTCTCTGATGAGTTAGAATTGCTTACTGTGGCTGGGTGCAGTGGCTCATGCCTGTAATCCCAGCACACTGGGAGGCCTGCTTGCCTCCCACATTGCCAGTGCACATTGGGCAGACTGCTTGAGCTTAGGAGTTCGAGGCCAGCCTGAGTAACATGGGGAAAACCTATCTCTACAAAAAATAAAAAATTAGCTGGGTGTGGTGGTACATGCCTATAGTCCCAGCTACTCAGGAGGCTGAGATGAGAGGACTGCTTGAGCCTTGGGAGGTGGAGGTTGCAGTAAGCTGAGATTGTGCCACTGCACTCCAACCTAGGTAATAATGAGACCCTGTCTCAAAAAAAAAAAAAAAATTGCTTATTGCTTTCCATATAAACAAGGTTTTACTGATACTGCTTTTGTGAAAATTATCTTCATGCTTTTAAATGACCCCCAATCTCTTTCCAAATGATTCATCAATATATATCAAACCCAGTTTCCATATACTAGCTGAAATAAATCATAGATTTGTTCATTCATCATTAACAGTATACCCTGGAAGGAAGGCTTCAGATATTATCATTCTAATGTTCCAGTAAAAACAAGATCACAAATCAGATGAACTTAACTTTAACCTAGCCTTAAGGACACATCATATGGTCTTTTCCTAGCCACTTAATTATAGTTGAATACATATAATGCCCAAATAGTGAGAACACCTGAAAAGAGAAGTATTCCTCTACTTAGAAACTTGTCTTACAAATATAATATCTATGAGGATCCTCTGTCTATGTGTCAAACAAGGTAACAGAGTTCAAAAATTTTTCTGACATAAATGACTGCCAGAGCTAAAGTATAGCAGTTAAATATTAAATAATATTAAGCTGCCAATATTAACCTATTGCTTCATATAAAACAGCAGACACACTGCCAGGCACAGTGGCTCACACCTGTAATCCCAGCACTTTGGGAGGCCAAGGCAGGCGGATCACTTAAGGTCAGGAGTTCAAGACCAGTCTGGCCAACATGGTGAAACTGTCTCTTCAAAAAAAACAAAAAACAAAAAACAAAAAAAACAAAAAATTAGCTTGGTGTGGTTACACACACCTGTATTCCCAGCTACTAAGTCTAGGGCAGCAGAATTGCTTGAACACGGGGGCAGAAGTCACAGTGAGCCAAGATTACGCCACTGCACTCCAGCCCAGGTGACAGAGCAAGCCTCGATCTCAAAAAAGTAAACAAATAAACAAAAAAACAGCACTTAGAAAAATTATTTGCAAATGGTGATGTATGTAAAGTCGGCAGCAGGTTAAAAGTATTATGGATCTTGCATTTCACTGATGAGAAGAGACCAAATCAACACTTTCCATTACTGATAATCTTACTAAAGATTTTATATCCCACTAAGTTAACGATTGTTATCATTAAACTAGAAACGTCTTTTTGCACTATTATTATGTCTTAAATAAAAAAAAATTTAGATTTTTTATCACAAAAAAGAGTATTAAAAGCTTTCATGGAAATGTCTGAATCATCAACGTGAATAATGTTTTAGAAACACACTCAAAGTAGACAGTTTTTAGAAAGTGCCATTTTACACATACCTGTAAGCAATCTAGAGATGTACTAACTATGCGGGGACATTTGGACTGGCATGCCAACTCAAAAGGCAAGAAGTACTTGTCTGCTTCAATAAAATTTGTCTTTGATTTCACTGGTGGAAGGGTGCTTGATCCAGCTTTTGCTTCTCCATGAGGAGGACTAAATGAAAAAGAAAAGTCTGATTATAGCATATCACATTTATAATATTGATGATAAACCCATGTAGAAACACAGAATTTCAGTTCTAAAAGGAATCTTGCTAAACCAGTCCTCTATCTTCCCATATTTCAAGAGGAAACCCAAGCCCAGAGAAGTGAAGTGGTTTGCCACATGGTCAAAAGCTAGTGTCCAGAGCTGTGACTGAACACAAGACACTGAAATCTTGTCTGCAAAACTGGTCTACAAAAACTGTGAAATTCAAGGTGCTTCTATTACAGAAATATTTTATTGTCACTTAACAAATTTGGCATTATAATACCTTAAAAAGCAATGGCCTTTCTATTTGTCCTTAAGTCAAAAAGTGAGCTTTTTAGTTATTCGATATTGCCCTAAAAAGGTCAACACTATCAAAAAACCTAATAATTTTTTCAAATATGAATCAAAGTCTACGAAAAGACTCTGAAGGCTATCTTATGGTATTTTAGAAGTATCTTTAGATACTTATTTACATGAGAATCTCTTTGAATTTTTAAGTATGCTTAGAGCAGAGCCTAGTGGCTCATGCCTGTAATCCCAGCACTTTGGGAAGCCGAGGCGAGTGGGTCACTTGAGTCCAAAAGTTCGAGACCAGCCTGGGCAATATGGCAAAATCCCATTTCTACAAAAAATTAACACAGGCATGGTGGTGCTCGCCTGTAGTCCCAGGTACACGGCAGGCTGAGGTGGGAGGATCACTTGAGCCTGGGAAGCGGAAGTTGCAGTGAGCTGTGATCACACCACTGCACTCCAGCCTGGGCAACAGAGCGAGACCCTGTCTCCAAAAAAACATATGCATACATTTTTATAAATATATATAAAAATAGGTTTTAAGAAATATAATCATATATTTTGTTTGTTTTTATATAATTGTATTTCTTAAAACCTATTTTTAAAGTTGATTTTACTATAAACTCACATGCAGAAAATTTGCCACACTAAAATACAGATGACTGTATTGTTTTGACCAAGACTGACAAGTTTGAAAATTATTTTTACTAAAGAAAAGAAATCCCACAAACCTCTGTTTTTCAGTTTCTGCTTTTATTTCCTCTGAGGGGGGAAAAAAAAGAAGCATACATTAGAAAACTTGACAACAAAAAGACTGAGTAATTTCATAATAACTTTTATAAACTCATTTGGAACTTCTACATAAAGTTGGAAAGAATGCAAATTTAATAAAAATTAGGTGCTAAAATTGTTCCATCTAAATTTTTTACTTTACACAAATAATATAAAACTATATGAATAGGCACATTAACAATCACAAGGATAAGTGAAGTTATAGATTATTAATTCCCAACACATTTCCTTTTCTCAAAATATTTTCTTTTTTGTCAAGTAACTATTTATATTAAGCAGAAGTATTAATATTAAGAACACGGCCAAGTTCAGTGGCTCACGCCTGTAATCCTAGTGCTTTGGGAAACCAACACAGGAGGATCACTTGAGGCAAGGAGTCTGAGATCAGCCTGGGCAACAAACACCCCATCTCTACAAAATAAGAAAAAAAATGTAAATCAGGCCGGGCGCGGTGGCTCAAGCCTGTAATCCCAGCACTTTGGGAGGCCGAGACGGGCGGATCACGAGGTCAGGAGATCGAGACCATCCTGGCGAACACGGTGAAACCCCGTCTCTACTAAAAATACAAAAAACTAGCCGGGCGAGGTGGCGGGCGCCTGTAGTCCCAGCTACTCCGGAGGCTGAGGCAGGAGAATGGCGTAAACCCGGGAGGCGGAGCTTGCAGTGAGCTGAGATCCGGCCACTGCACTCCAGCCTGGGCGACAGAGCCAGACTCCGTCTCAAAAAAAAAAAAAAAAAATGTAAATCAGCTGGGCATGGTGGTGTACACCTGCAGTCCTAGCTATGTGGGACAGGGGGTTGAGGTAGGAAGGTCCCTTGAGCCCAGGAGTTAAAGGTTACAGTGAGCTATAACCACTAGACTCCACTACACTCCAGCCTAGGCACAGGAACAAGACCCTGTCCTCCCAGGAAAAAAAAAAAAAAAAAAAAATCACAACAGAATAATGTGTATGCTATATACTGAAGTCACAAAATATATAGCAGATCTTTGGGGACAGGGGGAAAAACACCTCAATGTACCAACCTTGAGATTACCCCAGGGAGATTATCAGACCAGAACTATAACTTCTTAAATATGTTTGTGCATTGATATTTAACTACTTTTTCTATTTATGACTATACAAGGCCCTATAAAATACACATGCTCAATTTAATGGGAAATTTTCCCTTTCACTATTTACACTATAAGGTATGAGATAAATTAGACAAATCCTATCTGTAATAGAAGACCCTTAAATTTAATTGGCTGAGCGCAGTGGCTCATGCCTGTAATCCCAGCACTTTGGGAGGCCAAGGTGGGCGGATCACCTGAGGTCAGGACTTTGAGACCAGTCTGGCCAACGTGGTGAAACATCGTCTCCACTAAAAATACAAAAATTAGCCAGGCATGGTCGTGTGCGCCTATAACCCCAGCTACTCGGAAGGTTGAGGCAGGAAAATCACTTGAACCTGGGAGGCGGAGGTTGTAGTGAGCCAAAATCACACCACTACCCCCCAGCCTGAGTGACAGAATGAGACTCCATCTCTTTAAAAAAAAAAACTTTATTAATTAATTTATATATTGGGGAATCTGGCTGATTGACTAAATCTGCTTGAAATTTGGAAGAAAGCTTTTCAAATGTGTGCCAAGTACTACTACACTTTACATATACTAAACTTTACATGACTATTACACTTTACATGCAACTAATGTATTTATGTTTGGCAACAATCCTATGAGGTGTGTACTATTATATCTTCATTTTAAAGACTGGAAAATTGAGGAGGAGAGGTTGAATAACTTGCCCAAGGGTTGCATGGCTTGCACGTATGGCTAATCAGGCTTCAATAAATATTAGGTAATCTAACTACAGATTCTGGTTTATTAACCGCTCTATAACATAGGCGTACCTGAGAAACTGAACAAAATGTGCTAAACTGGGGTACGATAAACAATCACTGGCCTATACATTATTATTTAACACTATCACTAACTGAGCATCTTTCATGTACCAGATACTGTATTAAACTCTTTAAAAAGCGACTTTGCCAAATCACTTTGCTATACAATTTCTACAATTGATTTGCACAATCCATACAACTTATTCATATAATACGTACAAATTTACTCATTGCCTACTGTGTGCCAGGCATTGGATGTTCAGTATTTCAGTTTAGCTTTCTGTGAACCAAACCCCTTTCCATTTTATCACTGGTAGAACTAGAAGGGAGACAGTGTAAAAATATTATCTGCAGCTATTTAAAATACTACTTTAATAAAGGTTCACAATGATATTTAAGTTCTGTATATCAGCTACCAAGATTTCACGGTTCACCAACAGATACAATCAAAAATAATCTAAATCACTTTAAAATATATGTGTGGGCTGGGCGCAGTGGCTCACACCTATAATCCCAGCACCTTGGGAAGCAGAGGCACATCGATCACTTGAGGTCAGGAATTCGAGACCAGCCTGGCCAGCATGGTGAAACCCCATCTCTACTAAAAATACAAATATTAGCCGGGTGTGGTGGTGCACGCCTGTGGTCCCAGCTACTTGGGAAGCTGAGGCACAAGAATCGCTTGAACCCAGGATGCGGAAGTTGCAGTGAGCCAAGATTACGCCACTACACTCCAGCCTGGGCGACAGAATGAAACTCCGCGTCAAAAATAAATACAATAAAATATATGTATGGATAAGGAGGAAATGCTGTGTTGACTGCCCTAAACCATCATAAAATAATTTAAGTACTTTTCATTTTTAAAAATTATCATTATTTAAGAGGCTGAGATACTACTACAAACCAGTAAGGTAGGAAAAAGGCAAGGCAGGGGAAGAAGAGGAGCTGGCAGTTTTTGTATAAGGTGAATTCCCATTTATAAAATAATTCCAGAATAGGGTATTCTAGTTAAGTAAATTATACACTAGGAATATCAGAGGAAGTGAAACATTTTAAAGAGCACTGTGTTTTGATACCAAATATCTCTAAATAACTGTAAGCATGAGAAACAACTCTAATTTCACTAACTACTAGATTATAAAGGTTCCTTATATTCTAAAACATGGGTGAACAAAAGCCTACCGTATGTTTTTGTGCAGTCCATGAGTGGAAGAATAGTTTTTACAGAATCAACTTGATAGGGAAACTAAGGATCAGAATAAATAATGGCCAGTTCTAAGGTCAGATAGCTGATAGGCAGTGATCCAGAAACTTGTTTCTCTAGTCGTTTTGTTTGTTTGTTTTTGTGAGATGGAGCTTCGCTCTTGTTGCTCGGGTTCAAGCGATCCTCCGGCCTCAGCCTCCCAAGTAGCTGGGATTACAGGCATGCGCCACCACACCCAGTTAATTTTGTATTTTTAGTAGAGACAGGGTTTCTCCATGTTGGTCAGGCTGGTCTTGAACTCCTGACCTTAGGTGATCAGCTGGCCTCAGACTCTCAAAGTGCTGGGATTACAGTCATGAGCCACCGCGCGCGGCCTTGTTTCTCTAGTCTTAAACTAGCGTATTACCCACTACATTGTGCTATATTTAAGCAAACTTCTAATAACTGGCACAAAGGAACTGAAAAATATCATTCTACAATTATCATGGCAAACACATTACATTCCCCCGTCATCTGCAGGGGATATACTCCAAGACCTCAGTGGATGCCTGAAACCTCAGATTAAATCAAACTTGATTTCTGTCAACTAGAACATGTTTCTGTTCATGTCTTTCACGACAAATTTAATGCCTTTTTCATCTTAACTAAGCACTTATCACATACTATGGCCGTAATTTTCAGTTTGAAGTTCGACAGCAAAACTAGCAAGAATTCTTTTTCCTTCTTCATAATTTCACAGACAGAAGATTCTTTCTTACCACAGATCTTAGTAACCTCAACATATGATTTTTTTTTCTTAAGTTGAGAACTTTCACCTTTTCACTTAAAGAAAGCACTTCACAAGTTTCTCTTTGGCATATCTGAACTGCCAGCATCACCACTCTTGTGCTTTGGGGCTATTAAGTAAAATAAGGGTGACCTGAACACAAGCATGCCCTAATGCAACAGTCAGTTGTGATAACTGAGATGGTTACTAAGTGACTAAACGGGAAGGTAGCTTATAAAACATGGAGACGCTGGACAACGATTCACATCCTGGGTAGGACAGGGCAAGATTTCATCATGCTACTAAGAATGGCATACAACTTAAAACTTAAGAATTGCTTATTTATGGAATTTCTATGTAATATTTTCTAGCCAAGTCAACACTGTTTATAAGGTGCAGGACTCGTTTAATGAACAGGAAAGACTTTTTTTTTTTTTTTTTAAACTGAGTATGTACAAGTTATACCTAATCTCCTAAGTATATTAAACATCTCCCCTCATAGTATTATTTTTACTATCAACTTGTTTAGCTGCTCTTTTTTACACTTTGACAGTACAAATACAACCCTCAAAATAAAATTTATATGGATTCAACAAACTCTATTATCTACACACTATGAATTATTTGTATTTACTTCTCATTACATCAATTGTCTTATATATAGTATAATTTACAAAGTAACAGCAGCTACTCAATGCAAACTAAAGTGGTAATTTAAGGAAAGCTCTCAAAGGCAAATGGATAGTTTTGTTTGTCTGTTTTGTTTTCCTTTTTTTAAGACGGAGTCTCACTCTGTCGCCCAGGCTAAAGTGCAGTGGTGCGCTCTCAGGACGCTGCAACCTCCTCTTCCCGGGTTCAAGCAATTCTCCTGCCTCAGCCTCCTGAGTAGCTGGGATTACGGGGTGCCCGCCACCATGCCCAGCTAATTTTTTGTATTTTTAGTAGAGTCGAAGTTTCACCATGTTGGCCAGGCTGGTCTCGAACTCCTGACCACAGGTGATCCACCCGCCCTGGCCTCCCAAAGTGCTGGGATTACAGGCGTGCGCCACCGCGCCCAGCCACAAATGGATAGTTTTTAATAAACACATTAGAACCTACACATCCAAAGCATTGTCTCCTTCAAAGCAGTAACTGTGGGAGTCTATATATCAATTACCATAATGCTGCTAGTATTCAAAAATATTTATGGAATTCATCTTTTTGTGTTTCTTTCCTGTTTGCCTTTCTTTTAAATGAATAAACTCACAAAGGAAAATTCTCTAGAAAGAGAATCAAACCAGCCACCAATTAATCACAAGTAGCTTTGAGCCAAGTCTGAAGAAAGGAATGTGACTACAAAAGTTAACTTCAGTATTTCTGTGATCTGACTCAAACTTTGTGTTTGCAAGCACTATTCTAAGAAATTATTAGTAAATGTAAATTCCATGGACAAGGAAGAAGAATGGAACAATCTCATTAACCTAGTAGGGCAAGGATATATTAGGAAGAAAAGGGGTTCTGGCTTGCATAACTGGATAACAGAGGTACTTAGCTACAATGCCATTTTCTCAATGTGCAGGGGTAGAGTTGGAAGAGTAGGAGTGAAGAAGAGTTAATGGTCATGTTTTATTTTAAGTAACTGTGGGATATTTAAGTGGCAATATTCAGCAAGAATCAAGATTTATGAATTTGAAAACTGGGAGAGAGTGTGGCCGACTATATTTCCCAAAAAGATCACTATGGTGTCTGCCATCCCACATGTTCTTCTACAGAGTGACCCTGCCACCAGGAGATAGTCTAATTCCCCTCCCCTTAAATCTGGGCTGGCCTTAGAGATTCATTTATAGCCAACAGAATGCAGTGGAAGTGACAGTTAACAACAGCTGAGGTTAAGTCAGAAAGGCCAAGCAGCTCCTGCCTGATTCTCTTATAACAGAATTACTGGCTTTCCAGGCATCCCCTCTTGGAGCCCAGTGGCCCTATTGTGAGAAGCCCAAGCCACATGGAGGCTACATAAAAATAGTTCCGTCACCAGTTCCAGCTGAGCCCAGCTTTCAAAGTCATCACCATCCAGGCACCAGACATGTAAGTAAAGATGGCTCCAGAGGATTCCAGTTCCTGGCCATTCACATCTCCCTCAGTCATTTCAGTTTGCCCAGCTGAGGCCCCAGACACTGTGGAGCAGCAGCATACCCCATCTGAATTCCTGACACACAGAACCTGTAAGCATAATAAAATGATCACTGCATTACACTGCATTACATTATATCCACTAAGTCTTGGGTGGTTTATTATACAAAGATAGATACCTGGAATAGGAAAAGTTAAAGAGGCTTAGAGAGAATGGGGTTTGAAATAACTTCTTGGCAAATGGGAGAGACAGCTACCTAGAGGTACAAAAGGATTGCCAGGATCATGGAAAGTTCTTTTAATGTGTTGTGAAAATCCAGATAAGGAAACCACATGGTTAACAGATACAGAGCTTAATAAAATGCAGCTAGGGCTTTGTTCCCTAAATCAATTCCTTTGTAATATGCCTGGCAATCCCCGACTCCTCCCCCAAGATGGAGGCTGAACTTCACCTCTTAAGTGAAATATTCCACAGCCTCAGCCTCTTGCCCATTTGCCATTCTCACTCATCATCCCTGCTTATGTGCTCCCATAGAACCAAGGACCTATTTTTATAAGGTGCTTATTTATAAAGCACTGAGATTATTTGCTTACCTTTGATTCTGAGCTACTTGAATGCAAGGAACTTTTTTTTAATTTTTAAATTTAATTTTATTATTTTAATGGACACATATTAATTGTACATATTATATATTTATGGGGTACAATTAGGTGTTTTGATATGTTTTTACAATATGGAATGACCAAATCAAGCTAATTAACAAATCCAAGTCACATACTTTATTTTTTATTGTAAAAACATTTAAAATCTACTTTTAGTAATTTTGAAATATATAATGCATTATTACTTATTACAGTCACAGTAGCTAAGATATGGAGGCAACCTAGGTGTCCATCATCAGATGAATGGATAAAGAGAATCTTATAAAATATACAAAATGGAATACCATTCCGCCTTAAAAAGAAGGAAATCCTGTCATTTGTGACAACATAAGCAAGATATTACACTAAGTGAAAAAATGGAAGATATTAATGGAAGATATTACGCCAAGTGAAAAAAGGCACAGAAAGACACATGATTTTACTTGTATGTGGAATCTAAAAAAGTCAAACTGATAGAAGTAGAGAGTAGAATGAGGGTTACCAGAGGTTAGAGGAGGTACATAAATGGGGAAAAGAGAGATAGTGATCAAAGCATACAAAATTTCAGCTACACCAGAAGAATAAACTTTAGTGATATGTTACATACAACAGGGACATTTTTCATTCTTCTTTGCATTCCTAGCATTTAGCACAGTGTGAGTTACATAGTAAGCAGACATTTAATAAACGCTACCATATTCTGGAGAACTAAAAGAGAAAGAAAAAAATAACATCTTGTTCTTTGCTATTTTCTTTCCTTTTCCTTCGCATACCTTCCCTACTTGCGATTATTACATATAACATCAGGGACAGAGAGTGACACTGTTCCTAAAGCCATCTGTTTTGAGTTTATACAAAGTGTAACCTCTACTTAGATTCATAAATTTTTAAACAATTTAACTGGTTAGAAGAAACAAACTATGAAGCCCAGGTGATATGGAGAAAAAAATACTTTTTACTCATCAGCATCAGAGTCTCAGATAAGGGGGGTGTTAACTAGCCTCTTTTTTCAAACAAAACAAAATCTTGTGAATGGTCTTAATCAATAGTTTTCCAACGTTTCTGACTGCACACCACTATCCTGGATCCCAGAAAACACCTACATATATGTTATGGAAATAAAAATTTAATTATTATCCTTGTTATTCTGGGATATATTTTCATTTTCTATTCTATTAAAAACCAATCATAACACCAGCCATAGGCCACAAAATTGACTTCATGATCCAATGCTGGGTTGTAACCACTAATACAAAATACTTTGGTATTATACACAAACCTATAGATTCAGCTGAGCAAACCCAAACAGGATAGAAATCCAAGTCAAGACACATCAGAATCCAACCCCAGAAAAATAAAGACAAAACAATCTTGAAAGCAGGTAGAAAGAAATGACATAATATCGATAGAAGAAAAATGATTACAGTGACAGTGGATTTCTTATTGAACACTATGGAAGCCAATGGGGGATGTGGCACAACATTTCCAAGAGCTGAAAGAAAAGATCTGTCACCCAGAGTTATATAGATAACCTGTGAAAAATCCTAAAGGACTAAAGGTAAAATCAAGATCTTCTCAGATGAAGGATAACCAAAAAAAAAAAACTTGTCACCACAAGATCTATCCTAAAAGAACAACTGAAGTTCTTCCAACACGAAGGAAATCATAAGTTTTGAAACACGGTGAAGAATGGGAAGTGTAAAAATATGGAAACGTACAACACTATTCTCTTGAGTTTTAAAAATTATGTTACATATTTAACACAAAAAATAAAACACTGTCTTATGTGGTTCCCAATGTATGTAGGGGAACTATTTAACACAATACTATAGAAAGGGAAGATAAAAGGACCTAAATGGAGCTCAGGTTTTTCTACAGATTACTCAAACTGGTAAAATGCTGACATCGGTATACTGTGAAAAGCTATGTATGAATAATGTAATGTCTAGTACAACCACCAAAAATCAAATATAAACTCCAACAGAACAATCAAATGGAATTCTAAAAATTTTTCAAGAGGTCCACATAAAGGCAGGAAAATGGACAACGAAAAACAGAGGGAACAACAGAAAGCAAAAGTAAAATAGCAGACTTATGCCCTCGTATATAAATTTACATTAAATATAAAAGGTCCAAGCACAACAATTAGAAGACATTTAGCTGGGTGTGGTACTATGCACCTAGAATCCCAGCTACTTGGGAGGCTGAGCCAGGAAGATCACTTGAGCTCAGGAGTTCATTTTTTGGATTTCCTTGCATTGGGCTTTGCCTTTGTCTGGTCCCTCCCTGATTAGCTTAAGAATTAACCTCCTGAATTCTTTCTCAGGTAAATCAGGGATTTCTTCTTGGTTTGGACCCACTATTGGTAAACTAGTGTGATTTTTGCAGGATGCTGACAGGCCTAGTTTTGTCATATTACCAGGGTTGGTTTTCTGGTTCCGTCTCATTTGGGTAGGCTCGGTCACAGGGAAGGTCTAGGGCTGAAGGCTGTTGTTCAGATTTTTCTGTCCCACAGGGTGTTCCCTTGATGCAGTACTCTCCCCCTTGTCCTATGGATGTGGCTTCCTGTGAGCCAAACTGCAGTGATTGTTGTCTCTCTTCTGGGTCTAGGCACCCAGCGAGTCTACCCAGTTCCGAGCTTGGTAATGGGGCTTGTCTGAACAGAGTCCTGTGATCAGCCATGGATACCAGTGCCAGTTCCGGCGGAGGTGGTGGAGGGTGCAATGGACTCCGTGAGGATTCTTAGCTTTGATGGTTTAATGCTCTATTTTTGTGCTGGTTGGCCTCCTGCCAGGAGTGGCGCCTTCCAGAAAGTATCAGCTGTACTAGTGTGGAGAGGGACCTGCAGTGGGCAGGGCCCTAGAACTCACAAGATTATACACCTCACCCTTTATCTTACACTATCAGGGTGGGTAGGGAAGGACCATCAGGTGGAGGAGGGGCTGGGAAGGTTTGAGCTCAGACTCTTCTTGGGTGGGTCTTGCTATGGCTGCTGTGGGGGATGGGAGTGAAATTCCCAGGTCACTGGAGTTGTGTGTCTAGGAGATTATGGCTGCCTCTGCTGAGTCATCCAGGTTATCAGCCAAGTGGGGGAAAGCTGGCAGTCACAAGTCTCACCCAGTTCCCAGAAAAACCGAAGGGTCAGTCTCACTCCCACCTTGCTCCCCTGCAACAGCCCCAAGTCTGTTTCCAGGTGGAGGGCAAAAGGAGCTTAAAAACTTGCCTAAGGCTTTCTGCCTCCCAGCTGCGAAAGAAAAGGGCTTTAGTTCTTCCCTTGACTATGAAGTCTACAAGCACAGATGGATTCAAACCCTCCCCTGAGTTCCGACCAGGAGGCTTCCCATTCAAATTGTTACAAAATTCAGCTAGAGAATTCCTTCTCCCAGTGGAGTTTTACCCCCTGCTCCTCTGGCCAACCTCGATGGATCCCTGTGGTGCCAGACAGGAATGGGCTGCTTGGGGACCTAGCAAGCTCTCAGGGCCTTTCTGCTGCTTCCTCTACCCCTGTATTTCGCTTGGCTCAACTAACTTGACTCAGCTCCAGGTAAAGTCAGAAACTTCTCCCACAAACAGACCTTCAGCATCTCCAGTGGGGGTGTGTGTTCAGGAGAGGAGGGTCTCCCTTTCCCACTTCTGCAGTTGGGGCACTCACAGTATTTGGCAGGGAGGGCGGGGGGATCTCCCGGGTCCTGCAGAAGCAGTCCACTTCCTTCAGAGGGTCTGTGTGTCCTCTCAGGATTGCTGGTTTGTTCTTGCAGTCGATCTGGAACTAAAACTCACAATGCAAGCCTCCGCATGCTGCTCTGTCCGGAGCTGCAATCTAGTCCTGGCTCCTGTCCTCCATGATCCCAAAATCTTTGAGCCCAGGAGTTCAAAAGCAGTCAGGGAAACATAGCAGGACCCCAACTCTATAAAAAAAATTTAAAAATTAGCTAGGTGGGCATGGCGGTATGTGCCTGTAGTGTCAGCTACTCAGGAGGCTGATACAGGAGGACTGCTTGAGCAAGCTATGATCACACCACTGCACTCCAACCTAGGCAACAGAGCAAGACCATCTCTTAAGAAAGAAAACACACATACCCACACACCTGTGTAATATAGTAGGATGGAAGTAAACAGATGGAAAAAGATATCAAAAGAAAGCAGGTATGGCTATATTAATATCAGATAAAGTAGAAATGAAAACAAAAAGTGACCAGAACAAAGGATATTACACAATGATACAAGGGTCAAATACATCAAGAATACATAGTAGCCGGGCACGGTGGCTCAAGCCTGTAACCCCAGCACTTTGGGAGGCCGAGACGGGTGGATCACAAGGTCAGGAGATCGAGACCATCCTGGCTAACCCGGTGAAACCCCGTCTCTACTAAAAAATACAAAAAACTAGCTGGGCGCGGTGGCGAGCGCCTGTAGTCCCAGCTACTCGGGAGGCTGAGGCAGGAGAATGGCGTGAACCCGGGAGGCGGAGCTTGCAGTGAGCTGAGATCCGGCCACTGCACTCCAGCCTGGGCGACAGAGCGAGACTCCACCTCAAAAAAAAAAAAAAAAGAATACATAGTAATCCTAAATGTGTATATAACAAAGAGCTTCAAAATAACATGAAATTGAAATGGATAGAACTGAAAGGACAAACAGACAAATCTGCTATTATAGCTGAAGAATTAAACATCCCTCTTACAACAATACAACTACTAGACAAAAAAAATCACTAAGGATACAGAACTGAACAACACCATCAGTTGGCAGGGTATAAATTTATAGAATACTCCACTCAATAACAGACAGACACACATTATTTTTAAATGTCCATGGAATATTCACCAAGACAGTCCATATTCTGGGCCATAAAACAAATCTCAACAAAGTTAAAAGAACTGAGATCATACAGAGTGTGTTCTTCTTTTTCCGAGTAAAGTGAAAGCAAGTTTATTAAGAAAGTAAAGGAGGCCGGGCGCGGTGGCTCAAGCCTGTAATCCCAGCACTTTGGGAGGCCGAGACGGGCGGATCACGAGGTCAGGAGATCGAGACCATCCTGGCTAACACGGTGAAACCCCATCTCTACTAAAAAGTACAAAAAAAAAACTAGCCAGGCGAGGTGGCGGGCGCCTGTAGTCCCAGCTACTCCGGAGGCTAAGGCAGGAGAATGGCGTAAACCCGGGAGGAGGAGCTTGCAGTGAGCAGAGATCCGGCCACTGCACTCCAGCCTGGGTGACAGAGCCAGACTCCGTCTCAAAAAAAAAAAAAAGAAAGTAAAGGAATAAAAGAATGGCTACTCCATAGGCAGAGCAGCCCAGAATGTGTTCTCTACCAAAATGAAATAAAAATAGGAATCATGGAGAAAAACTAGTATTTCCAAACACTTGGAAATTAAACAACACACTTCTAAATAATCCATGGGTCAGGAGGAAGTCTTAAGGGAAATTTTTAAAAAATACATGGAACTCAATAAAAATAAAAATACAACATTTTATGGGATACAGCTAAAGCATCCTTAAAGGGAGACTTACAGCACTTAATACTTCATTAGAAAAAAGTCACAAATCTAAGCTCCCACCTTAAGAAACTAGGAAAAGAAGCATAGAATAAACCCAAAGCAAGCAGAAAAAAAGGAAAAATAATAAATACAAGAGCAGAAATCAACAAAACTGAAAATAGAAACATAGGAAAAATCTATTTAAAAAGCTGATTGATAAGATCAATAAAATTGAAACTCCAGCAAGAGGAAGGAAAAAATAAAGCAGGGTATCACTACAAACACTGCAGACATTAAGAGGGACTAGGTACAAACAATTCTACATACATAAATCTGAGAATTGAGATGAATAGACCAATTCCTCAAGAATCACAAGCTACCACAATTCTTCCAATACGAAATAGATCATTTGAATAGTCCTGTAACGATTAAAGACATTGAATTTATAGTTTAAAAACTACCAAAAGTGAAATATCTTGGACCAGATGGTTTCAACTGAGAATTCTACCATGTTTATAAAAGAATTTATATCAATTCTGTACAATCTCCTCTAGAAAATATTAAGGGATAAAACACATCTCAGTTGCTTTCCCGAGGCCAATATTATCTTGATAACACAACTGGACTGTTGTATAATTCTTTTTGGTTTTTTCCTGAGACAGGGTCTCACTTGGTTGCCCAGGCTGGAGTGCAGTGGTGCAATCACAGCTCACTGCAGCCTAAACCTCCCCAGGCTCCATGATCCTCCCACCTCAGCCTCCCGAGTAGCTAGGACACAGGTATGCGTCACCATACCCAGCTAATTTTTGTATTTTTTGTAGAGACAGGGTTTTGCCATGTTGCTCAGGCTGGTCCTGAGCTCCTGGGTTCAAGTGATCTGCCCTCCTCGACCTCCCAAAGTTCTGGGATTACAGGCACAAACAACCATTCCCAGCCTGGACTGTTGTATCATTAAGAATCTTGTTGGTCTTTGTCCTTGGTTCAGGGAGGGAGCCTCTAATCCTTTGAAACTTACTGATAGGAGCATCTTTATTATTCATGGTAAACCCCTCTGATGGTTTCAGGATAGGGATTAGTGAAAGACCAACTATGTGAGTCAAGTTTGGGCTTTGAACCACATGATCTCAGCCCCATCTCCAAAGAGCTCCGGGAGGGGGCTGCAGTTCAGATTCAATCATGTGACCAATGACTCACTCAATAATTCCTGTGTAATGCCACCCCAACAAAAACTCTGGACACCCAAAGCTTGGGTGAGCTTTCCTGGTTAGTGATACACATCGATGAGCTGGGAGGGTAAAGCATTCTGAGGACACAAAAGCTTTGTGTCTGGGGCCCTTCCAAACTCATCCTATAGTTCTCTCCTTTTGAATTATCCTAATTTGTGTCCTTTATAACAAAACCACAGTCCTGAAACAGCACTTTCCTGAGTTCTGTGAGTTGCTCTACTTAACGCGAGGAGCTAAGAGAAACCCCTGAATTTGTAGCCAGTTGGTCAGAAGTGCAGGTGGTCTGGAAACTCTCAAGCATATAGCTGGTATCTGAAGTGAAAACAGTTTTGCCAAGGACTATGCCTTTAACCTGTGAAATATGACTCAACTCCAGAACCAAATTATGATGTAGTTAGCATCAGAACTGCACTGAACAAAGGCAGTACAGAAAAATGCAGACAAGTATCACTCATGAATATAGATGCCAAAATCATCAATCAAATACTAACTAGAATCCAGCATGCTATAAAAAGAATTAAATACCATGACCCACTGAGGTTTATTCTAAAGACACAAAACTAATATCAAAAAAAAAAAAAAAAAAAAAAAAAAAAAGGTCGGGAGTGGTGGCTTACACCTGTAATCCCAGCACTTTGGGAGGCCGAGGCAGGCACATCACCTGAGGTCAGGAGTTTGAGACCAGTCCAACATGGTGAAACTATTAAAAATATAAAAATTAGCCAGGCAAGGTGGCACTTGACTGTAGTCCCAGTTACTCGGGAGGCAGAGGCACAAGAATTGCTTGAACCCAGGAGGTGGAGTTTGCAGCGAACTGAGATTGTGCCACTGCACTCTAGCCTGGGTGACAGAGCAAGACTCCGTTTAAAAAAAAAAAAAAAAAAAAGTCAACCCATGTAATCTACCACAGAATAGGCTAAAGAAGAAAAAAAATCACATGATCATTTCAACTGATACAGAAAAATAATTTGACAAAATTCAGCATCCATTCATGATTTTAAAAACTCTCAGTAACCCAGCAATAGAGGAGAATGATAAACAGTAGCCACACAAAACCAAGAGCTGGTTGGGTGTGGAAACCCTCTCATCATTTCTACTCAACTTTGTACTGAACATCCCAGACAGTGTAAATAAGTAAATAAAGGTATATAAGTTAGAGAGAAATACAATAGCTCTTATTCACAGATTACATGATTAGTTAAGTAAAAAATCCCAAGAAATCTTGAAGAAGAAAAAAACTCTAAGAATTCATAAATGAATTTAGGAAGACTGCAACATGCAAAACTCAATCACATTTCTATATATTAGCAATAAACAACTGGAAACCCAAAGTTTTAAAAAAATACTATTTACAGCCAGGTGCAATGGTTCACACCTGTAATCCCTGCACTTTGGGAAGCTGAGGCAAAAAGATGGCTTGAGTCCAGGAATTCAAGACCAGCTCGAGCAATACAGTGAGACCTCCATCTCTACAAAAAAGTTTAAAAATTAGGCAGGGTGGTGCATGCATGTAGTCCCAGCTACTTGGGAGGTCGAGGCAGGAGGACGGACCACTTGAGCTCAGAAAGTGATGGCTGCAGTGAGCTGGGGTCATGGCACTGCCTGGGCAATAGAATGAGACCCTGTCTCAAAACAGAACAAAAACAAAACAAAAATATTCACAATAGCTCCCCACAAAATAAAATTCTTAAGTATGAACTTAACAAAACACATATAAAATATATACTGAAAGAAATGTTGACAAAAAAATCAAAGAACTAAAAAACAATAAATATATCATGTTCATGGACTGAAAGTATAAAAATAATAAAGATTTCCCCAAAATTATCTACAGATTTAATCCACTGCCAATCAAAATTCTAACAGGATTTTCTGCACATAAACAGATTCTAAAATTTGCTAAGAAAGGCTAGGATAGACAAAACAATACTAATAAAGAAGAATAACTTGGGAGAAATCCCTATCTCCAATTATAAGAATTTAAAATTATAATAATCAAAACAATGTAGTATTAAAGAGAGAAACACAGATCAATGGAATAGAGTCCAGATGCAGACCCACAGAAGTATAGATGATTAATTTTTGACAAAAGTACAAGTGCAATTCAATGCAGAAAGGATAATCTTTTCAACAAAATAGTGTTGGAATTAGACACCCATTTGCAAAAAAAACAAAAATAATAAGTCTTGACCTAAAACTCCTACCTTATACAAAAATTAACTTAAATAGATGACAGATCTAAATGTAAAACAAAAAACTATCAAACTTTTGGAAAACATAGGAGAAACTCTGTGAGTTTGGATTAGGCAGAGTTCTTAGATACAATACCAAAAGCATGTGACGTAAAAGAAAAAAATAAAATAGATTTATCAAGATTAAAATGATTGCTCTGTGAAAGACAATGTTAAGAGAATAAAAGGTAAGCTACAGAAAATATGTGCAAATTGTTTATCTGGCAAAGACTTATATCTAGAATATATACTTTAAAAACTCTTAAAACTCAACAGTAAAAATACAACCAAATTTTTTAATGGGCAAAAGACTTAGACATTCACCAAAGAGGATATGCGCATGGCAAACAAACATAAAAAAAGATGCTCAGACTGGGAGCAATAGCTCACACCTGTAATCCTAGCACTTTGGGAGGCCCAGGCGGGTGGATCACCTGAAGTCAGGATTTCAAGACCAACCTGGCCGACAGAGCAAAACCCCGTCTCTACTAAAAATACAAAAATTAGCTGGGCCTGGTGGCAGGTGCCTATAATCCCAGCTACTTGGGAGGCTGAGGCAAGAGAATCGCTTGAACCTGGGGTGGCAGAGGTTGCAGTGAGCCGAGACCGTACCACTGCGCTCCAGCCTGGGCGAAAGAGCGAAACGCTGTCTCAAAAACAAAACAAAACAAAACAAAACAAACACCCGATGCTCAACACAATTAGCCATTAAGAAAATACAAATGAAAACCACAATGATGTAATGCTACACACCTATTAACATGGTTAAATTTTAAAAATACTGACACTCCCAAGAGTTGGTAAGGATATGGAGCAACTAGAACTCAAATACACTGCTGGTAGAAATGTACAATAGCATAGCCACTTTAAGAAAACAGTTTGTAAGTTTCTCATGAAGTTAAACATATACTTACCATATGACCCAGCAATCCCACTTCTGGGTATCTACCCTAGACAAACATGAAAACTTAAGTTCATGTAAAAATCTGTCCATGACTATTTATAGCAGCTCTAGTCATACTGCCAAAACTGGAAACAACTCAAATGCCCTTCAATGAGTGTTAAAAAACTATACGACATCCATACACTCAGCAGTAAAAAAGAAACAGACAGTCGGGCGGCTCATGCCTGTAATCCCAGCACTTTGGGAGGCCGAGGTAGGTGGATTACCTGAGGTCAGGAGTTTGAGGCCAGGTCAGGCTGGCCAACATGGTGAAACCCTGTCTCTACTAAAAATACAAAAATTAGCCAAGCGTGGTGGCAGGCGCCTGTAATCCAGCTACACAGGAGGCTGAGGCAGAATCGCTTGCACCCAGGAAGAGGAGGTTGTAATGAGCAGATCGCACGACTGCGCTTCCACCTGGGCAACAGAGTGAGACTCCGTCTCAAAAAAACCAAACAAAAAAAGAAACAAGACTACTAATACATGCAACAACTTGGATAAATCTTAAATGCATGCTGAGTGAAAAACGCCAGTCTCAAAAGCCTCTATACTGTATCATTCCATATTTATGACATTCTTAAAATGACAACGGAGAACAGATCGGTGGTTGCCAGGGGTTAGGTATGTGAGAAATGGTGTGACTATAAGCACGAGGGAGTTTTTGGGAGTGCTAAAACTATTCTGTATCCCAACTGTGATAGAGGTTACACAAATCTTCACGTGTGTTAAAATTCATGGAACTGTACAGTAAAAAAGAAAGTCAAATTTACTGTATGTTAATGTAAAAAACAAAAAAAAAAAAAAGCAAAATAGGTTGCCTACATCCATACTCCAACTTAGTGAAGCGAGATCTCCAGTAATGTGATGTAGCTGGTTGTATTTTTAAGAAGCTCCATGGGTGATCTTAGTGTATTTGGATAGCCAAGGATGAGAACTTCTGTTTTAATGCCTTAATTTTGATTTCTCCATCCTTTCTGCCACTTTAACTTTGGGTCAGGGGTTCATCTCTCATCGGGCCTACTGGCTCTAATCCGTCTTCTACATAGTGCCAGAGTGATCATGACAAGATAAAGCTCTTCAGCATGGCACACAAAAGCCTCCATGATTTGGCTCCTGCCTACCACTCTCATCTATCTGCATGCCCTTCCTTGCATTCCACGCTCCAATTGTAAAGGAACACTATAAATCCCCTGTAAAGATCTGCCATTTCACACCTCTAAGCTTTTGCTCAAATGGTGTCCTCTGCCTGAATTCCATCCCACCAGTACCCAACAGGTACCTTTCAAGGCTGCCTCAGTCATATGTTCTGTCAATCTCAACTAAAACCCCTTTCAGTGGTTTTCCAACCATCCTTACCTATAACACTTTCCATGAGCCTCATCTCCTACCATTCCTGCTATACACTTAAGTCTCTTAAAATGCCAACCTTCTAGGTAACTCTCTCACACTTTGGGTTTATTCGGCTATTCATGCCTAGCTAATGATGCTCCTTCTTCCCCAGAATACTTTTCCCACCCATCTTTTCCTGGCTAAAATCCATTCATCCTTCTAGAATAAATAGATGTTATCAGCCAGGCATGGTGGCTCATGCCTATAATCCCAACACTTTGGGAGGTCCAGTGGGGATGGTTGTTTGAGGCCAGGAGTTCAAGATCAGCCTGGGCAATACAGAGAGACTCCACCTCTACAAAACATTAAAGAAAAAATTAGCCAGGCATGGTGGCATGTGACTATAGTCCTAGTTACTAGGGAGGCAGGCTAAGGTAGCAGAATCACTTCAGCTCAGGAGTTTGAGGCTGCTGTGAGTTATGACTGCACTGTTGCTCTCTAGCCTGGGCAACAAAGTGAGACCCTGTCTCTTAAAAACAAAAACAAAACCCTATCTTCACCAAAAAGTCTTCTCCTGCACTTCTAGGCTAAGATAATTACGCTTCTCTATTCCCATAGCTTCCTCCAATTATTACTATCACTACTTACCTTAGCATATTGAAATTATTTTATGTATTCATCTCCTTCAATCTCCTCCTTAAAAGCAAAGACTATATTTCATATCTTTACATTTATCAGGCTTACAATAAAATTGGGAACAAATATATACTTAAATGTTTTCTAAAGAAAGGAATAAATGCCAGGCATGGTGACTCATGCCTGTAATCCCAGCACTTTGAGAGGGGGTGGATAACCTGAGGCCAAGAGTTTGAGACCAGCCTGGCCAACATGGTGAAACCCCATCTCCACTAAAAATACAAAAATTAGCCAGGCACGGTGGCAGACGCCTGTAATCCCAGCTACTCGGGAGACTGAGGCAGGAGAATTGCTTGAACCCAGGAGGTGGAGGTTGCAGTAAGCAGACATCGCGCCACAGTACTCCAGTGTGGGTGACAGAGCAACACTCCATCTCGACAACAACAATAACAAAAAAGCAATAAATGACAGTGTAAATTTACCAGATAACTTAATATACATCTCTTTTTCTCTGAAAGACCTAACTGGGTAACATATGTTGGTAACACCTAAACCTTGATCTACAACTCAGATCTCTCCACTAGGCTTTTGTCATGTCATAAACTACTATCAACCAAACATCTTTACTCATGTGTCCCACATGCATTCGAACTCAATATAACCATAATTAAATCCATTTTTTCATCAACCCATTTAAGTCGAATGTGCTTATTTTCTCATACTGCCATTTTTGGTGAACAGATCCAACTTCTCAAAATCATGTCATTAGAAACCTCAGAATCATCCTAAATGCCTTCCTTTCTCTCATTCCTCACACCCATTTATGAAGTCCTGTTAATTTACTGATATCTAAGCTTTCCATATTCAGTGCCTCAGGTTCAAACCCTTGCTTCTTCAAACCTGTGCTAAGGCAACAGTTTATTAAAATTAACAGTCTCACTGCCTGCAGTTCTGAAGCCCAGCAATCTACTTTTTTTTTTTTTTTTTTGAGACGGAGTCTTGCTCTGTCGCCCAGGCTAGAATGGAGTGGTGCAATCTCGGCTCTCTGCAAGCTCCACTCCCCGGGTTCACGCCATTCTCCTGCCTCAGCCTCCCAAGTAGCTGGGATTACAAGTGCCTGCCACTACGCCTGGCTGATTTTTTTGTATTTTTACTAGAGACGGGGTTTCACCATGTTAGCCAGGATGGTCTCGATCTCCTGACATCGTGATCCACCGGCCTCGGCCTCCCAAAGTGCTGGGATTATAGGCGTGAGCCACTGCGCCCAGCCACAAACCTAGTTTTCAATATGCCAATCAGAGTAGAGTGATTTCTCTGAAATGCAACATCAATTTCACTCCTTTGCTTGGCATTCTACTGTCTGTAACAGAAGGTGGGGCCCTTGAACATGGGAGGCAGAGGTCGCAGTGAGCCGGGATCGTGCCACTGCACTTTAGACTGGCAACAGAGCAAGACTCCATCTCAAAGAAAACAAAACAAAACAAAAAGAGGTCTTCAATGATCTCACCCCTGCTTTCTTTGCCAAACTATATTCCCACAGTCATACTGAACTCCCTGCAGTTCCTAAGTGCAGACATGCTTCCTTAAACCTCTCTATGCTCATGCAATTAGTTCTGCCACAGCATGCTCCTATAATTCTACGGCAAACTCATCTAGTGATCTTCCAAGCCTGAAGTCTATAGTGATTCCTCTATGAAGCTGTTCCTGATCCATGACCCCACCCCAACACTCCTCCTGAAAAGAACTTATCAATTATTCTTCCTTTGGGTTTCCATCAATTTCATATATGTCTACCATAGCACCTATTTATCCATTTTAACATCTATTTACTGCAAATCTGTCTTCCCCCAAGAGATTATAAGCTATTGAAGGTAGGAACCACGTATGAGTGTTCCCCAGTTTCCCTAGTGCCTAATACAATTTTAAGACACACTTAAGATGTTCAATAAATGTTTGTTAAATAAAATAGTGAAGACTAAAAAGTATTTTTATTAGCTTTTAATCCTGTGGTAAAATTGGAGTTCATAGTAACATAATTTAATATACAAAACATTAGGTTAACCCAAAGAGCCACAGAGAAAAAAAATCCACCTTTTTTTTTTTTTTTGAGACCGAGTTTCGCTCTTGTTGCCCAGGCTAAAATACAATGGCACCATCTCGGCTCATTGCAACCTCCACCTCCCGGGTTCAAGTGATTCTCCTGCCTCAAGCCTCCCAAGTAGCTGGGATTATAGGTATGCACCACCACATCCGGCTAGTTTTGTATTTTTAGTAGATACAGGATTTCTCCATGTTGGTCAGGCTGGTCTTGAACTGCTGACTTCAGGTGATCCACCCACCTCAGCCTCCCAAAATGCTGGTATTTCAGGCGTAAGTCACCATGCCCGGGCGAAAAACCCACTTTTTTTTTTTTTTTTTTTTTTTTTTTAAACAGAAAATGGCTAATGGGCATGCCCCATATACTTAAACTATCATCAACAAATTATAATGAGGGCTTACACCGTTTAAATAATACACATTATTCCTAAGGGCAAAGCAAAGGTTGTTTTTAATACTTCCTCATCTCACCAGTCTGCACCTTTCTATCTATTCTGTGTCCTTACAACCTCATGCTATCCTTATATTACATAAAGGAGCCTCTATCAGGCATGTCCCAGTCCTACCATATCCCGTAATGTCCCATGTTCCAAAATTAATCCATTCTCTCCCATTATTTCAGTCAAGTTTCCCATTTTCTCAACGGGACAAAACTCAGCTAGATGTTGAAAGCAAGAAAGCACTCTCCAAAAATCTAAGTACAGTATCAACATATGAATAACTAGTATGTCTAATATTCCCAAAGGTTATCTGCAAATAAATACTAATAATAAATATAAACAAATATTGAATATTATGAAGGAAGATTTTTGAGAAATTTCCCAATGGGCGAAGTAGGGAAGGAAGACAGAAGTGCATCTACTCAGGACTAAAAAAGTTTTAATCAAGTTATAATGGAATGAGCACAAATTTTAGCTGATTTCAGGAAGGCACTTAAGAATATGAAATACGAGAAAAAGGCTGGGCACAGTGGCTCACACCTGTAATCCCAGCACTTTGGGAGGCCAAGGCAGGCAGATCACTTGAGGTCAGGAGTTCAAGACCAGCTTGGCCAACATGGTGAAACCCCTTCTCTACTAAAAATACAAAAATTAGCCAGACGTGATGGCATACAACTGTAGTCCCAGCTACTTAGGAGGCTGAGGTGGGAGTATCACTTGAACCTGGGAGGTGGAGGGTGAAGTGAGCTGAGATCGTGCCACTGTACTCCAGCCTGGTCGACAGAGTAAAACTCCATCTCAAAAAATAAAAAAAGAAATATAAGAAAAAGAACATCTATGACTCACAGTACTGTTTTGTGACTCAAATAT
The DNA here is from genome assembly GCF_047675955.1 of Chlorocebus sabaeus. Classification (NCBI taxonomy): domain Eukaryota; kingdom Metazoa; phylum Chordata; class Mammalia; order Primates; family Cercopithecidae; genus Chlorocebus; species Chlorocebus sabaeus. The sequence goes on from NC_132911.1 coordinate 71,524,477, forward strand.
GAAACACAGGAAAATAACTGATAAACGCCAGTTTCCATATAATTGAAAAGAACCTGGTATCCATCTCTAGAAAGGATCCCAAGTATCTGCAAGAGTAAATCTATACTGGTTAACACTGGGCTTTCTACAGACATTAAAACAACCTGTACTCTTAAATTAGCTTTCCATACCTTTTCTGGATGTGTTGAGAAGGCCTTAAAGGATACACACATGAAAATGAGATCTTCCTCAGTGACAGACTGGATTAAGAAAATGTGGCACATATACACCATGGAATACTATGCAGCCATAAAAAAGGATGAGTTTGTGTCCTTTGTAGGGACATGGATGCAGCTGGAAACCATCATTCTTAGCAAACTATCACAAGAACAGAAAACCAAACACCGCATGTTCTCACTCATAGGTGGGAACTGAACAATGAGATCACTTGGACTCGGGAAGGGGAACACCACACACTGGGGCCTATCATGGGGAGGCGGGAGTGGGGAGGGATTGCATTGGGAGTTATACCTGATGTAAATGACGAGTTGATGGGTGCTGACGAGTTGATGGGTGCAGCACACCAACATGGCACAAGTATACATATGTAACAAACCTGCATGATGTGCACATGTACCCTAGAACTTAAAGTATAATAATAAATAAAAAAACCAAAAAAAAAAAAAAGAAAATGAGATCTTCCGAAACCTTATACATCTTTCTTAGCTTAGTTTGAGATGAAGCTAAGACTTGTGTTTTAGAAAATAACAGCAAACAATGAGGTTCTCTCAAAAATACTTTTTATTTCTTATATAATACTTAGATTACCAAAGACATAAATTACAGTAAGTCCTCACTTAACCTTGTTGTTCTTGGAAATTGTGACTTTAAGCAAAATGATGTATAACAAAATCATTTTTTTCTAATCAACCTTATAATGACATGTTTAACTAACCAATATTATTAAAGGACCTGCTGTATGTCACAGTTTCCAAGAACCTATATCAATGACATTAAGTCAGGATTTACTGTCTAAATATTTCCTAGTCAAAAGCCTATATGAGGCCAGTTATTCTTTCCTCATTTTGAGAAATCAAAGTGAGAAAAGAATTGAAGAACAAAACAATTTCCTTCCTATTATTACAAGCTAATGGGTAATCAAGCCCAAAGTACAATCAATTTCTAATACCCTAGTTAGGCATACTCTAAGCAATATCAAAAACATTTAAATTATCCCTGTGTTCACTACGAGGTTGACTTGCTAGTAAATAAATATGACTATTATTCAATCATCTATATTTGATGTCAGCAATCTTCTTCCCTGATTTTATTTTTCTACTTCAATAAGAAGCCCACTACTTACACTTGTGTGTATGTTTTCTTTTTCCTCTTACTCTACATTTAAATACCACATGCTTGAGGAAGAAGCATACAGACTCCTGGATGACATACTTCTTTTTTTTTTGAGACAGAGTTTCGCTCTTGTTGCCAGGCTGGAGTGCAAATGGTGCGATTTCAGCTCACTGCAACCTTCACCTCCCAGGTTCAAGCTATTATCCTGCCTCAACCTCCCAAGTAGCTGGAATTACTGGTGCCTGCCACCACCCTTGGCTAATTTTTTGTATTTTTACTAAAGATAGGGTTTCACCATGTTGACCAGGTTGGTCTCGAACTCCTGACTTCAGGTGATCCACCCACCTCAGCCTCCCAAAGTGCTGGGATTACAGGCGTAAGCCAATGCACCTGGCCCAATGACACACTTCTTCTAACCATGCCATGAAATATTTTATTGTAGTTCTACCACAAGACAGTAAAACACATTACTTGGTATGATCGTATCTGTCAGAATTTCCTTGTATTTGCAACACTTTTTCTCCATATACCTACACATATTTGTTCTAAGAAAAGTATTATATAATCTGCTTTTTCCAATCATTCATCTTCCCATATCAATAAGTATATTTCAAGCACATCACTACACAGTACTCTGTAACATTCCCTTGTATTAACATCATTTAATCAATCCTATATTGTTGACCACCTGAGTTATTTTCATATTTTAGTAATTAAAAACAGCATAATGATGAATACACTTGTACATACATCTTTGTAACACATTTCTCATTGTTTTCTAACAATATTCTAGAAGAATTTGAAATAGAGAGGGTGAGAGAAAGCGGTGGAGAGATGAGGGAGATAAAGAAGGCAACAAGGGAAAAAGATGACAGAGAGGTGAGATAAGGCATTTTTTTAAAAAAGATATAAAAGAGAATGCTTATGTTTATTAGCAGAGTTGCTGTTTTAAAATTTTCAGCAAATTCCTATTACATTTACCTATGATGAAACTCTTATAATTTTTTTTTTCCTTGAATAGCCATGGATGCTACTGATTCTTTACAGTCTTAACAAACTGAACTATTCTTCTGGAAGCTTATTTTCTCTGCCTGGATATTTACAAGATTAATTTTTTATCGCTAATATTAAAAAATATTGCTAGACTGAGATTTGTAAGCCTTTTCACATTGAGTATTTTTCTTCCTAGAATATAGCAGTTTGCACACACAAGTATTTTTTAGTGCAGTTTTCTCCAGCATATCTTTGATTATTGTTTTGCCAGCAATTTCTGGTTTTTGTTTTATCTTTCAGAAAATGAGTTATCCATATGTTACATGGCTTATGTTCCCTGTCCTCCATATCTAGCTCTTCTTTCTCATCCTTTTAGCTTTTCATTCCTTCTGGGATCTAGCAATAAACTACCACCTATCTACTGTTCTACCATGTAGTGAATTTTCCCTCATTTCTGCAATGTAGTGGTCATTTGTGAGGATACATCAAGGGTTGTAAACTAAATGCATATTTGTATTTCAGGTTACTCTCTGATTATTTTTAAACTGTTTGAATTGAGTTAAAATATGTCTTTATAAATCAAGAATGTTTTCATATATCAATGCTAATAGAGATTCTGAGGGTTTGAAAAGGAGAAAGGAGAATCAGGTAGGAAATTAACGTAAATGGGTCAAAAAAAGGAATGGAAATACTGTGGTAATTTTTAAAATAAAAAATTCAGGGCCAGGCGCAGTAGCTCACGCCTGTATAATCCCAGGACTTTGGAAGATCGAGGCAGGCAGATCACGAGATCAGGAGCTCGAGACCAGCCTGGCCAACATGGTGAAACCCCATCTTCACTAAAAATACAAAAATTAGCCGGGCATGGTGGCATGCACCTGTAATCTCAGCTACCTGGGAGTCTGAGACAGGAGAATCACTTGAACTCGAGAGGCAGAGGTTGCCATGAGTCGAAATGGCACCACTGCACTCCAGCCTGGGCGTTTTTATTAAAAAAAAAAAAAAAAAAATTCAGGATAAAAATAAGAATTTAGGCTGGGTGCGGTGGCTCACGCCTGTAATCCCAGCACTTTGGGAGGCTGAGGCAGGCAGATCACAAGGTCAGGAGATCGAGACCATCCTGGCTAACACGGTGAAACCCTGTCTCTACTAAAAATACAAAAAATTAGCCAGGCGTGGTGGTAGGCACCTGTAGTCCCAGCTACTCAGGAGGCTGAGGCAGGAGAATGGTGTGAACCCAGGAGGCGGAGCTTGCAGTGAGCCGAGGTTGCGCCATGGCACTCCAACCTGGGCGACAAAGCGAGATTCCGCCTTAAGAAATAAATAAATAAATAAATAAATAAATAATAAGAATATATAAAAAAAAGAGCTAGAAAAAAAGCAAATATTCTTAAGAACATTTAATTTCCAAACTCAAAAAAAAATTTTTGTTTTCTTACACACTTTCTGAAACGCCACATTATTAATAGTGACTATCTTAGACAAAATATTAGGGACATTAGTTTACTAAATCAATAAAACCTTTACATTAAGAAGTTTTAGTCAAACCAACTGGTGAGATATATCTTAATTACACAGAAGAGCATTAGGCATGCATGAGCAGCAAAACCAAACAAAGCTTCTTATTTGCTAGTAATGAAAGATTATATTATTTTTACAAATGTTAAGGATAGAAAGTTTCAATGAGACTGAATTGGCAGAAACCATTTAGGGGAGTGCTAAAAAAAACAACGGCTATTCAATTTAATAACACAAAACTGAAAACTACTTAGTAAAAATAAATATGATTTTAACTTAGTGATAAAACGGAAAAAGATTAGCAAACCTTTCTTAAAGACATTTTTCATTCAAACCAAGAAAAAGCCATCAAACAAAAAGAACTGTATGAGTGATAATTTTGAGAACCTAACATTTTCTTAGAGAAACCATAATTTTGCATATTAATTACCTACTAACGGGTGTTTTTTGAAATGTAAAAGAAAATTAAGAATTGAGAAATATTTAACTACTTCATAAGGAAAGTAATTCAATGAAGGTAGCCATACACACAAGTTTAAGAGAGTATATGTTGGCATGCTCATTGACTTTTTAAGGAAAAAATGTGTACACATTACAAACAAAAGTACCTTTCCTTCTACTTTATCACTCAAGGAATCTTCTATAACAGCCATAAAAATGGGGATTGAGGAGGGAAACAAAAAGAATAAAATACCTTCACTTCATTTATTCAAACACACAGATTCATCATTGCAGTTAGTAAAAAAACACATTCTAATAATATAACTTTATTTCTCCCTTTGTATCTTCTAGCAAGATAACTATAGACACAGAGCTGTTACTTACTATAAAAAATTTTTCTCTGATAATTGTAAAAACTCATTTTTTGGACACCGATGTATATTATAAAATCTTAATTACTGACTATTAACTGGTATCAAACAACCTACACCTTTTTACTCTTCACCTTTGCAGAAGATGCACATGGTTCCATTCTCATTTCTAAAGATCAAAGCACATTAGAAATTACACATAAGCTTTGCTTGTCACTGCATTAAACATAATGCTTTCTGACACTGCATTAAACAAACACATTCTCAATTATCAGGTAAGAAGTAAAACTTAGGGAATGGAAGCATGAGGACCCAATAAATTGGATGAAACAAAATAATCAACTTCTTCCCAACTATTAACACTTTTCAGCTGATGTGTAAGAATAGAAGGCAGGAAAATCTGATTAACATGTTAATAAGATGTTAAGAACGAGCATTAGAAAACTTAAAAGAAAATCCTTGTTATTTGGAAAAAGAAGTAATATTATTTTTAAAAAATTAAGAAACAACGAAGACTAGTCAATCTTACCAGATACCACATTAAGTACTATACGAATATAAATTGAAAATGACTGATGGAATATGATGTGATGTTTTAAAATTACTTAGTAACTGCTATTAAAACACCCATCAATTCAGGGAAACAAAATGAACTTTTAAAATACATACTTCATATTATATACCCTGCTATGGTCTGAATGTTTGTGTCCTCCCAAAAAATCATGTTGAAACTTGATTCTCAGTGTGATGGAATTAAGAGGTGGGGCCTTCAGGAGGTGACTAGATCATAAGGGTGGAGCACTCATGAATGGAATTAGTGCCCTTATAAGAGGTGTATTTCACTCTTCTACCATGTGACAACACAACTAGAAGGTACTGTCTATAAGGAACCAGCTATCACCAGATATGGAATCTGTCAGCACACTGATCTTTGAATTCACAGTGAGAAATAAAGAAATGTGAGAAATAAATTTCTGTTGTCCATAAGCCACCCAGTTTACAGTATTGTTACAGTAGCTCAGATTAAGATATACCCTAATAACCCTCAAGAAAAAAAGGATGAAAAATATCAAATTCATAGAAAATGAAAGTACAGATATCCTACCTATAAACAGGAATTTTTATGTCTTTTTCACTCTTAGAACAGAAAAAAAAAAAAAATGCAAAGGAAAGGTGAAGTGATAAAACACTGATCAAAACCAATAAATCTAACAACAGCAAATTCTCTGTCCTGTCCTCAGTGCTCTGTTGTTTATTTGCACCTAACACAGGTATATTAAGTATGGCAACCTTGCCTTAAGGAACAGTCATGAATGACCACACTCTAACCTAATAATCAAAATCTTAAGAGTTTATTTTAAACAGTTCTGCATATATAACAAACACTAACCAAATTCTGCAAGGGATTAGTTAAAAAAAAAAAAAATCTGTGTAGCAAAACTTAAACGTAACATGTCCCCAAACTCAAAAATATTTAAACAAATGACACACTGTTAAAATGCTAGGTAGGAAGACAACATAGATATATAGAAAATGCACATGAAATATTGACTAGATAACAGAAAATCATGACAATTACACAGTAATTATATTTATATACTTACAGATAAAGTCACTGAGATTTACAACTAGTTATTTTCAGATAAAGTCTTATTGGTAATTTCACAAAATGATATTTTAATAAGATTTTGTTCTTATATCCATTCTTAAAATGATGTGAAATGTTACAAAATATTAATATAAAAAGCAAATGAGAGTAGTTTTAAAGGGTTAGGCATAGAAGCACGATAAAAGCTAGCCTATCCCAAATCCCTGGGAGGTGTTACAGGGCACATTAAATTTCCAAATAGCTTAAATTACTGACACTTTATTTTAAAATTAAATATTAGAAGATACATACACACAAATTTGCCTGACTTCTTAAGCAGAAAAGAGAATTAAAATTATATTGTACATGACAGATTTGAGGATCCCATGATGAACACATGAACATTCACCCTGGAGATTCACTGAAATGTACACAGCAATATTTTCCTGTATTGCTGTTATTTCTATGTCTATCCAGTGTATGGCCCTTTTTCTCTTCTTGACAGTGCCTTTCTTTCCACAGTCGCCCTTCTTTTCCTTTTTGTATTGTTACTTACAAACATATAGTACTGTGATTAAGGGTGCAGGACAGGATTGCCACATTAGGCCAAAAAGCAGAGCGCAACACAACTCCCAAGATGACCATGTAGGCTCTAAGGTCATATTCCAACTCTGCCAAACACAAACTCATTTTCTTCATTTGCAAAATGCAGGTAACAATAGAACCTAAGCATATAGGGTTGTTCTGAGGACTAACTGAGATGAAGTCAATGAAGTATTCAGGTCGGGCGCGGTGGCTCAAGCCTGTAATCCCAGCACTTTGGGAGGCCGAGACGGGCGGATCACGAGGTCAGGAGATCGAGACCATCCTGGCTAACACGGTGAAACACCGTCTCTACTAAAAAATACAAAAATCTAGCCGGGCGAGGTGGCGGGCGCCTGTAGTCCCAGCTACTCAGGAGCCTGAGGCAGGAGAATGGCTAGACCCGGGAGGCGGAGCTTGAGGTGAGCTGAGATCCGGCTCACCTCACTGCACTCCAGCCTGGGTGACAGAGCGAGACTCGGTCTCAAAAAGAAAAAAAAAAAAAAAAATGAAGTATTCAACTGGCACAGAACCTGGCATACACTAAACACTCAATAAATGTTAGCTGTTCTTTTTCCCCCTATGAATGCCTTAAAAATTAAATAGTTTTTTTTTTTTTCTTTTTTTGAGACAGAGTCTCACTCTGTTGCCAGGCTGGAGTGCAGTGGCACAATCTCGGCTTCACCGCAACCTCCATCTCCCGGGATCAAGTGATTCTCCTGCCTCAGCCATCCGAGCAGCTGGGACTATAGGCACACACCACCACGGCCAGCCAATTTTTGTATTTTTCGTAGAGACACCATTTCACCATGTTGGCCAGGATGGTCTCGATCTCTTGACCTCATGATCCACCCACCTCAACCACCCAAAGTGCTGACACTACAAGCATGAGCCACCATAGCAAGGCTTATTTTCTTTTTTTTTTGAAACAGAGTCTCACTCTGTCACCCAGGCTGGAGTGTAGTGGTGTGATCACAGCTCACTGCAGCCTCAACCTCCTGGGCCACCTCATCCTCCCAAGTAGCTGGTGCACACCACCACACCCAGTAATTTTTTTATTTTTTATTTTTTTTAGTATTTTTTTGTAGACACAGGGTTTAGCCATGTTACCCAGGTTTGTATCAAAATCATGGGCTCAAGTGATCTCCCTGCCTTGGCCTCCTTAAGTGCTGGGATTACAGGTGTGAGCCACCACATCTGGCTGCTCAATTTTTTGAAGAATATGCTTGTCCATGTCCATGCTCCTGTGTATGTGTGTGGAGAATGAAGTCTGGGAAAAATACAGGTTGAGCATTCCTAATCTGAAATATTCCAAAATCTGAAACTTTTTGAGAACTGACACGAAGCCAGAAGTGAAAAAAATTCCAAATCTGATCTCATGTGATGGATCACAGTCAAAAGACAGTCAAAATTTTTTTTCAGCCGGGCGCGGTGGCTGTAATCCCAGCACTATGGGAGGCCGATGCGGGCGGATCACGAGGTCAGGAGATGGTGACCATCCTGGCAAACACAGTGAAACCCTGTTTCTACTAAAAATACAAAAAAAATTAGCCTGGCGTGGTGGCAGGCGCTTGTAGTCCCAGCTTCTCGGGAGGCTGAGGCAGGCGAATGGCGTGAACCGGAAGGCGGCGGAGCTTGCAGTGAAGGGAGATCGCGCCACTGCACTCCAACCTGGATGACAGAGCGAGACACCATCTCAAAACAAACAAAAAAAAATTTTTGTTTCACGCACAAAATTAAGAACAGTGCATAAGACCAGGCGCAGTGGTTCATGCCTGTAATCCCAGCACTGTGGGAGGCCAAGGCCAAGTGGATCAACTGAGGTCAGAGTTTGAAACCAGAGTGGCCAACATGGCAAAACCCCATCTCTACTAAAAATACAAAATTAGCTGAGCATGGCGGTGCATGCCCGTAATCCCAGTTACTTGGGAGGCTGAGACAGGAGAATCACTTGAACCTGGGAAGTGGAAGTTGCAGTGAGCTGAGATCGCACCATTGCACTCCAGCCTGAGCAACAAGAGCTAAACTCCGTCTCCAAAAAAAAAAAAAAAAAAAAAAGAACAGTGCATAGAATTACCTTTGGATTATGTTTATAAGGTGTATGTGAAACATAAGTGAATTCTGTGTTTAGACTTCAATCTCATCCCCAAGATATTTCATTATGTATATGCAAATATTCCAAAATCCAAAAAAACCCAAAATTGAAAACATTTTTGATCCCAAGAATTTCCGATATTTAATCTGTACTTCAAAAAGTTAACAGTGTTTCAATGAAGTAACACTTCATCATAACAACTAGGATGGCTAAAAATAAAAAGGCAGTAACAAATATTGGTGAGAATTTGGAGAAACGGGAAGCCTCATACACTGCCAGTGGGTATGTAAGATGGTGCAGGCACTTTGGAAAAGAATTTAGCAGTTTCTTGAAAAGTTAAACATAAATTTATCATGTGGCCCACCAATTCCCTTCCCAGTTTGTCTACCTAGAAGAAATAAAAGTTTATGTCCACACAAAGACTTATACACAAATATTAGTGGCAGTATTATTCATTCAACCCAAATATCCATCAACTGGTAAATGGATAAGCAAAATATAGGATATCTAAACAATGGAATGCTTTTCATCAATAAAAGGAAATGAAGTGTGGATACAAACTTCATGAATGAACCTCAAAAACATACCGAAAGAAACCAGACACTAACGACCACCTGTGTATAACTGCATTTCATGAAATGTCCAGAAAATGCAACTCTAAAGACAGAAAATAGATTACTGAATGCCTGAAGCTAGGGATGACAACAAGGGCACTACGGATCTTATTGAAGTAATGGAAATGTTCTAAAACTGGATTTAATGCTGATGGCTGCGTAATTCAGTAAATTTACCAAAAATCATTCCACTCAAAAAAAGTAACTACTATAGCATGTAAATCATTCATCAGAAAGTTGTTTTTCAAAAAGTTAACAGTGGTTATCTCCAGCTAAGAGTATTACGGTAAAAATTTTTTTCTTTTTTTTTGAGACAGAGTCTTACTTGGTCGCCCAGGCTGGAGTGCAGTGGAGCAATCTCTGCTCACTGCAAGCTGTGCCTCTCGGGTTCACATCATTCTCCTGCCTCAGCCTCCCAAGTAGCTGGGACTACAGGTGCCCATCACCACACCTGGCTCATTTTTTGTATTTTTAGTAGAGACAGGGTTTCACTGTGTCAGCCAGGATGGTCTCAATCTCCTGACCTCATGATCCACCCACCTCGGCCTCCCAAAGTGCTGGGATTACAGGCGTGAGCCACTGCACCCAGCCCCGTATCACAGTAAATTTTTATTGTTGTACTTGCACTTTTGAAAATGATTTGAAGGATTCGTTTATAAAAAATATCAAATTCCCAAACTTACTGGAATTATAAAAGTATACAGACTAAAAGTCATAGAGATTCTCCTCTATATAAAGTACTTGGCCTTCACGATATGTACTTTGCTTATATTTTTATTATTTCATTTCTTAGCGAAGTTCTGACAAATGAGGATTGTTAAACAGCTGATTAAATGAAGCCTCAGTGCACACATTTTTGTTAAGGAAAATTAATAGCCTCACATGGAGTTTCCTAAAGACACTGCCAGTGGTAATATGAAATATTTTAAAGATTTTTTCTTTTTTTTTTTGAGACAGAGTCTCACACTGTTGTCCTGGCTGGAGTGCAGTGGCACCACCTTGGCTCACTGCAACCTCTGCCTTCCAGGTTCAAGCCATTCTCCTGCCTCAGCCTCCTAAGTAGCTGGGATTACAGTCGCCCACCACCACCACGCCCAGCTAACTTTTTGTATTTTTAGTAGAGACGGAGTTTCACTATGTTGGCCAGGCTGGTCTCGAATGCCTGACCTCATGATCCACCCGCCTCAGCCTCCCAAAGTGCTGGGATTACAGGCGTGAGCCACCGCACCCAGTCATTTTAAAGATTTTCAAAGACTTTTCTGAATGAAAAGATAACATAGGTTATATAAACAAATTTAGTTATATCAAGTCTAAGCAAAACAAAATATCAAAAGTAGAACACAAAACTTTTTAAATACTTTTGAATACCTGAGCTCAGACCTTTTAAGCAACTTTTCAAGAGCCTCTACTTATGACACACTAAAGCCTCAGAATAACTGCTTTCTAGATTCATGAAACAATCAGAGACAAGCCAAAGACACGATTGTATTGTGTAAACATACATATAGTAGACTCTATAAGTGGAAAGTTGAATAAAGAAATCAAAATGGGTCTGAAAAGTTAGGATAAAAAGGGAACTTGCATTCATTTCCTAAGGCTGCCTTAACAAATTACAATAAATTTGGTGGCTTAAAACAACAGAAATTTCCTCTCATAGTTCTGGTGGCCCAAAATCTAAAATCAAGGTCGCAGCAGAGCTATGCTACATCCAAAGGCTCCAGAGAAGAATCCCTCCTCCTCCTTACAAGGACACCATTCACTGGATTTAGGGCCCACCTAATAAGGCCCTAAGTTGAGGATCTCAATTTCACCTCAAGGTCTTTCACTAATTACATCCACAAAGTTCCTATTCCAGGAAAAGAACCAGACAAGTGAAAGGCTCATTTCTTTGGTAAAAAACCTCCCTGCAAAAAACCTGACAAGACAGGCTGGGCGTGGTGGCTCACAGCCTGTAATCCCAGCACTTTGGGAGGCCAGGCGGGCAGATCACGAGGTCAGGAGATCGAGACCATCCTGGCTAACACGGTGAAACCCCCGTTTCTACTAAAAATACAAAAAAAAAAAAAAAAATTCAGCCGGGCATGGTGGCGCTACTGGAGAGGCTGAGGCAGGAGAATAGCATGAACTCAGGAGGCGGAGCTTGCAGTGAGCCAGGATAGCGCCACTACATTCCAGCCTGGGTGACAGAGCGTGACTCCGTCTCAAAAAAAAAAAAATCAACAAAACAAAATTGAAATTATTTTGTGTTATTCTCAGTAGAAAATATCCTATCATCAGAAAACTCTATCATTAAAACATTTTAAATACATATAAAAGGCAGGATGAAAATATTTTACTATATAAAAACCTATTTCCCAAAGGCTTTTTCTATCCTAGTGTTCCCCATTGAGGTGAATGCCATCTTCCCCTACCCTGAAGCTCTGGCTACAAGACTGGATGCCATCCCCTCTGTCAACCAACCCATCAGCAAATCCTGTGGATTCCAAAATATATTCTAACTGCACAAAATTATCACTCTTTCCACTACCACCAACCTAGTCTAAGTCCCCATGGTCTCTGGCCACAGTGAGCCTTTAAAAATATAAACATGCTGTCACTAAAATCCCAAATCTGCCCTCCCCGTCCTATCTTTCCCCCCCCTCTCTCCCAGCCACACAAGCCTCCTTGCATCCTGAAACACACCAAGCATACAACCATCTTGCTGTTTCCCCTGTTTCTATTTCATTTAGTCTGAAAGACTAAATCCCTCACTTTTGTCACTTCTCTGCTCAAATGTCATCTCACAGATAGGACTTTCCTGACAACTCTAACTAAATCAGCACTCCCACCCTTTTCCCTTTAACCTTCTGAACTCTTTCTTCTGATGATATAAGGTTGTTACTATCACCCTCACCCTACTAGAATGTGTGTTCTATGAAAGCATGTTTGGTTCACTGCTGTATACCCAGCAATGAAGTAGTACCTGGCACATAAGAGGAGTTCAACAAATACCTGATTGAAATATAAACCTAGTTTGGAATGACAATAACTTACTCAAGTATATTTTTCCCTTTTCAAATATCCTTCCTCCATTATGTGAGGAATATTACGACAAATATTTCCCCAAATGATTTCCCATTCACAATTTTCTCTCTAAGTTAAACCTTAACAGGAGATACAAATGAGTTACCTGCCCCTAGATGGGGTGGGAAAGAAAGCTAGTCAGCAAATAGTCCTCTGATGTCGATATTTCTCCTGCTCCTTATTTCATACTTTCTTCTCCTTCCCACACTATCAACACATCTACTGCTTTCCCCAAACCTGTGTTTACAGAAACGCAGGTTTGTGTACTGGTTTCCCCAAACCTCTTCTGGAAGATGGTCTCACCAGTAGTTAGGGTTATTGTACTTGCCCTTCTTTCCCCAGTGTACCAAAGTAAGTTCCAAGGAACAATATATCCTATGGGAGTTAACTGAGTTAGCAGACAATGAAAAAGGATCACATACATTCAGGAAAATCTTCATTAAACAAAATGTGTCTTTCTTGGAGGACTTTTCAGAATCTTAACTATGTTCATGTGCATTATAAATTTCCCAAATGGAAACAGATTATACACCGTAATCCAAACTTATTTTTTCAACCCAAACTTATTTTCTTCAAAGAGCTTCTCTAAGAACTTGTAGTCTACAACATTTATTTTATTCAACACTATTCTGGAGCAAATGTCCTAAAAACAAATCTGAAATGTGAAAGAAAAGAACAAATGCAAATAGGATCAATCTTTCAGTTATGTCATTAATTATAGTCTTCTACCCATCTCAAAAATTCAGGTAGCTTGGCTTACTGAAAACACTTTTTACTTTAGATATCAAAGAAGGCTTAAACAGAGATTTGTTAATGGATTTAAATTATAATTAAGGTGTTCACTGATGTTTAAAATATTTTAAATTAAGGTGTTCACAGGATATTGTTTGGGGATAAATCATTTTTTCATAAATGGTGAAGAGTGATGAAAATTAACAGTTACCAAAAGTAGCATAAACACAGAGCCCAAAGCATTCAGGTGATATCCCCTCCACCCACATATCTTTTTTATAACACCACCAACAAAAATAAGGGTGGGATTAAAGGGGCAGAAGGAAGCAAGTTCTGAAAAGTTTGAGTCTCAATATTATATTTCTGGATGAAACTATAATTATAGGTAATAGACTCTTATATAAGACAACTAAGTCAACAGGATCACTTTATAATATGAACAATATAAATTCATACCCTGTCTGATGCAAAAATTACTTCCCTAACAATTTTGTCTCCATTATTTTCCCATATACCTCCTGGGAACCCACCCTTGTCACTGCCAGTATATGCCTCCCCTTTCCCTTTAAAACCTTCTTCTGGTCAGCTCTTCACCTCTTCCACTCTCATTTTGTATCAGTGCCAGTTTCCAAACTTGAACTCTTTCATCCTAATATTTGCAGAGTATCTTCATAGATATTCGATGTTAGAAAGCGTAAGTTGAACTAGTCACAATCCTAACATAAAAGAAACTCCTGAAACTTAGAGGCCTTACTGGAGTAAGTGCCAACTGCACCCTCCCTAGCAGATAAACAATGCTACCTTCAAGCCCAATCCCACAACAATCCTAAATTCTTTGAAACTAAAAATAGCTCAGCTGTTGTCTCATCTGCCAGCAGATGGCCAGACTATTTTTAAGTCAGGATTCTCGAGAGCAGGAATGGATCAGGCTAAGCTAGGGCAGCCTAGACTCCCTCTCTCTGCAGAGAGCTGTAGTAGGGCAGGTACCAAAAGAGGGCAACCTGGAGCTGTTCCTGGACCTGTGGCCTTCACATCAGTTTTAACAGTGGGGGGGGGGGGGGGGGGGGGCGGGGATTATTTCTTTTTTAACCATTCTTTACTTCAAAATAAAGTCTGACATAAGAAAATCTGAAAAACGTTTTACATTAACTGTGCGTCCCTTTAAAAGTTTATTTTTCTTTCTGTGAAGATAAAAGTTCCTTGATATAGTGTCTTTGAGAATGGATTCTGTTTTAATGAAGTAAAATCTCCCCTAACCTAGATGCTGTTTCATAAGTGATACTTTTTAGCAAAAAAAGTTTTAAGAATACACGATAAGCTGTAATTTCATGAGTACAGTTTACAGAAAATTCATCTATAATTGGTCATGTTAAAAGGTAGCTGAATTAATTTTGAATGGCAATACTCTGAAATCTACTCACATGCCAATACAATGATTTTCAAACAAAAAAGGATTAAAAGTCTGACATACTATGTATTTTCCTGTTTACTGTCCATCTCCCTTCAGCTGTATGCTCAATAAATATCTGGGGAAAGAAGGAAGATAGACATGTGGGTATTTAGAAGGGTTGTAACACCACCCACAAAATGACCTCTGTATCTCCACCATCCAACACCCACCCACTCACAATCTATAGACACGAGAGGACTAAATCAGGCCTTTTCAGTTTGCTTTCCCATCCTGCTTGATGCCCACACAGATTACCAACAGACCAAAGTGGGCCTGGCCCAGGTCTCAATAGTGAAGTGGAGAAGATAAGTCTCAAATGGTTTTCAAGGACAATATATTTGTGGGCATACCATCTTCCTGCAAGACATACTTTCTGCAAAGACAAAATGAGTTATCCCTCCCAATTTATGTTTAGGTGGTGATGTAGATAGACTGCAAGAGAAGAAACAAAGTTCACCAGGGATTAGCTACCATGAGATTACTGAGATTTTGCTTTGTCGGAGGCTAAATATAACTTTGTGAAATGTGGGGAAAAATGCCTTATACATCTCAAGTAAATAAAGTACTGTGATGCCTAGCCCCTCCCCGGATAGTCACATTCCTCGTAACAAGCGTCTACTGAGTATACAGAAGGGACAAAAAAGTAAAAACTGGCAAAATCTGGAATAGACAACCCTGCTACAGTTGGCACACATATCAAGTAATCCCTACCTCCAGAAATGGCAAGGATCATTTAGAGCCCTACATAGGCCCTCTAAAGATGATGCTCATGAGTGGTAGGGAATACCCAATGCATGAGTTAACAGGACAGTGCAATCACATTCATGGCACATTAGAGGAGATGTGACCATACAATCATTAAGTTCAATACCCTAATTTTACAGAAAACTTAAGGCCCAGGGACTTGCTAAATACAACAATGTAACACAACTGGGATTTAAATATAGGATCTCTGACTCTCATTCCAGTAGGCTCTCCATTAAAATATGCTTATTTATGTTACCATTTTGGAGAAGGAAAATATATACATACACACAACACACTCCATTTCTTCAGTTTGATACTTACAATTTAATGTATTAAAAATATGTTGTAACATGAAAAACCTGAATTACAAAAAATTAAGGCCAGGAGAGGTAGCTCATACCTATAAACCCAGCACTTGGGAGGCCAAGGTGGGAGGATCTCTTGAGCCCAGATTTGGAGACCAACCTGGGCAATATAGAGAGACCGCCATGTCCACCCAAAAAAAAAAAAAATTAGCCAAGTGTGGCGGTGTGCCTGAAGCCCCAATTACCTGGGAGACTGAGGCAGGAGGAATGCCTGATCCTGGGAGCTTGAGGTGGCAGTGAGCCCTGATTGTGCCACTGTGCTTCAGTCTGGGTGACAGAGCAAGCCCCTGTCTCAACAAAAATTTTAAACTTTAATTTGAATCTCTCTAAAGTTCTTTCACCTTCAAGTAATTTATAAACCTACATATAACAATTATTTTAAAAATTCTAAAATCACTTTCTCCCCAGTCCCACCCCAATTTAATTATTCCTTTCAGGATCTAGATATAAATACAGTTTCTGCCACTAGACAACGGTCTTCTCATACACGGGGAACAGTCTTTTGTTACCAACAAAAATAACAAAATGCAAACTTCAAGTTGATGAATAAGGTGAAAAAATAAACTTAAGCCCCTTATACTACACACTCAAATTTTTTAAGATGAAATTTCTTTGACGTTTTCCATATTACCAATTTTAACGATCTAGAGGAAAAAAAACTACGGTATATGACAGCAAATTAAATAGTAGTCTTCTATTTATTTTGATAATTAAAAACTAATTTTAAGTTGTCTTGACTCCTTAACTTTAGCATACTTTAAGTTATTGTGGATTTTCTCCCTTTCAAGAAGGCTTTTTTCCAAAGCCTATTTAGCAAGCTTCCTTTTCTTGCCAATTTGACTTAGTGTATTTCCAGTGCTATAAAGTCTAAGCATTAGGAATGCATCTTTGTGTTAAATGGTCTCTCAAACGATTTCATCTTTGATGGATGCAATAGATCTAACAATGTTCCCCCTTTAACTATTCCTTATCTGCCTAACCTCATAGGTAGGAGGTATTGTTTAGATTTTCCCTGCTGCGGGCTTCATTACACTAGATCTCTTCCATCTGAACTATAAATCACAATTCAAGCTTGAGAGCAGCTGCCACTGTCCAGACATGTGGCTAGTGGGTGTCATTGTCTTTTTCATTTTCCTCATTTCAAACCCTCCCTTCCCTTGTCACCTAAAGCCATTTTATCTAAAGGTTCTTTGCTTCCCTGCTTTCACGCCGCCACCCCCACCCCTTAACCACCGGACTTGTTCTTCCAGGTCAGCCCAGTCAGATACAATATTACTCTATGTTTTTCCTGTGGTGGAGGCGGAGAGATGTCAGAACGGGCTGCACCTCTTGTGAACCCCTTCTCAAGACTGTCAACAAGGAAACAACTTCAGCAGCCTATCTCCCCAAAGTACCTCGCTAAACGAAAAAGTTATTGATAATTATGATATGGAACATTTCCCACGCCCAATCTTGACATACCGGCCCCACCTCAATTTCCAAGCTAATAAACAACAGCTCATCTTGTGCTTCATCACAAAGGGTGGTATCCAGTCCGCACCTCAGGGACCACCAACAAAATCCTCACTCTCAAGTCGATCCCTCGAACCCAGGTGCCCCGCGATCCTATGCCCGGCCGAGTTTCCCGAGCCCAGTTCACCGCCCTTCCTCCTCTACCCTGCCTCTGCCCCACATCCAGCCGAGTTCCTGTCAACTCCAGACAGGGAGCAGAGGGCTCCGCGAGAGCTCCCCGAGGTCAGAAGCGCAGGCCTCGGGCAAGCCCCGGGCGACCCCAGCCCCCCACGGGCGCCCCCCTTGTCCCCCCGCCCCACAACAAGCACCCCATCCCCCGGGCCTCCTCCCCACTCACCTAACGCCACCTCGCAAGCTTTGCGCAGCTGGGAGTGATGCGCCTTCTTCACTTCCTTGTCGGCCAGTATCTTCTCCAGGGCCCGGGTCAGGAACATGTTCTTCGTCTTCTTCCCCTCATACATGGACGCAGAGAAGGAGGCGGCGGCTCGTCCGACCCGCGGCTCCCAGCGGCTGGAGGGGAGGAGGAGGAGAAGAAGGAAGAGAAGAGAGAAAGGAGAGGGGGTGGAGGTGGGGGAGTGGAGGCGTGGAGGGCAGCGGCAGGATCAGGAAGGGGCGGGCGAGCGAGACTAGCCGCGGTGCCGGCAAGGGGCGTCGAGGTCCTCGCCGCGCCCGAGAAGCCGTACCTCGAGGGCCGCGCCCGTCGGGCCTCAGCTTCTCCCGGCCCGGGGGTCGCGTCCCGGCCGCCCCTCTCACTCGTCCCTCCGGTCCTGGCGGCGGTAACAGAGCCCGACCTGGGCGGCTGTCTGCCGGGAACTGAGGGACTAGGTGGCGGCGGCTCTCACCGCGAGAGGAGGGCTACCCTGGCTACTGTGGGGATTAGCACCCGCCGCGGCCGCGAACTGGCCTCCATCACCGCCGACCTGCCCCGGCCGCCATGTTGAGAGGAAACGACGCGTCACGCAGCGGCCGAACGGCTGCAGAGGAGGAAGCGGCAGCGGCGGCGGCGGCGGCACTGCCTGCCCAGAGCTGCCGCGGCGCCGGGAGGCTGGGGGCGGAGGGCGGCGCGGAAGGAACGGGCTGAGCCGCAGCGCTACGGCGGCCCGGCGGGGCCTCCAGCGTTCGCCTGCAGGGCGGCGTGGGGCGTGGCAGGCCTCTGGTGGTGCCGCGCCCAGCACTTCTGGCTCTTGGCTGCGGCCGAGCTGCGGGACCGGAGATCCCCCCCACTAGGCACCCCTGCTCCTGCCGAATGAACAGGACTTCTGGCTACTTTGCATCGGCTTGTCTTACTTTCTGATGGGGGTGCAATCCTTTGCATTCCAGGGTTCACAGGAACACCCGCATCGCCCGTTCTCAGCCACACTGGGTCTCCGCCTGCATCACTGGACTCTAAAATTTCCTCCTTCCCCGGTGCACGGAACTGCTATCCAGGACTGTGCTCTCCGACTACCTCAGGGAGGATTCTGTTTTGGGAAAAGTAAGCCAAAACCTATAAGGGTTCGAAAATGTTTCACTTTTTTCTCTCTCTGTCGGATGAATCGGTCAACTCTAGACTTCAGGTCCCTTCTGAATCGACTCAGTTAAGGTGAATGGTTGTGAATGAGGTCCCGTAGAGCCCTGTGTTTCTGTGCCTTTAATACTAAGATTTAGTCCGGGACATGTAAACAAGTTTAGAATGGAAAAGCTTTAAGTACAAACAGATTAACACACGTGACCATGTGTTTGCATTAGTCTGAGTGTAGAACTCAAATTTCTGCAGTATTTAATTTCTACAGTTTCCTTCTGAACAGAAAAAGAATACCATAAAAATATATGCAAACATTTTATATGGTGATCTAGGGTCACGTCTCCGAGTTCTAAGCTACTGTGGCTCCATCCACACAGGTTCCCTAGTATTTACTATGCATCTGTCACTGTTCATTGCCTAACTGTAGGCTTGTCCTAACGCAACCATCCAAACCTAAGGAAGGAGAAACTTAAGTGACTGTGAACTTAGTGAAGTGACCGGATTTGGGAAGGCTAAAACCCAGAGGAAATAAAATGGAAAACTTGAAGGTGACAAATTAAAGTGGAAAAATAGATTAATTTTTTTAAACTTTATTGTCCTGAGAAACAAATCTATAAATTAATTAATTTTATTTTAGAGACTATCTCTAGATTACTGGAAATAAAGGATTCATTATACTCTTAGATCAGGTATAATACTGATTTCTGTGTATACGTTAATAAACTTTTTTAGAACAAGTTCTATTTTATTTTTTTCTTCCCTTCTTTCACAGGTGGTGATCCATTTCTAATTCATCTTTGTTTCTTCATAATGGAGTGTTGTGCCAGGTACTGTTGAGGGTACTAGCTGATCACCAAACCCATTTACTCTCTTTCTTAGTATAGAATTGCATTGTCCAGCCTCACTTGAAGTTAGGTGTAGCCATCCAGGCTTAATCTATTGTTAAAAAAACAAGAAACTCCCACAATCTTTAATGCTCTTTCCCTTCTTTCTTTTTTTCTTTTGGTAGAAACGGCATCTCACCATGTTGAACTCCTGGCCTCAAGCGATCCTCCATGCCTCAGCCTCCCAGTGCTGAGATTAGAGGCATAAGCCACCATGCCCAGCCTCTCTTTTCCCTTCTATGGCCACATGCTGAAGATGGCAGAACCACAAGTTAGGAGTCTTAGTTCCTGAATTGGAACTCTTGGAGAAGAACCATCTACACATTAGGAATACCTATTTTGGACTTTACATGAACGAAGCAGACTCTTCAGTTACGTTTAGCAGTCAGCTTTATCGTAACAACATACTTGGGATTCATTGATGAACAAGACAAGCTGGCACCTGTAGTCCCAGCACTTTGGGAGGCTAAGGCAAGAGAATGACTTGAGGCCAGGAGTTCCAGATGAAACTGGGCAACATAGCAAGACGCTGTCTCTACAAACAATAGAGAAAAATTAGCCAGGCACGGTGGCATCCACCTGTAGTTGCAGCTGCTCAGGAGACTGAGGTGGAAGGATCGCTTGAGCTCAGGAGTTCAAGGCTGCAGTGAACAATGAGATGATAGTGCCACAGCATTCATAATCATCTCATCTGCTTGCTTTGCTTGTTGATTGGTTGCATGTTTCTCTTATAAGTGCAGGGACCTCATCTCTGTCTATTCACTTCTATGTGCCATCATCTATTATATTGCTGGCATACAGAAGGCATTTGCTATAAACTTACAGAAACTTGGATAAATGAAAGGCACCAGGCTAAGACAAGCATGATACCTGCCCTATTGAACCTTACGGTGTAGAGCAGGGAAAAGATATTGTCAGTAGTGAATATACAATTACAAATCTGTTAAGTATGATTAAAGAATAGAGTGCTGTGAGGGAATCTACTTTGGATTATAGATTCACGGGTGGCTTCCCTGAAGAAGTAACATTTAAATTGAGACCTGAGAGAAGAGTAGACATTAATCAAACTAAGTCATGAAGAACTTTCCAGGCAAAGTCTCTTGGGGTAGGGGGAAGCTTGGCAAGTTTTAGGAAACAAACAAGGCAGTGTGGCTGAGAGTTAGGATCAAGGGGAATGGTGCCAGTCAGGATGAAGAGGGAGCTAGGAACCAGATCATTCAGAATCTTGTAGGCCATGTTAGGGGGTTGCAGTTTCATCCTAATAGCAATGGAAATTCATTGAAAGGTTTTAAAAGTGGGGGATAAAGTGATCCAATTGGTGATTTAAAAATAATCCCTCTGTTACATGGAGAATGGATTGGAGGGGACAAGTGAGGATGTGGCAAAACATTAAGGAATTTATTACAACAGTGGAGGATGGCTTGGTCAGGTCCAGGGCCACCAAGCCAGGTTGTGGAGACCACGCCCTGCACAAGGGAGCAAGTGTGGCTGAAATCCAGCCCCACTATCTGCCCAAAAGAAGAGGCTTCTTTCTCTAATTTGCATAAAGGTTAGCCCAGAAATGACAGTGGTGCCATGGAGATGGAGCAAAGTAGACAGATTGGGATATATTTTGGTGGCAGAATAAATAGGACTTAGTTAACTGGAGTGCAGGTTAGAGGGAGAAAGAGGTCACAAATGAATACCAGGTTTCTGCTGGGAACCAGTGAACAGTTGGAAATGCCATTTGTAGAGATAGGCTAGACAGAAGATTTGAAGGTAAAGTGCAGTTGTCAGTTTCAGAAGAATAAACTCCTCTGAGATATGACCTAACCCTCCCAGAAGGAATGATTTGCATCTTCGTTTGAGAGGACAACTCATCCTCTTGCCTTGCTGGGCTTACCCAAAAGGTGGTGGTGCTTGAGGGTGGAGTGGAGTAGGAGTAGTCTTAGGGGATGGGCACTCCTATCCACTTGAAACTCAAGATATTAACTCAGACCTGTAGCAAAAATAGAGTAAGACTCTATAATAAAGCTGATGCTCTTGGATATTTTGTTTTTTTTGAGACAAGGTCTGGCTCTGTCACCCAGCCTGGAGTGCAGTGGCGCGATCTCAGCTCACTGCAACCTCCGCCTCCCAGGTTCACACCATTTTCCTGCCTCAGCCTCTCGAGTAGCTGGACTACAGGCGTCTGCCACCACGCCCGGCTTACTTTTTGTAATTTTAGTAGAAACGGGGTTTCACCGTGTTCGCCAGGATGGTCTCTATCTCCTGACCTTGTGATCCGCCCGCCTCGGCCTCTCAAAGTGCTGGGATTACAGGCGAGAGCCACCACGCCTGGCCTGTTTTCAATCTTTTATTGACAGGTACACAGGGAGTGGCAATGGAGATTTTTACATAAAATTGTGAGTACAGGCCAGGCATGGTGGCTCATTCCTGTAAACCCAGCACTTTGGGAGGCTAAGGCAGGTGGATCACCTGAGGTCAGGAGTTCGAGACCAGCCTGGCCAACATGGTGAAACCCCCGTCTCTAATAAAAATACAAAATTAGGCAGGCATGGTGGCGGGTGCCTGTAATCCCAGCTACTCAGGAGGCTGCGGTAGGAGAATTGCTTGAACCCGGGAGGCAGAGGTTGCAGTGAGCCAAGATCACGTTGCTGCACTCCAGCTGGAGCAACAGAGTGAGACTCGGTCTCAATTAAAAAAAAAAAAAGAAAGAAAAGAAATTATGAGTACATTCCCCTGTATATATGGTTCTTTTACTTTTTATTATTATTGTTGTTTGGTGCTAATACAGCTATTTAAATAAATCCAATCTCAGTATTCACTTGTACTTGGCTCCTTGCAGTTTTTGAAACATCCAAATTTTATCTCTGAATTTCTAAAATATCTATCCTCTAAATTTTGAAATATATTTTTCCTTTGTTTGTTTTGTTTTATTTGTTGTTTCTTGTGTTTTTTTTTTTTTTTTTTTTGAGACGGAGTCTCACTTCGTTGCCTGGGTTGGAGTACAGTGGAGCAATCTTGGCTCACTGCAGCCTCCGCCTCTGGAGTTCAAGCAGTTCTCCTGCCTCAGCCTCCTGAGTAGCTGGGATTACAGGCGCCCACCACTAAACCCAGCTGTATATTTTTCTTATACATAATTGCTTTCCTGAGTCCATTTTGCCTCTCAGTTTGCACTCTCACCTTCCTATCACCTAATTCCCCCTCATCATTTTCCCTTCCATCTGTTAGTTTGCCATGTACTGGCTGCTTTGGCTTTTCTTCTTGGATAATTTTCCCACTTGTTTCCAAAGAGTCAAATAATATCAAGCAATAAAAGACTTTGATCTGGGTTTTAGCATCTTTGTTGGTGTGCTTTATCATAGTCCTTTTAAATATAGATATACATTCAGTGGAACACAAAGATTAAAATCTGAGTAAAATTTTAATTAATGTGGAGCATATTTGATTGATATTAAAAGCCAATATTAGTTAATATAAAAAATATCATGTTTAATTGACTAAAAAAAACTATATGATGCCTCCAGTAGTCTTTCTCACATAATCTCAGAATTCTGTTAATTTTTAAAACATTCCATAATCTGACTCCTGACATTAGTAGAGGTGGAAAAAAAAACTATTTTCCCTCTACCTGTATTAAGTTAGTTCATTGACTGGGGCTCTGCAAATTAGATGAACAAAAGACAGATTAATAAAAGCAAAGATTTATTAACCTCCGCGTGACACAGTTATGGGAGTTCTCGGTGATGAGTAACTCAAAAGTGTAGTGGTTAGAACTTGTTCTTACACAGCTTCTTAACAAAATAATAAATTTTTAGAAAAATCCTACAAAGGAAAGGACTTTGAATTTCTAGCATAGCAAATTTGGGAAGGTAAATATATGAGAGAACTAGCAGAAGATGAAAGCTAGGTAATAAAATTTGTTATGTATTATTGAATCCTAAGGGTCCATAGGTGTCTCCAGTGATTAACTTCTGTCCTTCCTGGTAAAGGGGTAGGGGTGTGGGAGTGGATGGGGAGGAGACACCTTTACAAAGCCAGGATTACAGTTTGGCAAGTCTAGCTCCAGAACCCATATTCTAAATAACTATGTCACCCCTGTAACAGTTTAGTTTGTTTTTTATGGTAATGCCCCAGTCCCTCTTCCTCAGTTATACACATGTAGGCATTCATGTTCCAGCGCATTCCCTTCTCCAAATCACCCTCTACCTTTTATCCCCATGCAACGTACTCATATAAACACCAAGTTCATTCACACCTGTGTGCCTTTGTTCGTCTTTCAAATGATCCAGCGTGCTCACTGCCACCTTTCTTTTATTTGTTCTCCCCAAAGGCTTCCCAACCTTCAAAGTCTCTTTGAAATTCCATCCTCTCCTAAATGTTCTTTCTTCTACCTGCGTTAACACCATTCTCTCCCTTCTATGTCTTACAGCATTATCTACCTCACACTTTATGCCTAACTGTCCCCAGTAGTGTTTAATTCTCTACTTTTAAGTTTTTGAAGACTAGACATACACAAAAAGATGAGGCAGCCAACTTAGCAAAAGATGAGAAACATTGATTAAACAGAAACAATCAGTTTTGCTGAAACCACAATAATGGCATGACTAATGGAAGAAAGGCCATCTCCAGAATAAATCATCTGCTTTCTTGCTTTTCATGTGAGCTAACTTGATATTCCACTCTCACTAGTGTGCTTGTTTTTACCTCATTTATTAAGATAATAAATGGATATAATGTATCCTTAGCCAGGCACAGTGGCTCATTCCTATAATCGCAGCACTTTGGGAGGCCGAGGCGAGCAGATCACCTGAGTTCAGGAGTTTGAGACCGACGTGGCCAACGTGGTGAAACCCGGTCTCTATTAAAAAAAAAAAAAAAAATCAGCAGGGCGTGATGGCTCATGCCTGTAATCCCAGCCACTTAGAAGGCTGAGGCAGGAGAATTGCTTGAACTTGGGAGGCGAAGGTTGCAGTGAGGCGAAATTGCACCACTGCACTCCAGCCTGGGTGACAAGAGTGAAACTCAGTCTCCAAAAAAATAAAAAAGGATATAGTGTATCTTTAAACTGGGCAATTCTACTTGTTGTCCTGCAGGTAAGGTATCAAGACATTGGACAGGGCAGACAGAGGGATAACATGGTGTATTAAATAATTTGATTTAGAAAGAAAAGAAAGCAAATTTTTATAGAACAAGAGACTATAAGGTGGTATTTGATAAAGAGAACATTCCAAAAAGTTAGAATGTGGTTGCAAAAATAAATAAATAAATACAAATCTAGAGCCATATGGCTTTCTAAGAATTTAAAACCATCCAATGCTAATCTTTTACAGAATAATAAAATTGAAAGCATAAACTCTTAAATTTTCCTAGAATGTTTGATTTCACAATTCTCTAGCATGATGAAAGGTACTTACTTTCAATCTATAGCACTATACTCTACTTTTCTCTACACCATTGTAATTTTTCCTGGAAAGTCACACCAATGATAGCTACTACTTATTGGATATTTACTTTGTATGAAGCTCTTGACAAGCATTAAGTCAATCCTCAATCCACAACTCAGTGATATATATATATGTCATATGTTTATGATATATATATAAAAATATATATATATTTTTTTATAGTTGAGAAGGAGAAAAGTTCAACAAGTTAATTGTCCAAAGTTACAGTGTGGCAGAACCAAATACAAATCTAAGTTTCTCATTTGCCAAAATCCATGGATGCTCTTTTTTTTTTTTTTTTTTTTTTGAGACAGAGTCTGGCTCTGCCGCCCAGGCTGCAGTGCAGTGGCCGGATCTCAGCTCACTGCAAGCTCCGCCTCCCGGGTTCACGCCATTCTTCTGCCTCAGCCTCCAGAGCAGCTGGGACTACAGGTGCCCGCCACCTCGCCTGGCTAGTTTTTTTGTATTTTTTAGTAGAGACGGGGTTTCACCGGGTTAGCCAGGATGGTCTCGATCTCCTGACCTCGTGATCCGCCCGCCTCGGCCTCCCAAAGTGCTGGGATTACAGGCTTGAGCCACCGCGCCCGGCCCATGGATGCTCTTAACCATTGTTTCATCCTATTTCTTTCTTAGTCACGTATTTCTAAATATCCATTTAAGATGACTTCTCACCAGTATTGTGCCATAATGATTTTAAGGCAGGACCACATTATCTCTTTCTTTTGAAACTACCTTCAACAGCTAGTACACTGAAATGAATTTTAAGTATTAATGAATAAGTGGACATTAACCTTTCTAATGAGGTCAGGTTTTCCAAAAAATTTTTAATGGGAATTTTTTATTAAAAGCCTGCCTTTTAAAGAAATTGAATTTTTAGTTTAGTTTAAAACTTGGAAAAAGAAATTTCCAAGCCCAAATGGTTTCATTACTGAATTCTATCAAACATTTAGAGAAGAAATAACACCATCTCTTTCAGAAAAAAGAGAACACTTTTCAGCTTATTGTATGAGGCCAGCAAAATCAAATAAAAACAGGACAGAACTACAGATTCATATCCTTCCTGAACATAGATGCAAAGGTCCTCAACAAAATATTAGCAAATAAAAATCAGCAAAATGTTAAAAGAGTAATACACTACAACCAATAGGAGGTTCATGCTGGGAATGCTAGCTGGGTCACTATTAGAAAAGCAAGTAAGGGGCTGGGCATAGTGGCTCATGCCTGTAATCCCAGCACTTTGGGAGCTGAGGCAGGAGGATCAAGGTAAAGAGATCAAGACCATCAACATGGTGAAACCCTGTCTCTACTAAAAATATAAAAATTAGCTGGGCGTGGTGGCACGCACCTGTAGTCCCAGCTACTCAGGAGGCTGAGGCAGGAGAATCACTTGAACCCGGGAAGCAGAGGTTACAGTAAGCCGTGATCACGCCACTGCACCCTAGCCTAGCGAGAGAGCAAGTCTCTGTCTCAAAAAAAAAAAAAAAAAAAAAAGAAAAGAAAAAGGAAAAGCAAGTAAGGTTATTGACCACACTAGCAGACTAAAAGAAAAACTACCTGGGCCTGGCGCGATGGCTTACACCTGTAATCCCAGCACTTTGGGAAGCCAAGGCAGGTAGATCACAAGGTCAGGAGTTCGAGACCAGCCTGACCAACAGGGTGAAACCCTGTCTGCTAAAAACACAAAATTAGCCGGGCATGGTGGCACATGCCTGTAATCCCAGCTACTCAGGAGGTTGAGGCAAGAGAATCACTTGAACCAAGGAGGGCGAGGTTGCAGTGAGCTGAGATCACACCACTGCTGTGACAGAGCGAGATTCTGTCTCAAAAAATAAAAATAAAAACTACCTGATAACATCATTTGATGCAGAATAAGCATTTAATAAAATTCAGCATCCACTTATGCTGAAAACTCTCAGCAAACATACTCAACCTGATAAAGAATATCTTAAAAAAGACCAACTACAAGCAACATTATACTTAATGGCAAAAACTTGAATGCCGTGAATGGAAAGAAGGCAAGGATGTTTACTCTCAAGACTCCTATTCAACAGTATACTGGAAGTCCTAACCAGTATAATTAGGCAAGGAAAAGAAAAGACACACAGGCTAGAATGGAAGAAACAAACTGTCCTTACTCAGTCAGCATAATTGTATATGTAGGAACCTACAAAAAAAAAAAAAACCTCCTAGAACTTACAATTGAGTTTAACAACTTCACAGGATATGAAGTCAGTGAATGAAAATGAATTCTATTTTTTTTTTATTATCATTATACTTTAAGTTCTACGGTACATGTGCACAACGTGCAGGTTTGATACATAGGTATACATGTGCCATGTTGGTTTGCTGTACCCATCAACTCATCATTTACATCAGGTATATCTCCTAATGCTATCCCTCCCCCAGCCCCCACCCCCCGACAGGCCCTGGTGTGTGATGTTCCCCACCATGTGTCCAACTGATCTCATTGTTCAATTCCCACCTATGAGTGAGAACATGCAATGTTTGGTTTTCTGTCCTTGTGATAGTTTGCTGAGAATGATGGTTTCCAGCTTCATCCATGTTCCTACAAAGGACATGAACTCATACTTTGTTATGGCTACATAGTATTCCACGATGCATATGTGCCACATTTTCTTAATCCAGTCTATCATTGATAGATATCTGGGTTGGTTCCAAGTCTTTGCTATTGTGAACAGTGCCGCAATAAACATACATGTGCATGTGTCTTTATAGTAGCATGATTTATAATCCTTTGGGTATATACCCAGTAATGGGATGGCTGGGTCAAATGGTAATTCTAGTTCTAGATCCTTGAGGAATCGCCACACTGGCTTCCACAATGATTGAACTAATTTACACTCCCACCAACAGTGTAAAAGTGTTCCTATTTCTCCACATCCTCTCCAGCACCTATTGTTTCCTGACTGTTTAATGATTGCCATTCTAACTGATGTGAGATGGTATCTCATTGTGGTTTTGATTTGTATTTCTCTGATGACCAGTGATAATGAGCATTTTTTCATTTGTCTGTTGGCTGCATAGATGTCTTCTTTTGAGAAGTGTCTGTTTATATCCTTTGCCCACTTTTTGATGGGATCGTTTGTTTTTTTCTTGTAAATTTGTTTGAGTTCTTAGTAGATTCTGGCTATTAACCCTTTGTCAGATGGGTAGATTGCAAAAATTTTCTTCCATTCTGTAGGTTGCCTGTTCACTCCGATGGTAGTTTCTTTTGCTGTGCAGAAGCTCTTTAGTCTAAGTAGATCCCATTTGTCTATTTTGGCTTTTGCTGCCATTGCTTTTGGTGTTATAGTCATGAAGTCCTTGCCCATGCCTATGTCCTCAATGGTATTGCCTAGGTTTTCTCCTAGGGTTTTTATGGTTTTAGGTCTAACATTTAAGTCTTTAATCCATCTTGAATTAATTTTTGTATAAGGTGTAAGGAAGAGATTGATCCAGTTTCAGCTTTCTACATATGGCTAGTCAGTTTTCCCAGCACCATTTATTAAATAGGGAATCCCTTCCTCATTTCTTGTTTTTGTCAGGTTTGTCAAAGATCAGATGGTTGTAGATGTCTGGTGTTGTTTCTGAGGCCTCTGTTCTCTTCTATCGGTCTATATCTCTGTTTTGGTACCAGTACCATGCTGTTTTGGTTACTGTAGCCTTGTGGTATAGTTTGAAGTCAGGTAGCGTGATGCCTCCAGCTTTGTTCTTTTTGCTTAGGATTGTCTTAGCAATGCTGGCTCTTTTTGGTTTCATATGAACTTTAAAGTAGTTTTTTCCAGTTCTGTGAAGAAAGTCATTAGTAGCTTGATGAGGATGGCATTGAACCTATAAATTACTTTGGGCAGTATGGTCATTTTCACGATATTGATTCTTACTATCCATGAGCATGGAATATTCTTCCATTTGTTTGCATCCTCTTTTATTTTGTTGAGCAGTGGTTTGTAGTTCTCCTTGAAGAGGTCCTTCACATCCCTTGTAAGTTAGAGTCCTAGGTATTTTATTATCTTTGTAGCAGTTGTGAATGGGAGTTCACTCATGATTTGGATCTCTGTTTGTCTGTTAATGGTGTATAGGAATGCTGGTGA
The DNA here is from genome assembly GCF_047675955.1 of Chlorocebus sabaeus. NCBI lineage: Eukaryota > Metazoa > Chordata > Mammalia > Primates > Cercopithecidae > Chlorocebus > Chlorocebus sabaeus. Next base: position 71,553,788 of record NC_132911.1, read on the forward strand.
TTTTTGCACATTGATTTTGTATCCTGAGACTTTGCCAAAGTTGCTTATCAGCTTAAGGAGATTTTGGGCCGAGACGATGAGGTTTTCTAAATATACAATCATGTTATCTGCAAACAGGGACAATTTGACTTCCTTATTTCCTAATTGAATAGCTTTTATTTCTTTCTCTTGCATGACTGCCCTGGCCAGAACTTCCAACACTATGTCAAATAGGAGTGGTGAGACAGGGCATCCTTGTCTTGTGCCAGTTTTCAAAGGGAATGCTTCCAGTTTTTGCCCATTCAGTATGATACTGGCTGTGGGTTTGTCATAAATAACTCTTATTATTTTGAGATACGTTCCATCAATACCTAGTTTATTGAGAGTTTTTAGCATGGACGGCTGTGGAATTTTGTTGAAGGCCTTTTCTGCGTCTCTTGAGATAATCATGTGGTTTTTGTCTTTGGTTCTATTTATATGCTGGATTATGTTTATTGATTTGTGTGTGTTGAACCAGCCTTGCATCCCAGGGATGAAGCTGACTTGATCGTGGTGGATAAGTTTTTGATGTGCTGCTGGATTCAGTTTGCCAGTATTTTATTAAGGATTTTCACATCAATGTTCATCAGGGATATTGGTCTAAAAATTCTCTTTTTTTGTTGTGTCTTTGCCAGGCTTTGGTATTAGGATGATGTTGGCCTCATAAAATGAGTTAGGGAGGATTCCCTCTTTTTCTATTGATTGGAATAGTTTCAGAAGGAATGGTACCAGCTCCTCTTTGTACCTCTGGTAGAATTTGGATGTGAATCCTTCTGGTCCTGGATTGTTTTCGTTGCTAGGCTATTAATTATTGCCTCAATTTCAGAGCCTGTTCTTGGTCTATTCAGAGATTCAACTTCTTCCTGATTTAGTCTTGGGAAGTTGTATGTGTCCAGGAATTTATCCATTTCTTCTAGATTTTCTAGTTTATTTGCATAGAGGTGTTTGTAGTATTCTTTGGTGGTAGTTTGTATTTCTGTGGGATTGGTGGTGATATCCCCTTTATCATTTTTTATTGTGTCTATTTGATTCTTCTCTCTTTTCTTCTTTATTAGTCTTGCTAGTAGTCTATCAATTTTGTTGAGCTTTTCAAAAAACCAGCTCCTGGATTCATTGATTTTTTGAAGAGTTTTTGTATCTCTATCTCTTTCAGTTCTGCTCTGATCTTAGTTATTTCTTGCCTTCTGCTAGCTTTTGAATTTGTTTGCTCTTGGTTCTCTAGTTCTTTTAATTGTGATGTTAGGGTGTCGATTTTAGATCTTTCCTGCTTTCTCTCGTGGGCATTTAGTGCTATAAATTTCCATCTACACAATGCTTTAAATGTGTCCCAGAGATTCTGGTATGTTGTGTCTTTGTTCTCATTGGTTTCAAAGAACATCTTTATTTCTGCCTTCATTTCGTTATTTACCCAGTAGTCATTCAGGAGCAAGTTGTTCAGTTTCCACATAGTTGTGCAGTTTTGAGTGAGTTTCTTAATCCTGAGTTCTAATTTGATTGCACTGTGGTCTGAGAGACAGTTTGTTGTGATTTCTGTTCTTTTACATTTGCTGAGGAGTGCTTTACTTCCAATTATGTGATCAATTTTAGAATAAGTGTGATGTGGTGCTGAGAAGAATGTATATTCTGTTGATTTGGGGTGGCGAGTTCTGTAGATGTCTATTAGGTCTGCTTTTTGCAGAGCTGAGTTCAGGTCCTGGATATCCTTGTTAACCTTCTGTCCCATTGATCTGTCTAATATTGACAGTGGGGTGTTAAAGTCTCCCATTATTATTGTGTGGAAGTCTAAGTCTCTTTGTAGGTCTCTAAGGACTTGCTTTATGAATCTGGGTGCTCCTGTATTGGGTGCATATATATTTAGGATAGTTAACTCTTCTTGTTGAATTGATCCCTTTACCATTATGTAATGGCCTTGTCTCTTTTGATCTTTGTTGGTTTAAAGTCTATTTTATCAGAGACTAGGATTGCAACCCCTGCATTTTTTTGCTTTCCATTTACTTAGTAGATCTTCCTCCATCCCTTTATTTTGAGCCTGTGTGTGTCTTTGCACATGAGATGGGTCTTCTGAATACAGCACACTGATGAGTCTTGACTCTTTATCCAATTTTCAGTCTGTGTCTTTTAATTGGGGGATGTAGCCCATTTACATTTAAGGTTAATATTGTTATGTGTGAATTTGATCCTGTCATTATGATGTTCACTGGTTAATTTGCCTGTTAATTGATGCAGTTTCTTCATAGCATCGATGGTCTTTACAATTTGGCATGTTTTTGCAGTGGTTGGTACTGGTTGTTTAGTGCTTCCTTCAGGAGCTCTTGTAAGGCAGGCCTGGTGATGACAAAATCTCTCAGCATTTGCTTGTCTGTAAAGGATTTTATTTCCCCTTCACTTATGAAGCTTAGTTTGGCTGGATATGAAATTCTGGGTTGAAACTTCTTTTCTTTAAGAATGTTGAATATTGGCCCCCACTCTCTTCTGGCTTGTAGGGTTTCTGCCGAGAGATCCACTGTTAGTCTGCTGGGCTTCCCTTTGTGGGTAGCTCGACCTTTCTCTCTGGCTGCCTTTAATACTTTTTCCTTCATTTCAACCTTGGTGAATATGACAAGTATGTGTCTTTGAGTCACTCTTCTCGAGGAGTATCTATGTGCTGTTCTCTGTGTTTCCTGAATTTGAATGTTGGCCTGCCTTGCTAGGTTGGGGAAGTTCTCCTGGATAATATCCTGTAGAGTGTTTTCCAACTTGGTTCCATTCTCCCCATCACTTTCAGGTACACCAGTCAGATGTAGATTTGGTCTTTTCACATAGTCCCATATTTCTTGGAGGCTTTGTTAACTTCTTTTTACTCTTTTTTCTCTAACCTTGTCTACTTGCTTTATTTCATTAATTTGATCTTCAGTTGCTGATACCCTTTCTTCCACTTGATCGAATCGGCTACTGAAGCTTGTGCATGTGTCACAAAGTTCTCGTGCTGTGGTTAAATGACCATCAAGTCATTTAAGGTCTTCTCTACACTGTTTATTCTAGTTAGCCATTCATCTAATCTTTTTTCAAGGTTTTTAGCTTCCTTGCAATGGGTTCAAACATCCTCCTTTAACTCGGAGAAGTTTGTTATTACTGACCTTATGAAGCCTACTTCTGTCAACTCGTCAAAGTCATTCTCTGTTCAGCTTTGTTCTGTTGCTGGCGAGGAGTTATGATCCTTTGGAGGAGAAGAGGCGCTCTGATTTTTAGAATTTTCAGCTTTTCTGCTTGGTTTCTCCCATCTTTTTGGTTTTATCTACCTTTGGTCTTTGATGATGGTGACCTACAGATGGGATTTTGGTGTAGATGACCTTTTTGTTGATGTTGATGCTATTCCTTTCTGTTTGTTAGTTTTCCTTCTAACAGTTAGGTCCCTCAGCTGCAGGTCTGTTGGAGTTTGCTGGAGTTCCACTCCAGACCCTGTTTGCCTGTGTGTCACCAGTGGAGGCTGCAGAACAGCAAATATTGCAGAATAGAAAATATTGCTGCCTGATCCTTCCTCTGGAATCTTCGCCCCAGAGGGGCAGCCACCTGTATGAGGTATCTGTCGGCCCCTATTGGGAGGTGTCTTCCAGTTAGGCTACATGGGGCTCAGGGACCCACTTGAGGCAGTCTGTCCATTCTCAGAGCTCAAACGTCATGGTGGGAGAACCGCTACTCTCTTCAGAGCTGTCAGACAGGGATGTTTAAGTCTGCAAAAGTTGTCTGCTCCTTTTGTTCAGCTATGCCCTGCCCACAGAGGTGGAGTCTAGAGGCAGCAGACCTTGTTGAGCTGTGGTGGGCTCTGCCCAGTTGGAGCTTCCCGGCCACTTTGTTTACCTACTCAAGCCTCAGCAATGGTGGACGCCCCTCCCCCAGCCAGGCTGCCATCTCACAGATCAATCTCAGACTGCTGAGCTAGCAGTGAGCAAGGCTCCATGGACATGGGACCCGCTGAGCCAGGCATGGGAGAGACTCACCTTGTCCGTCAGTTGCTAAGACCTTGGGAAAAGTGCAGTATTTGGGCAGGAGTACCCCGTTTTTCCAGGTAGTCTATCCTGGCTTCCCTTGGCTAGGAAAGGGAAATCCCCCAACCCCTTGTGCTTCCCAGGTGAGGCGATGCCCCGCCCTGCTTCAGATCACCCTCTGTGGGTTGCACCCACTGTCCAACTAGTCCCGGTGAGATGAACCAGGTACCTCATTTGGAAATGCAGAAATCACCTGTCTTCTGTGTCGATCATGCTGGGAACTACAGACCAGAGCTGTTCCTATTTGGCCATCTTGGTAAAGTCCTGGGATTTTTTTGGTTTGTTTGTTTTTGTTTTTTTTTGAGACAGAGTCTTGCTCTGTCACCTGGGCTGGAGTGCAGTGGTGCAATCTTGGCTCACTGCAACCTCCGCCTCTGGGGTTCATGCAATTTTCCTGCCTCAGCCTCCCAAGTAGCTGGGATTACAGGCGCCTGCCACTACACCCAGCTAATATTTTGTACTTTTTTTTAGTAGAGACAGGGTTTCACCATGTTGGTCAGGCTGGTCTTGAATTCCTGACCTCGTCATCTACCCGCCTCAGCCTCCCAAACTGCTGGGATTACAGGTGTGAGCCACTGCGCCTGACCTCAATTCTGTTTTTATATATTGTCATGTACAACTGGAAACTAAAATTTTAAAAACTCTATTTACACTAAAGCCAAAAAATGAAATACTTGATCATAAATGTAATAAAACATATATACAAGCCATATGCTGAATACAAAATGTTACCTAGTATTCGATAACAGGGTGACTATAGTCTAATAATTTAATTGTGTATTTAAAAATAACTAAAATAGTATAATTGGATTGTTTGTAACACAAAAGGTAAATGCTTGAGGGAATGGATACCCTATTTTACATGATGTGATTATCATGCATTGCATCTCTGTATCAAAACATCTCATGTACCACATAAATATGTACACTTACTATGTACCCACAAAAATTAAAATAATTATTTTCAAAATACATTGATGAAGGGAATAAAAGCTTAAATAAACAGGGAGACATATGTTCATGGATTGGAAGATGTCAGTTGGTCTGTAGGTTTAGCAGAATTCCAATTATGTGGTTATACACAAGCTGATTCTAAAATGTACATGGAAAGGCAGTGTAACTAGAAAAGTCATACAATTTTTAAAAAGAATAAAATTGGAGGAATGACAATACCCACTGTTGAGACAACATAAAGTTACAATAAGACATTAGGGTATTGGCTGAGGGACAGACACATTGATCACAGAATAGGAAGTCCAGATACAAACCCACAGAAATATAGCCAGTTGTGGCCAGGTGCAGTGGCTCATGCTGGTAATCCCAGCACTTAGGGAGGCCGAGGTGGGCAGGATCACCTGAGCCCAGGAGTTTGAGACCAGGCTGGGCAACATGGCAAAACCCCCTCTCTATAAAAAATACAAAAAATTAGCCAGACACAGTGATAAGTACCTGTAGTCCAGCTACTTGAGAGGCTGAGGTGGGAGGATCACCTGAGCCCTGGAAGTCTAGGCTGCAGTGAGCCATGATTGCACCACTGCACTCCAGCGTGGGCGATGGGAGTGAGACCCTCTTTCAAAAAAAAAAAATATATATATGTGTGTGTGTGTGTGTGTGTCTGTGTGTGTGTGTGTTTGTGTAGTCAGTTGATTTTTGACAAAGTTTCAAAGTCAATTATGTGAAGACAGGATAATCTTCTCAGGAACCGATATGGAAACCATTAGATATCTATATGTGAAAGAAAGGGCGTCAATCTATCACATTTTATACAAAAAAAAATAGATCATAGAGCTAAATGTAAATCTATAAAATTTTGATGAATAAACATAGGAGAAAATCTTCATGAGTTGGTGTTAGGCAAAAAGTTTGTGGGGTTAACAAAGCATGATCTATAAAAGAAAAAAACTGATACACTGGACTTCACAAAATTTAAAACTTTTGCTCTGTAAAGTGTTAAGAGCAAAAAAAGACAAGTTATAAAATGGAAGAAAATTTTGAAAATCACATATTTGACAAATGGCTTGTATTTAGAATACATATTTTTTTAAATTCTCAAAAATCAACCATAAAAATATCAAGCAACCCAACTTAAAAATTGGTAGAATACTTGGACACTTCAGTAAAGGTGATGTACAATGGTAAACAAGCATAAGAAAAAATGTTCAACATCATTACCTATTAAGGAAATGCAAAATAAAACCACAATGAGTTATTACTATACACCTATTAAAATGGCTGAAATAAAAAATGCTGCAATATCAAGTGCCAGAGGAGATGTAGATCAATCTGAACTCTCATACATTGCTGGCAGAAATGCAGAATGGTACAAGAAGTTGGGAAAACAATTTTGGCACTTGCTTATAAAGTTAAACTAACACTTAACCCATGACCCAGCATTCCTACTGCTAGATATTTACGTAACCTAGGGAAATTAAAACTTAAGTTCACCCAAAAACATGTACACATATGTGTGTAACTCTGTTCATACTCACTAAAAATTGGAAACAATTCAAATTTTGTCTTTCTTTGGGTAAATGGATAAACAAACACTGGCATATCTATACAATGTTCTAGTGCTGAGCAATATAAAAGGACAAATTATTGATACATGCAACAACTTGGATGAATCTCAAAAGCATTTTGCTGAGTGAAAGAAGATAATTTCAAAAGGTTTTATACTATATTATTCATTTCTATGATATTCTGAAAAAGGCCAAACTATAGAGATGAAAACATCAGTGGTTATCACCTATCATATGTGGAGGCAGGAGGTGAGTATAAAGAGATACAATGTAATTTAGGGGACTGGGAGTGATGAGCATATTCTCTATCTTTTTTCTTTTTCTTTTTCTTTTTTTTTTCTTTGAGATAGAGTCTCACTCTGTTGCCTAGGCTGGAACGCAGTGGCGAAATCTCAGCTCATCGCAGCCTCTGCCTCCTGGGTTCGAGCGATTCTCCTGCTTCAGTCTCCCGAGTAGCTGGGACTACAGGCGCCTGCCACCACGCCCGGCTAATTTTTGTATTTTTAGTAGAGACGGGGTTTCACTATGTTGTACAGGCTGGTCTCTATCTCCTGACCTCGTGATCTGCCCGCCTCAGCCTCTCAAAGTGCTGGGATTACAGGCGTGAGCCACTGCGCCTGACCACATATTCTCTATTCTGATTGTGATGGTGTAGAAATCTACACATCCGTGTGTGTAAATTCATAGACCTGTTCACAAAAATACATCAGTTTTACTCTATGATAATATATTTTTAAACTTTACTTTCAATACCACTAAATATCACTTTTATTTATATGGGACTACTAAATCAGAACTCACTGAATATAAGGCAGAGAGAGATGATTAATTATAGAGGTTTTTATTTTATAATTTAAAAGAAACACAGGTTTGCTACGTCAAGCAGTAGAAAAATGTAAGCAGTATTGAGGAGAGGAAGGTGTGGTTAGTAAAGAGGCTAAAGTATCCAGCTACGACATGCACTGAATTTTCTGGACAGTTATACACAATTCTACTCACCTATAAGCAAGTAAGGCTCTTGAGGCATATAAATGATTCCACTGCAATAAGTTACATTTTTTGGAACTCTATTCACACATACATTCAAAGCTCTTTTTGGTGATTTATCATTGTTTCAACCTGAAGAGTTTCTGATATTTCCTAACATACCATTCATAACCCCAACAGAATCCCTTACATACTAAAATAAGTCAATATTGTTTTCTTTTTTAAAATATCACCACTGATGAGGAGCTAAGTCTTGTTTTTTAAATATTTAAGAAAATATTAAATTTATTATAAGAATAATAATTTAATATTTATCTTGTTTATAAATATGTTTCCTCTGTGGTTGGACAACTGGATTGTAATTTGTTTTTAGAGTTCTCAATTGCAATTATATTAATTTAAAACTATATTTTGAGACTAGTAAAATAAATTGTGGTACATCCATCTAATGGAATACTATGTAGCTGTAATAAAGAATGAAGATGCTTTTAATGTACTGGTATGGAATGGTCTCAAATATCTTAATATATCAGGTGTATAAAGCAAACTTGAGAATAGGAGGCAAAACATGCTATTATTTATGCAAAAAGGGGAAAATTTTATACTTACGCATACACACATAGATACATACATGTGTATTTACTTATAAGACTTAGACTATCGGTCAGGCACTGTGGCTCACGCCTGTAATCCCAGCACTTTGGGAGGTCGAGGCGGGTGGATCACCTGAGGTCAGGAGTTCCCGACCAGCCTAGCCAACATGGTGAAAGCCCGTTTCTACTAAAAATACAAAAAATTAGCCAGGAGTACTGGTGCATGCCTGTAATCTCAGCTACTCAGGAGGCTAAGGCAGGAGAATTGCTTGAATCCGGGAGGCGGAGGTTACAGTGAGCCGAGGTCACACTATTGCAGTCCAGCCTGGGCAACAAGAGCAAAACTACGTCTCAAAAAACAAAAACAAAAACAAAAACAAAAAAAAAAGCACTTAGACTATCTCTGGGCAAGGTGGCTCACACCTGTAATCCCAGCACTTTGGGAGGCTAAGGTGGGAGGATCTCTTGAAGTCTGGAGTTCCAGGCCAGCCTGGGAAACATAGCAAGACCTTGTGTATACAAAAAAAGTGAAAAAATTAACCAGGCATGGTGGCGTGTGCCTGTAGTCCCAACTACTCTGGAGGCTGAGGTGGGAGGATTGCGTGAGCCAGGAGTTTGAGGCTGCAGTGAGCCATGATTGTGCCACTGCCCTTCAGCACTCCAGCCTGGGCAACAGAGCAAGACTCTGTCTCTTAGGGGAAAAAAAAAAAAAAAAAAAAAAAGACCCTTAAAGAATACAAAGGAACAGAAGAATGAGTAATTACATTATTCAGGAGTAAGAGTTGGGATATATCACTGGTGGCCATTTTATATATTTTACATATTGAACCCTGTGAATGCTTTACCTATTAAAAAAACAAATTAAAACTTAAAATTACTTTCTATTTGTTCAACAAAGAGTGTCTACATTTTTTAAAAAATTAACTGCCTGGGAAAAAAAGAAACAATAACTATATTTTCTTCTTGGGGTCCAGCATTCCCAGTAGAAATGCACAGAAGAATAAATTTCTCATTGTACACGTTTGTCTGATTTTTTTTCTTCACTAAAAGAATGCCTAAAGTGTGTAGGATCCTTCCAGTACTCTGATACTGCTACTCAAAGTGTTGTCCAAGGATCAACAGAATCAGAAGCTGGTTAGAAATGCAGAATCATTGTGCCCCACCCTAGACCTATAGAATCACAATCAGCACTTTAACAAGGTTCTCCCAGAGGATTTACATGCACTTGAAAGTATGTATGAGAAGTACTGCTCCAACAGGCAGGATGGAGTTGGATAAAGACAATGCAGTAGCCCTAGGATATTAGGCAAATTGATGGTTTTTCAGGATAGAGAGCAAAAGGGCACCGAGTAGGCTTCCATGAGGTTGAGAACTGATGGAAATCTTATAAATACCCTAGAACCTAAAGTCAAAGAGAAATCATAGCTCCTGAGCATAAATAAAAATGTAATATATTTTCTATTTAATTTTTAAATAACCCAGTAATATGAACAAAATCATTGTTTGAGGCCTGCAAAAAGATAAAACCATTAGCTGTCTCAAAAATCAAACCAAAATAGACTAAAACTCTCGATAGCCATCTATCCACTTTCAATCAAGTCTCTCTGCTTCTACTTTTTCCCCCATCCCACCACCATTTATCCAACAATAAGAATGTATCTTCTAAATGGAGGTCAAATCATGTCACTCATGACTCTACACCTTCAGTGGTGCTGTGATTTGAATATGTCTCTCAAAATTCACGCATTGGAAACTTAATCCCCACTGCAGCAGTATTCGGAGTGGGGCCTAATAAGAGGTGATTAGGTCAAGAGTGGATTAATGTCATTATTGCAAGAGTAAATTAGTTATCATGGGAGTAGACTTGTTATAAAAGTGAATTCAAGGCCGGGTGCAGTGGTTCATGCCTGTAATCCCAGCCCTTTTTGAGGCCAAGGCAAGCAGATCACTTGAGGTCAGGAGTTTGAGACCAGCCTGGCCAACATGGTGAAACCCTGTCTCTACTAAAAATACAAAAATTACCCGGGGGTGGTGACATGTGCCTGTAGTCCCAGTTACTCTGGAGGCTGAGGCATGAGAATCGCTTGAACCCAGGAGGCAGAGGTTGCAATGAGCTGAGATCACACCACTGCACTCCAGCCTGGGTGAAAGAATGAGACTTTGTCTCAAAAAAAAAAAAAAAGAAAAAAAAAAAAGTAAAGTTCAGGCCCCCTTTCTCTTTTGCTGTCTCTCACACAGGGCTCTCTTGCTGTATGTCTTCTGCCATGGGATGATGCAGCAAGAAGGCCCTCGCTAGGTGCTGGCACCATGCTCTTGGATTTCTCAGCCTCTAGAACTATAAGAAATACATTTATTTTCTTTATAAGTTAGCTAGTCTGTGGTATTCTGTTATGACAACACAAAATGGATTAAGACAAATGGCTTCTCATTTTACTCAGAATTAGAGCCAGAGCCCTAACACAGGCCTATAAGGCTCTGCACAACACAGCTCCTGCCATGGTCACTCAACTGCTACTACTCTCCACCTGGCTTGCTCAGCCCCAGACACACTGGCCTCCTTGCTATTCCCTGAACTTAGCATGCTCTGTTTCCAGACCTTTGTACTTGTTCCCTCTGCCCAGGATCCTGTTCCTCCAGAGAACCCAAAGTTCATGTCCTTCAGGTCTCTGCTTAAACATCATCTGATAAGCGAGGTCTTCCTTGACCACTCTACATAAAATAGCTGCTCCCCACCCCTTTTTCCCCTGCTTTATTTCTCCCCATCACTTATCATTTCTCACACAATACTATTTTATTTGTTGACTTGCTTGTTTTTTTTCCCACTAGAATATAAACTCCTCAAAGACTGGAGCTTTAATTTGGTCATTGCCATATCTCTAGTGCCTTAAAAAAGGGATGGTTAATGAATGAAGTTAATGAACGAAGAAATTATCCTGTCTTAATTTGTGAAGGATGCCATATCAAAGTACCATAGCCTGGGTAGCTTAAATGATTGAAATGTATTTCTCACAGATCTGGAGGTTGAGAAGTTCAAGATCAAATGCTGGCTGACTCGGTTTCTGGTGAGGGCTGTCTTGCTGGCTTGCAGATGCCTTCTCACTGTGTCCTCACATGGCCTTTTCTCAGTCATGCTCAATAGAGAGAAAGATTTCTCTATCTTCCTCTTCTTATAAGGCCACCAATCCCATTGCATTAGGATCCCACATGTATGACTATCAGAGGCATTTAAACCAGAGGGACTCCATCTTGAATAGGGGCTGGGTAAAATAAAGCTGAGACCTTCTGGGCTGCATTCTTAGGAGGTTAAGGCATTCTGAGTCACAGGAGGAGATAGGAAGTCACCACAAGATATAGGTCATAAAGACCTTGCGGATAAAACAGGTTGCAGTAAAGAAGCCGGCCAACGGACGCGGTGGCTCACCCCTGTGATCCAGCACTTTGTGAGGCCGAGGTGGGCAGATTACTTGAGGTCAGGAGTTTGAGACCAGCCTGGCCAACATGGTGAAACCCTATCTCTACAAAAAATGTAAAAAAATAGCTAGGTGTGGTGGCACACACCTGTAGTCCCAGCTACTCGGAAGGCTGAGGCAGGAGAATCGCTTGAACCTGGGAGGCAGAGGTTTCAGTGAGCCAAGATTTCTCCACTGCACTCCAACCTGGGTGACAGAGCAAGACTCCATCTAAAAATATAAAAAAAAGAGGCTGGTCAAACACCACCAAAACCAAGATGGTGACAAAAGTGACCTCTGATCATCCTCACTGCTCATTATACACTAATTATAGTATATTAGCTTGCTAAGAGACATTCCTACCAGCCCCATGACAGTTTACAAATGCCATGGCAATGTCAGGAAGTTACCCTATATGGTCCAAAATGGGGAGGAACTCTCAGTTCCTGGAGTTGCCCACCCTTTTCCCAGAAAACTCATGAATAATCCACCCCCTTGTTTAGCATACAATCAAGAAATAACCATAAAAATGGGCAACCAGTGGCCCATGCTGCTGCTCGGCCTGTGGAGTAGCCATTCTGTTATTCCTTTACTTTCTTAATAAACTTGCTTTCACTTTATAGACTTGCCTCGAATTCTTTCTTGCATGAGATCCAGGAGCCCTCTGTTGGGGTCTGGATCGGGACCCCTTTCCAGTAAACATGATCACATTTAATCTGAATTATCTCCTAAAAGCCCTGTCTCCAAATACCATCACATTGCAGGGTAGGGCTTCAACATATGAATTTGGGATTGCAGGGAACACAGTTCAGGTGATAGCAGTTCTCATAACCAGCTCAGCCCTATCATCGTCAAAGAAATTCTCCCCTCAGGCATTTCCCTTTTTTTTTTTTTTTTTTTTTTTTTTGAGATGGAGTCTGGCTCTGTCGCCCAGGCTGGAGTGCAGTGGCCGGATCTCAGCTCACTGCAAGCTCCGCCTCCCGGGTTTATGCCATTCTCCTGCCTCAACCTCCCGAGTAGCTGGGACTACAGGCACCCGCCACCTCGCCCGGCTAGTTTTTTGTATTTTTTAGTGGAGACGGGGTTTCACCGTGTTCGCCAGGATGGTCTCGATCTCCTGACCTTGTGATCCGCCCGTCTCGGCCTCCCAAAGTGCTGGGATTACAGGCTTGAGCCACCGCGCCCGGCCAGGCATTTCCCTTTTAATTTTTGTCTCTTTCAAGGCTCTATTTGGTGTTTATTTTAATTTAATTTCCCCTAAACAAAAATGCTTAAACCAAGGGTTTATCATTTGATATGATTTGCCCTGGAGATATGTGTGGTTTTTGTTTTTTTGGAGGGGGGTGGTCTGGAGGCTTGCAGTAGGTCTCTCATAGTCAATAGTCAGATGTTCCTGAATATACATTTTTAAATATTGAGGCGGAAGAAAACCGAACTCAGGGTGTTTGTTAAAATTACTGCTCAGTCCCTTATCTTCCTTGATTTGGAACTTGACTAAAATGCCACTTTATAAAATACAAGGTAACTGTAGCTGCTTTGAAACTCTCCATACATGTCCACACCATACTGTAGTGCAGAAAACCTTCCTGTTTGCTAATTGCATCTACAGTTGTGTAAGTATCGGGAACAACTTATAAAATAAATGCATTTTAGCAAACTTTACCTCTATACTAGTACTGTATAGGAATTGGTTTTCAACCCTGATCACTGTGAAACCGCCTTTGCAAAATTATGACTGAGACAGTGAAAGAGATCTAACCTAACCACTCCAGCTTGCTTCTAACCTCCATGCTGTCCTTATTCATTAGTGGACGTAATGGCTGAACTAACCTTGGGAAGAACTTAGTTTATAGTTTATAGTTTAAAACAAAGATGGCTGGGCGTAGTGGCTCACACCTGTAATCCCAGAAATTTGGGAGGCCGAGGTGGGTACATCACTTGAGGTCAGGAGTTTGAGACCATCCTGGCCAACATGGCGAAACCCTATCTCTACTAAAAATACAAAAATTAGCTGGGCGTAGTGGCGCATCTCTGTAATCCCAGCTACTTGGGAGGCTGAGGCAGGAGAATCACTAGAATCCAGGAGGTGGAGGTTGCAGTGAGCCGAGATCACACCACTGCACTCCAACCTGGGCTACAGGGCGAGACTGAGACTCTGTCTCAAAAACAAACAAAAACAAAGACAATAACAGCCCTTTCCCAAAAAAAACCTCCTTGCCTGGGGACTAGGCTGCCTTTGTAGGGCTAAGAAATTAGTCACAAGATTAGAAATTGTGGTTTAGGAGTCATGAAGCTGGAGGCTACAAGATTCTGACCCTCCCTAAACTGCTTCGAAAATCAGTGCTTATTTGCAAACTCTGCACTTGATGGATTAGCTGGCACCACCTGGATCGCTTAACTGGCTCATCTGATCTTGTGGCCCCCACTCAGCATAAGAAGACAGCTTCAATTTCCTATGATTTCATCCCGGACCTATCAGCACTCCTAGCTCACTGGCTTCCCCCGACCCACTAAGTTGTCCTTGAAAACTCTCCTCCCCAAATGCTTGGGGAGACTGATTTGAGTAACAATAAAACTCTGGTCTCCTGCCCAGCTGCTCTACGTGAATTACTTTCTCTATCGCAATTTCCTTGTCTTGATAAATCAGCTCTCTCTAGGCAGCAGGCAAGGTGAACCCATTGGGCAGTTACTACTAGAATCATCCATAGACTTGTTTCAACCCACAGATAACCAGATGGACAAAAACTCTCTCCTTACCCAAACTCTAGCCAGGTTCCTCTGAACCCTCTTCTTAACTGAACCACAACCTTCGCCTGTAGAAACTGCTGACTCTATGTACAAATGATTTTGCCCACTCCCAATTTACCTCCCACCCCCACCCCACATGCACTAAGAGACTGGAACAGATAGTAGCATAGTTTCTAACAGCTCAAGTCCACATCCTTAGCATGACAACTCCAGCTCCCTTAAGTTCCTGCCTATGAGAAAGCTCCATGCTGCAAGGAGAATTACTTACTGTTTGTTCCAGCCAAAACGTGGTGACAGGCATATAGGTCCCTGGACCCCCTCTTAGAACAGTTACTTTAGAAAGCCTGCAATTATAAATCCTTCCTCTGACCCTTTGAAATGTAAATCTGCCACCCAGAACTGTCTTCTCAAGCTCTCAGGCCCTTCAAGGAGATAATTCTCACTCTTGATCTTGTCCCTGTGGATGGGAAGGGCCTAACCTTGGTAGATGCGGTATTCTAACTTACACCGCTGCCTCTTCTATCATGAAGCTACCAGACGTTTGTTTCTTCTCCAGGTAGTGCCAATTAACAAACCACCAGATGGCCTAGTCACATGCACCAGTGCCCCGTTCACACCCTTCAGCACTTTGCCTTCAGCACCACCAGCCTTTAAAAAGTCTCCTGCCTGGCTGGATGTAGTGCCTCATGCCTGTAATCCCAGCACCCCTGGGAGGCTGCAGCAGGTAGATCACGAGGTCAGGAGATCGAGACCATCCTGGCTAAAATGATGAAACCCCGTCTCTACTAAAAATACAAAAAATTAGCCGGGCATGGTGGTGCACACCTGTAGTTCCAGCTACTGGGGAGGCTGAGGCAGGACAATTGCTTGAACCCTAGAGGCGGAGTTTGCAGTGAACTGAGATCGCGCCATTGCACTCCAGTCTGGGCAACAGAGAGAGACTCTGTCTCAAAAAAAAAAAAAAAAAAAAAAATCTGCCTTGTGCCCCAGTGAAGCTTCACAATGCCCCCTCTTTCCTACTGCAGTAGTTACAATGCATAGATTTCACCCCACCTTTTAACTCTCTGTTAACTATCCACTTTCACTAGTGACCAGCATTTTTTTTTTTTTTAAATCTTTGGCAAGACCAACCCCAGAGGTTCTGTCTTGGTGGGTCTGGGGTGGTGCCAAGGTATTAAGATTTTATTAAAAACCTCACAAGAAGAGTCTTCTGATGCAGAATCAGAATTGAGAATAACTACTATAGGACAGTGGCCCTGAAAGTGGGGATTATAGGCTAACAGCATCCTTATCACCTGGGAACTTCTTAGAAATGCAAAAACTTGGCCGGGTGCGGTGGCTCACACCTGTAATCCCAGCACTTTGGGAGGCCGAGACGGGCGGATCATGAGATCAGGAGATCGAGACCATCCTGGCTAACACGGTGAAACTCCGTCTCTGCTAAAAATACAAAAAATTAGCCGGGCATGGTGGTGGGCGCCTATAGTCCCAGCTACTGGGGAGGCTGAGGAATGATAATGGCGTGAACCAGGGAGGCGGAGCTTGCAGTGAGCTGAGATCGTGCCACCGCACTCCGGCCTGGGAGACAGAGAGAGACTCCGTCTCAAAAAAAAAAAAAAAGCAAATACTTGGCCTGGTGCCATAACTCATGCCTGTAATCCCACTATTTTGGGAGGCTGAGGCGGGCGGATTACTGAAGTCAGGAGTTCGAGACCAACCTGGCCAAAATGGTGAAATCCCATCTCTACTAAAAATACAAAAATTGGCTGGGCATGGTGACACATGCCTGTAATCCCAACTACTCGGGAGGCTGAGGCAGGAGAATGGCTTGAACCCGGGAGGTGAAGCTTGCAGTGAGCCCAGATCATGCCACTGCACTTCAGCCTGGGTGACAGAGCCAGACACTGTCGCAAAAAAAAAAAAAAAAAAAAAGCAAATACTTGTCCCCCACACCCCAACTTGCCTACTGAATCTGACATTTTGGGGGTGGGGCCAGCAATCTGTCTCAGCAAGTCTTTATGGTAATTTGGATGCACTAAACTTTGAGAACCACTGCTAGAGGAGGTTAGATTTGTTCTGTGTAATATAATTAGGACTTTGATAGTTGTTAACTGTGACTTGAAGCCTGGTTATGTCAATAAACATTAACCTGAAGAATGTGTCTGCAAAATTTCCTACTCCTGTTCCACTCCCTTTCCCTGCTTTTTTTCCCCCACTATATTTTCTCTGAAAGGAGAACTAGAAGGATCCTGGGTCACTAATAGTCTTGGAAATCACCATTTATCTTTGAAACTGTAACACTGTTGCTAAACTTCAGTGACAACACTGGCCATTGGAAAGGGTGGGTAGAATCCGAGACTCTTCCCCCGTTAGAAATTCTTAAATATCCTAAAGTATGCCCTTTGGCTAACATTTTTTGTAACCAGATGTATGTTTCAGAGAGAAAGTCGGGTAAGAAAAATGATGGAATTTATAAATTATTGCTTTTCCTTTCTACTTTGATAGTTGAAGATTAAGTGTGTTTCGTTCCAGAATATGTAACCCAGACTTTTGTCAGACTCTTCTTCTTTTCTTTTTCTTTTTTTTTGACAGAGTCTCGTTTTGTTGCCCAGGCTGAGGTCAGTGGCACAATCTCAACTCACTGCAACCTCCTGGGTTCAAGTGATTCTCCTGCCTCAGCCTCCCGAGTAGCTGGTGGCATGCACCACCATGCCCAGCTAATTTTGTATTTTTAGTAGGGAAGGGGTTTCACCATGTTGGCCAAGCTGGTCTCGAACTTCTGACCTCAAGTGATCCGCCCACCTTGGCCTCTCAAAGTGCTGGCATTACAGGAGTAAGCCACCACGTCTGGCCCAGCCTGTTCTTATTCCCAGAAAGTAGGAGGAGGTGTTCTGGGGAAGTGGACAATCATTCACTCCCTGGATGGAGAAGAGAAGGTCATAAGGAGAGAGGGGAGGAAAAACAACCGAAGTGTTCTACTGCTTTCTTATTCTAGTCAGTGCCAAACAGTTATGGGTCTTTTAACTCATCCCTTCATCTCATTTGTAAACGGAAAAACACATTCCACAAAAAGAAGTCTTTGTTTCTGGAAACACTTGTTTTAGAAAAAAACAAAAAAGGTATGAGGAAAGCTTTATTTTGGGGAAATACATTATCTTGTTTTTCTTTGTTAAATGTTTATGTCATTTTGTGAAACACATGATATAGTGAAATAAATGAAAAGTATTTACACATATGCATACACACAGTATTCTTTCAAAGCATAGAGACATAAAAATAATCCTGAACTTTGGAAATATGTAGATTTTGGCAAGAGAGGTATATCTTTGTATTTCTCACGTTAGGATTATTCTGTAAGCACACACTAGTCTTGCCTCACTTAGGGGCAAACTAACAGTGTATTTTGAAGAGATTTATTTGATTTAATTATTCAGGGCCGTGTGCAGTGGCTCATGCTTGTAATCACAGCACTTTGGGAGGCCCAGGTGGGTGGATCACCTGAGGTCAGGAGTTCAAGACCAGCCTGGCCAACATATAGTGAAATCCCATCTTCACTAAAAAATACAAAAATTAGCCGGGTGTGGTGGCACTCGTCTGTAGTCCCAGCTACTTGGGAAGCTGAAGCTGAGGCAGGAGAATTGCTTGAACCAGGGAGGCAGAGTGCAGTGAGCTGAGATGGTGCCACTGCACTCCAGCCTGGGTGACAGAGCAAGACTGTCTCTCAGGAAAAAAAAAAAAAAAAGGTCAGGTGCAGTGGCTCACGCCTGTAATCCCAGCACTTTGGGAGGCCGAGGCGGGAAGATTACAAGGTCAGGAGTTCGAGACCAGCCTGACCAACATGGAGAAACCCCGTGGTGGCGGGCGCCTGTAATCCCAGCTACTCAGGAGGCTGAGGCAGGAGAATCGCTTGAGCCTGGGAGGCAGAGATTGCAGTGAGCCAAGATTGCGCCACTGCACTCCAGCCTGGGTGACAGAGCGAGACTCTGTCTCAAAAAAAAAAAAAAAGTTTCATTCAGACCCACTTGCTCTTCCAATGACCAAAAACGTTTCTGTGAAATTTACCTAGTTTTCATTTATATCCATGCTTCTTTTAATGGGTTAGAAACTCTTCAATAACCTCCTGCAAAGAGTCTCAAATCTGACTTCAACTACTCTTGCCTAATTGGTCAGAGCATTAGAGCCAACAAGTCAAACCAGTCTCCCATATCCTGTCTGCCCACCTCCCACCTCTACCCAAAAACATGTTTATAAGTCAAAGGTGACTTCAGCTGGGAGGGGAAGGGGTGGTCTCTTGTGTGTTGGAGTTAATTATTTTCTCATACTTCCTTTCCAGTGACATTATCCACCCCACCTTGAAATCCTAGAGCCATTTCTACAAGGTTCATTACTCCACTTCATTAAGCAACAGGTCCTGCTAGCTAAAGTCTTAAAAAAAAAAAAAAAAAAAAAAAGTAGTAGCAAGTGACAGTTTTAGCAACATTTCCTAACTCCAGTCTGTGACACACCCATGAACTTTCCACATTAAGAGGAAGTGGTAGGGTGGAAAATTCTAACCTTTTCGAAACCTTGGGACTCTATAAAAATTCCCGGCTGGGAGAAGAAGCTGGAGAAGAAATCCTTGATCTGTAAGTTAATATATGTGTATATTTTGTGTGTACATATTGGCCTGCCTGCCTGCCTGTTATAAAGCACGACATCTTACATGCCACAGAGACGCATCTCACAGCCGGCTAAGACAAGGTACCAGTCCTCAAAAAGCTGACAGCAGAGGCAGAAGGAGGATGCAAACACATAAAACAGTAACTAATTGTGAAGCAGGATGAAATAAGTGATAACAAAGAGGCAAGAGTAACGGGTTCTGACTGAGGGGAGGTTTTATACAGCAGCACCAAGTACCGTACAGATTCCAGGTTCAAACACACACACAACAGGAAGATGAGAAAGCTTAAGACTCAAAATGGAATGAATTAGATAATATATAGGAAAGTCTTGGCAGATGGCTTCACTTATTGTTGTAAGAAGCAGTTAGCATTTGATTTGAGCTCTGAAGGAAAAAATAATTTTAAGTGGGGAGAAGGGTGTTCCAGGCTGAGGAAACAAGGTAGAGACAGAGTTGACAGTTTGAGTCTCGGCAGTAAGGTGGGGAATGAAGAGTCGATGGTGTGCTAGTAAACAGTGCCTGGAGAGAGAAAACAGGAGTCTGAAAGTTATGCTAGACAAAGCACCGGGAGCTTTGTGTAACATGCTGCGGAGCTGGGAGGAAATGAAGAAAAGAAGAAGGTGGTTATTCAACCTCTGCATTCAGATACATTACCGCCACCTTCTCTCTGGTCCGCCTGAACTGGTCAGAAATAACCAAAGAAGGATGCAGAAATCAATGTGTTGCAACAACAAGGACATCTTTGTAGCACTGCAGTGTCCTAATCGTGATGAATTGTGAAACAGTTCATCACCTCTACTCACCCAGACCCCTCTCCTATCAGCATCACTACCTCTTCCACCAATCCCCATAGTATTAACTCCACTTCTACTCTGTCCAACATCATCCCTCAAACCATCAGCTCCTCCTCTTCAATCTGGACCAGCAGCAGCCCCTACTGCCACAACGACACCATAGCCACCCAGCACAGCAGAGCAAGCTTGCACAGGGAAAGTGTGCTAGGAAGTGGCTGCACACTATCCCACTAGGGAATGCCATCCTCTGCCAACTAAGGAATTCCATGGAAAAGATCCATGTCAGTGGACAGATCCAGATGGTGGCTGGTACTCTGCAGGTCCTCAATAACTTTCTGTTAAATTGGGTCTTAATTGTCTGTGAGTTATTGATTATAATAAGTCCAATTTCTCAATAAATGGAGTTAGACATCAAGGAGCAACTGTGGTGTTGTTAAATGTGATCCTAAAAGTTCAATACTTTCTACTGCAGCCCTCACTACCATTTTAGTATTATGTTCAAAAATAAGCATTAGATTTCCCCAGTTATAAAGACATATCAAACTATCTTGCTTTTAAGTTCCCCAGAAAAACAACAACCAGAATCAGCTATTGCAGTCATTTCCTACTGCTGCTGCCACAAATTACCACACATTTAATGGCTTAAAACAAACATAAATTCATCTTACAGTTCTGGAGGTCAGAAGTCTGACCTAGGTCTTACTGAGCTAAAATCAAGGCATCAGCGGGGCTGTGTTCATTCTGGAGACTCTACTGGAGAACGTGTTTCTTTCCCTTTTCCAGCTCATGGGGGCTGCCTACACTCTTTTTTTTTTTTTTTTTTTTTGAGACAGGGTCTTGTTCCGTTGCCCAGGCTGGAGTGTGATTACATCATTACAGCCTCAATTTTCTGGGCTCAGGTGATCCTTCTGCCTCAGCCTCCTGGGTAGCTGGGACACAGGTGTGTCACCAGTCCTGGCTAATTTTTTTTTTCTTTAATTTTTTGTAGAGGCAGGGTTTTGCCATATTGCCCAGACTGTACTCAAACTCCTCGGCTCAAGCAATCCGCCCACCTTGCCCTCCCAAAGTGTTGGGATTACGGGCATGAGCCACCATGCCCAGCCTACCCACATTCTTTAGCTTGTGGCCCCTTCATTCATCTTCAAAGCCAGCAACTTTGTGTCTCTTTGATCATTAGTCACATCTTCCTCTGACTCTCTTCTGCCTCCCTCTTTCACTTTTAAGGACCCTTGCAATTACATTGGGCCAACATGAATGATCCAGGATAATCTAGGATTATCAGTTTGCTGATTAGCATGTGTAACCTTAATTCTTCTTTGCCATGTGAAGTAACAAATTCACAGATTCTAGGGATTAGAAACATCTTTGGGGTGTCGTTGGCACTAATAATCCCTGTATTCAGAAATGGTAATCACAAACATTATGTGACTTTCTGTTCTTTTTAAGGTTCACATATATGCAAATATGTAATGCAGTCATGTGTCTCTTAACCATGGGGTTACACTCTGAAAAATACACCATTAGGCAGTTTTGTCACTGTGTGAACGTCATAGAGTGTACTTACATAAACCTAGATGGTATAGCCTTACACACCTAGGCTAGTTAGTATAGCTACGCACTTGCACAGCACGTTACTGTACTGAAAACTGTAGGCAACTGTAACACAATGGTTAGGATTTATGTATCTAAATATATCTAAACATAGAAAAGGTACAGTAAAAATATGATATAAAAGATTTTTCAAATGGTTCTCTTATATAGGGCACATACCATGAATGGAGCCTGCAGGACTGGAAGTTGCTCTGGGTTAGTCAGTGAGTGAGTGGTGAGTGAATGTGAAGGCCTAGGATATTACTGCACACTACTGTAGACTTCATAAACACTGTACACTTAGGCTACACTCAATTTATTAAAAATATATTTGTCTTTCTTCAATAATAAACTTTTGGGATACATTCTGAGAAGTGTACTGTTAAGCAACTTTTTGCCTACTATAACTTTTTTGCTTTATAAACTTTCAGATTTTGAAAAGCTTTTTCACTCATTTGTAATAAAACTTAGCTTAAAACATACATTGTACAGCTGTACAAAATATTTTCTTTCTTTACATCTTGAATCTATAATACACCTTTATCTATTTTTAAATTGTTTTATTTTAATTTTTACTTCTTAGGCTTTTTTGTTAAAAACTAAAACACAAGCACACACATTAGCCTATGACTACACTGGGCCAGGATCATCAATGCCACACCTCCACATTTTGTCCCACTGGAAGGTCTTCAGGGGCAATTACATGCATGGAGCTGTCATCTCCTATGACAACAATGTCTTCTTTCAGAATACCACCTAAAGGACCTGAAATATGTAAACCAGTAACAGTCATTTATTATCACTAGCAAGTATGAAGTACTATGCATAATTGTATGTGATATACTTTTATACAATTGGCAGTGCAGTAGGTTTGTTTACACCATCACCACAAACAGGTGAGTAATGCCTTGTGCTACATCACTGGCTGTGAAGGCTGTGATGGCTATGATGGCTACAATGTCACTAGGCGATAGGACTTTTTATCTGATGGGATTACTTATGTGCCGTTGACCAAAATGTTGTTGTTTGGCAAGTGGCTGTACATGTATAGGCTGTTCCTCCACTTTAAAGTGGGATAATATGCATATAGGGAGTGGAGTTTTCTGGATAACTATAGACCTGTAAGACATGCTCTACTTTTAGATCAGCTAATAATCAACAAGGCTACTTTGAATATAATAATTGGCTACTGAAAAGCCAGTGAAGGTTCCTCTATTTCCCATTCAAATTGCCTGTGGAAGTGGAGTAAATGTATTCGTGTGTGCTGATTCATGAGTTGACCAAATTTGTCCAGAAAGTGAAAGCTTTGTTTATGGGAAGAATCAGAGGGTGTTCCAATGAAAACAGGAGTCATTGGCAGTAACGAAGCCTGGAGGTGTTCACACTTGTATTAATCATGCTTCAGCCTACTGAGTTATGTGAAAAAGAGAACTTGTTTTATACATATAGTCTAATAATTTGGGTCTGACCTGGCAACTCCTTTGTTCCCTCTTCAGTGTTCTAAGATTACACAAATGTAAACAATAGTGTCAGGCCTCTGAGGCCAAGTCATTATATCCCCTGTGACCTGCACATATACATCCAGATGGCCTGAAACAACTGAAGATCCACAAAAGAAGTGAAAATAGCCTTAACTGATGACATTCCACCGTTGTGATTTGTTTCTGCCCCACCCTAACTGATCAATGTACTTTGTAATCTCCCCCACCCTTAAGAAGGTTCTTTGTAATTCTCACCACCCTTGAGAACGTACTTTGTGAGATCCACCCCCTGCCCACAAAACATTGCTGCCAACTCCACCGCCTATCCCAAAACCTATAAGAACTAATGATAATCCCACCACCCTTTGCTGACTCTCTTTTCGGACTCAGCCTGCCTGCACGCAGGTGAAATAAGCAGTCTTGTTGCTCACGCAAAGCCTGTTGGTGGACTCTCTTCACACGGACGCATGTGACAAATAGTGCATTTGATATCAGATTTTTTTTCTCCTAGCAGGACACTCATGAGTCATCATCAAATTTTTTTTATAGAATTGTACTCACAGGCTATTCTCTATGTAGGGAGTTGCAAATAGTAAAGCAATTCATGCTCAGAAGATATTTCAAAATGGTAAAATCTGTTTGAGTAGGTCAAATAAAAATCAAGAAAACCATTTGCAATTATAATTACAAAGGGATAGGCTATTTATTTATAGCGTACCTTTCCCCAAAATATTTTTTTTGTTTGTTTGAGACAAGGTCTTTCTCTGGCTGGAGTCCAGTGGCATGATTATGGCTCATTGCAGATTTGACCTCCTGGACTCAAGGGATCCTCCTGCCTCAGCCTCCCGAGTACCTGGGACCAAAGGCATATGTCACCACACCTGGATAATTTGTTATTTTTTGTAGAGATGGGTTTTTGCCATGTTGTCCAGGCTGGCCTCGAACTGCTTGGCTCAAGTGATCTGCCTGTCTTGGCCTCCCACAGCCAGGTCATGTCTTGCCTGAAAGACTCGAAATCACTAAATTACTATGTTATCATAAAAGACAGGTAGGAAGAGACATTTTGGTAAAGTTTATTTGTCTGGTGATAAGGGAGAAGAGTCTCTTGGTCCAACCTTCCCCCTTTTTCCTTCTCCATTTTTCTCATCTCTTTAGACCCAAAATTTTAAACTGGCGAAAGGATGAGCAGCAGTTAAGGCCAGATGGGGCGAGGAGTTAAATGTGTCATTTGCTCCCAACTATAGATTCTTTCAGAGGCAAAAACTCATTGATGTTTTAATCCAGGTTTGATGTGAGGTCTCCCTGTCCCTTGAGGTCTAGATAAAGTAAAATCAATACCCCATTGCCCCCCACTTCAAGGCTTGTGGTTGATTTCTAGAAATTCCTAAGCAGTTTACATTCTCAAAGTCACCTCTGGCTCCAAACTTGTATCCTCAGTTTATGGATTATTTCCGTGTCTTTTCATTTTCTTTCTTCTTCTCGCTCACTCCCCGTCTCCCCCTCCTTCCCCTGCCCCTCTCCTTTCTCCTCTTTCTCTTCCTTCTCTTCTTCTCCTTCTCCTCCTTCTTCCTCCTTCTCCTCCTTCTTCCTCCTTCTCCTTCTTCCTTCTCCTTGTTCTTCCTATTTTTTTCTTTCTTTTTTTTTTTAGACAGAGTCTTGCTCTGTCTCCCAGGCTGGAGGGTGTTGGCATGATCTCGGCTCCCTGCAACCTGGCTCAAATGATCCTCCCGCCTCAGCTTCCCCAGTAGCTGGGATTACAGGTGGGAGCCACCAACGCTTGGCTAATTTTTGTATATTTTGTAGAGACGGGGTTTTGCCATGTTGCTGTGGCTGGTCTCGAACTCCTGAGCTCACAAAAGTGATCTGTCTGCCTCGGCCTCCCAAAGTGCTGGAATTCCACTGGCCTGCTTCTTCTGCTCAGCAATGCATTGACTCAGATATCACATTCAGGCTCTTTCCCACTCCATGTGCAAGCACACACACACACACTTCCCAAGAGGCCGTTTGTGTGGTAAGTGGACTTTACTGACTATTTGAGAGACAGACATGTGTTACAGTAAGTAGTCAGGCAGACATGAGTAGGGCAGGAGAGGGCCCCCTACTCACCAGAAACGTCAGGCGACCATCAGGTGATGGTCAGGTGGTTGTTAACTGTCTCTCTAAAATAATAATTGGTCACAGCCAAAGCCAGGGAAAGGCAGGCTCCCAACACATAGAAAACACCTGAAACTGGTGATCAGCAGCTTCCCGATAAGATCTTAGGAGTTCGATGAGTGGGCTCCAGTATGCACATTAAGAGGCAAAATGGTGGAGTTTAACTGGTATATGACCTTCTAGAAACACTCCACTGGTAAGGGAAGAACGCCTCAAGTGAGCATATGTACAACTCCAATAAACACACTGTGCGCGCAGCCCCTCCCTCGTACTGACAGGCCACTGCACGTGGGGTCAGCCCACCCCAAGGGAAGAAAGGGGAGGAGTAATGCAACCCCGGAAGCATGCCAACATATAAGACCCCAAGTCAAAGGTCGAACCATGCATTTGAATCTCTCAAGTCACCTGCTTGGCCCTCTTCCAAGTGTACTTTACTTCCTTTCACTCCTGCTCTAATGCTTTTTAATAAACTTTCACTCCTCCTCTAAAACTTGCCTGGGTCTCTCACTCTGCCTTATGCCCCTTGGTGGAATTCTTTCTTCTGAGGAGGCAAGGAATGAGGCTGCTGTAGACCCGTATGGATTTACCATCACTAACACGTGAAAAGTGGCAACTTCACCAAAGGAATTTTCACTCAGTCTCTCTCTACCTCACCTGGTGCCCCTCCTTCTTCTGCAAGGCCAAAAAATTCCTCTTGTTTTGTCATGCAGAACTGACCTGCCTTTTCTTTCTTTGCCACAGTCCTGGGGGCAGGGCGCTCTTTTCCCCACATGGCTTTTCAAGGTATTTCCCCAGGCACTGTTCCCTTCCTAAGAAGAGTTCTGGTGCCAGCTGTTAAGATAATAAAAATTTCGGGCAGGGGGCGGTGGCTCACGCCTGTAATTCCAGCACTTTGGGAGGCTGAGGAGGGCGGATCACGAGGTCAGGAGATTGAGACCATCCTGCCTAACACGATTAAACCCTGTCTCTACTGAAAATACAAAAAAATTAGCTGGGCCTGGTGGGGGATGCCTGTAGTCCCAGCTACTTGGGAGGCTGAGGCAGGAGAATGGCGTGAACCTGGGAGGCGGAGCTTGCAGTGAGCCGAGACTGCGCCACTGCACTCCAGCCTGGGCAACAGAGGGAGACTCTGTCTCAAAAAAATAAATAAATAAATAAAATAAAATAAAAATAAAAATTTCAACCCTGTAAAATTTATTTTTAAACTCCAGTGTTTTCAGGACAGAGAAAACTAGTATTTCTTTTATTTGACAAGTATGTTTTGGTGTGTTTATTTTATGTCAGACTTTATTGCTGGAGCTGAGAACACCATGGGAATTAGACACAATCCTGGCCCTCATGGAGTTTCTGTCTCCTGGAGGAGAAATATTCTAAACAAATAATGATGCAAATTATTTATTTGTTTGTTTGTTTATTCAGAGACAGAGTCTTGCTCTGTGGCCCATGCTGGGATGCTGTGGTGTGATCTCGGCTCACTGCAACCTCTGCCTCCCAGGTTCAAGTTGTTCTCATGCCTCAGCCCCTGAGTAGCTGTGACCACAGGGTGCACCACCACATCTGGCTAATTTTTGTATTTTTGGCAGAGACGAGGTTTTGCCATCTTGGCTATGCTGGTTCCAAATTCCTGGCCTCAAGTGATCCTCCCGCCTCGGCCTCCCAAAATGTTGGGATTACAGGCATGAGCCACTGTGCTCAGCTGCAAATAATTTATTAACAAATGCGGTACATGCCACAAAGGAAAATTTCTGAATACTATCTGAAAGGGTGTGGAGGGTGGCAGCGTGGGTGGTCAGGGAAGGTCTTGCCAAAGAAGGGGCTCCTAAGTGGAGGATGGGATGGTGAGGAGTTTGCTAAACAATGTGTTTAACCAATGGAAAGGCATGTTCAAAGGCCCTGAGACAGAAACAATGTTGCTGGTTTGTCTGACCACAGAAAGAGGCAAGTGGGGTTTCAGCAAGTAAGTGAGAGGAAGAGGGGTGAGAGGTTCTTGGTGTGGAGCCAGGACCCTTTTTAGGTAGAGTCTAATAGGCCATGGTGAGGAGTTAGAGATACCAATAGGGAAGTGACTTACTTGATTTATGTTCTAAAAGATTATTGTAGGTGCAGAATAGAGAATAGATTGCTTATGCATTCCAGTGTTGTATAATAAACAACTTAAACATCTACAGATGCAGAATTGGTTAAGTAAATTATGGTATATTTTCATGCAATGAAATTACCACGAAGCCATTACAAATGGTGAGATGAATATATGTTGGCATGGACAGATGTCCACATTATAGTAAGAGGAAAAAAACAACCTTTTATCTGAGGAATGCAAGCCCTTTTAATTATCAGGCCCAAAGAGACATTAAAATGAGCCATCAATCACATCCTTCTTCCCACTTTGAGCTATGTATTCATCCCATTAAACTGCTTGCTATTGCCACAAGCTATTATAAGTTAACCTAATTATGCCACACTGGGCACTATAACCACACCCTATAGGTTATCAATATATAGCCAATAACTAATCATTGCTATTTCTGTAAACCAATGAGAATTCCTGACAAACAACTTTGTCAGTCGACTTGCCATCCCCCTTTTTTGCCTTTAAAAATCCACTTGTAGGCTGGCCGTGGTGGCTCATGCCTGTAATCCCAGCACTTTAGGAGGCTGAGGTCAGGAGTTCGAGACCAGCCTAGCCAACATGGTAAAACCCCCGTCTCTACTAAAAATACAAAAGTTAGCCGGGCGTGGTGGTGTGTGCATGTTGTCCCAGCTACTCGGGAGACTGAGGCAGGAGAATGGTGTGAACCTAGGAGGCAGAGTTTGAAGTGAGCCGAGATCACACCACTGCACTCCAGCCTAGGCGACAGAGTAAGACTCTGTCTCAAAAAAAAAAAAAAAAAAATTCCACTTGTATTCCTCCAGTGAACTCTAGCCTGGGTGACAGAGGGAGATGCTGTCTAAATAAGAAAAAATAAATAAAATAAATAAATTCACTTGTAACTGGGGCTAATTCGAGTGTGTATTCAGGGCAACTTGAATTTATGATATTGGGTTGCAATCCTCAAGTTTACCCTAAATAATCGCTTTTTTTTTTTTTTTTTAAATGGAGTTTAGCTCTTCTTGCCCAGGCTGGAGTACAGTGGCACGATCTCGGCTCATTGCAACATCCGCCTCCTGGGTTTAAGTGATTCTTCTGCCTCAGCCTCCTGAGTAGCTGGGATTATAGGTGCCTACCACTATGCCCGGCTAATTTTTTGTATTTTTAGTAGAAATGGGGTTTCACCATGTTGGCCAGGTTGGTCTCAAACTCCTGACCTTAGGTGATCCTCCCACCTCAGCCTCCCAAAGTATTGGGATTACAGGTGTGAGCCACTGTGCCCAGCCATAATCTTTCTACCTATATTAATTTTGCCTCAGCTTTTCCCTTTTAGGTCAACAAGTACTTTGAGGGAGAGGAGGCAGAGTCAAGTTATAACATAATGTCTGTGTTGTTCTTTTCAAAAAAGTCTTTTTTTTTTTTTTTTTTTTTTTTTGAGACGGAGTCTGGCTCTGTCGCCCAGGCTGGAGTGCAGTGGCCGGATCTCGGCTCACTACAAGCTCCGCCTCCCGGGTTTACGCCATTCTCCTGCCTCAGCCTCCCAAGTAGCTGGGACTACAGGCACCCACCACCTCGCCCGGCTAGTTTTTTGTATTTTTTAGTAGAGACGGGGTTTCACCGTGTTAGCCAGGATGGTCTCGATCTCCTGACCTCGTGATCCGCCCGTCTCGGCCTCCCAAAGTGCTGGGATTACAGGCTTGAGCCACCGCGCCCAGCCCAAAAGAGTCTTAAAGTATATAAACTAAAATGTTTATATTGTCTATCTCCTGGTGGTAGCCATATAGACTTTTTTTCTACCTTTTTTCTTACTTGCTTTTTTTTAGTTTTTCTACTTGAATAATAAAAAAGGCATGTAAAAATAAGTTCACCAGACATAAGATTAGAATATGGCCTGACAGAGAAAACATTTAAATACAGAAATGTGGCATTTCATTTACCAAGACTTATAGCTATTGCTTACTTCAAAACATGAATACTGCTGGGTGCAGTGGCTCATATCTGTAATCCCAGCACTCTGGGAGGCCAAGGCGGGCGAATCCTCTGAGGTCAGGAGTTCAAGACCAGCCTGACCAATATGGAGAAACCCTGTCTCCACTAAAAATACAAAATTAAGCGGGTGTGGTGGTGCATGCCTGTAATCCCAGCTACTCGGGAGGCTGAGGCCGGAGGATCACTTGAACCTGGGAGACAGAGTTTGCAGTGAGCCGAGATTGTGCCACTGCACTCCAGCCTGGGCGAGAGTACAAGATGCTGTCTCAAGAAAAACCAAAAAAACATGAATACTTTGCAGCACATTTCAAATGTTATTCCATAAAATTTGTAATGAAAAACCAATAGTGTGATCACTTGGATAGTATTCCTTAAAACAACGTTCACAGTATTTCTCTTTTCCCTGAATGTATCAATGTCTTTAATCAAACATTTTCTCAGACTCAATGTGAGAGTATCTCCCTCTAGAGTGCCCACTTGGGGAGTGCTTCCGACTGTGTTACCTTGCCTCATTGTTTTGAATTAGGATTGGAAAATTCATTTTATAATCATTTCACTTAAAAGTTCCAATGAAACCAACTTGAAGAATGGGAACTAAGATTCAGTGGAATATAGCTGAGCTCCAGATATCTTTCTATGGTCATTGTTCCTCTATTTGTGCTCTGAAAGCATTGCACAATTCTAAACTTACACTTAGTTCAAGGCTTTGACCACTGGGTGAAGCGTTAAGTCCCTCAAATATTAGCTTTTCAATAACAATAGCATATCTGATCAAATGTCGATGGACCAGTATTTGTGATTTTCTGACTACAGCAGTGCAGGTTTTAAGTTCTCTGAAATCTTGGTCTTTCTGAACTTCCTTTGTTAATTTAAAGGAATCCTTTGAATTTTAAATTTCATGTCATGTTTTACGACAGTAGATTGCTGTAAATATAATCAGTCTTTTTACTTGTATGCTTGCGAAAACTGAAGATTTTTTCCCCTTGTTTATTACTGTCTATTTTTCAAAATGATTTTCTGTCACTATTGTATTAAATACCTTAGATTTCCTAGGTCCTCTGATGATCCATGTCCAAAACAATTTTAAATAAACTTTGTAGAAAATATATACCTTACTAATTATGCTAAAGGAAAAGTGTGAATAAAAAGCTATTTTTAGGCTGAGCGCAGTGGCTCACACCTGTAATCCCAGCACTTTGGGAGGCCAAGGTGGGTGGATCACTTGAGATCAGGAGTTCAAGACTAGCCAGACCAACATGGTGAAACCCTGTCTCTACGAAAAATACAAAAACATTAGCCAAGCATGGTGGTGGGTGCCTATAATTCCAGCTACTCAGGAGGCTGAGGCAGGAGAATTGCTTGAACCAGGGAGGCAAAGGTTGTAATGAGCTGAGATCGCAGCACTGTACTCCAGCCTGGGCCACAGAGCGAGACTCCATCTCAAAAATAAAATAAAATAAAATAAAAGGTATTTTTACAACTAGGCAGCTTTAATACTTTCAGACAGAGTAGCCATAGAGATATCCCTTCATTGGGCCAAGGTGTTGGCAAGAAATCATTGGGCCGGGCACAGTGGCTCACGCCTGTAATCCCAGCACTTTGGGAGGCCAAGGCGGGTGGATCACGAGGTCAGGAGATTGCAACCATCCTTGCTAAAACAGTGAAACCCCGTTTCTACTAAAAATACAAAAAAATTAGCCAGGCATGGTGGCACGTGCCTGTAGTCCCAGCTACTCGGGAGGCTGAGGCAGGAGAATTGCTTGAACCCGAGAGGTGGAGGTTGCAGTGAGCCGAGATCGTGCCAATATAGTCCAGCCTGGGTGACAGAGTGAGACTCTGTCTCAAAAAAAAAAAAATCATTGATACCTACTTTGGAAAAACAGTTTTTTACAACACAACCATTGCTGTGTTATTATTTGTATTTGAAACCTATAAAATTCTTTCAAGACAGCTTGCTTTCTTGTTCTTCTTCCTTTTTTTCTTTCTTTTTTTTTTTAGCAAAACAATTTTCTATCGGTAGAGCAAGCATACACTTAAGTTCATATAATCCTTTTTTTTTTTTTTTTTTTTTTTGAGACAGGGTCTTGCTTTATCACCCAGGCTGGAATGCAGTGGCACAATCTTGCAATCTTGGCTCACTGTAACCTCCATCCCCCAGGCTCAAGCAAACCTCCTACTTCAGCTTCCTGAGTAATTAGGACCACAGGCACATGCCACCATGCCCAGCTAGTTTTTTTTTCTTTTTTTTGTAGAGGCAGGGTTTCACCATGTTGCCCAGGTTGGTCTTGAACTCCTGGGCACAACTGATCTGCCCGCCTTGGCCTACCAAACAGTTAATCCTAATGATGAATTCTGATTTTAGTAGAGGACGTATTAATCATAGCAATGAAGTTTTATTATACTACATTTTATTTTAAATAACTACATTTAACAAAAATACATTTCTAGACTGCATAGCCACAGAAACACTATACCTTCTGTTCATCTCTGAGCCTGACAGTAACACTAGCATTTATATAACATTCTATGGCTTCCAAAGATGTCCTAAAATCTTAAGTGGTAGATGTGTAAAAAAAATAAATAAATAAGCAAGTTGTTGTGTATTCTGTTTTGAAAGCTTAACTTTTCAGCGAACACAGCTAGTTTTAATGACCATGTGACATAGACTCACAACCCTTGTACTATAATTGTTAATGGCCAAAATAACAACTTAGCAGATTTTTAGTCCGATCAACGAGCAGGCGTGGAACACCTGCTATTTGTAGGCACCAGCACAGAACCTCAGGTATACAAATATGATTAAAGTTAACTGCCAATTTCCAGAGGCTATTCTTCAGCAGAAGTATATTTATGGAAGTAAAAAGGAGAGAACAATGAATTTTGATAAGAAAGATCAAGGAAAGCTTTAAAAATAAGTGGCATTTGATTTAAGTCCTATCAAGAAGAATCTTTTAAAAAAAGAAATTACCAGCATTGTCTTTCAAAGATATCTGCTTAGGAAGTTGTGTTTTCATTCCACTGATGGGACTGATGTGCAAGATATTTTAGAAATTACGTCTGGATCCTATTTTGCATGACAGGATAATCAACCCCATTTCACTGCAGTCACACTTTGCTTTTTTAATAGACGGCTCTCCAGTCAGTTCAAGCAGAAAGCATTTCCCCTTTCAGAGGACTAGGGCTTGGAGGATGCCCAGACACTCTGGCCTCACCCCCATTTCTTTGTAGTCCGTGGAGAGATGGAGAAAGGAATAATGTTTCTGGGAATTTGCAGATCTCTGTCTAAGGGAGCTTTTTCGTCTGCCACTGAGCCTAAATGACCTGTAGAAGTGCAGAAACCATTATTGGTTTGAAGACAGCAGGCCTGGCTTAAGAGGAAATATTTTGTTCTGGATAAGATAAGGATCTTCAGTAACAAGTAAGTAGAGATTTCAGCCATTTCCATTAAACATTGCTGCATGGAAAAAAATGGAAGTAAGAGATTTTTTTTTTTTTTAAATATAAAATTAAAACAACTCAGTCTTCCCAGAGTGGCACTTGTGGAAACTGGGAAACTGGGATCAGAACATAAGCCACTCACCCTTGATGTTAGATGCTTTGCATCTCACCATGCCACCAGGGATGGGAAAACATTCTTTTTTTTTTTTTTTTCCTATTCATGGCTAGTACTCCTTACAGAATCTATCAAAAGTAAAGAGTGTGCCTAAAATAATTTGGAAGTATACTTCAATTTTATCTAATGTCCAGTTCAAAGAGAGAAGACAAAAAGAGAAGAAACACGAAAGTTGGAAGAGAGAAGAATAGATAAACCAGTGGGTAAAGAAAGTAGGGTGAATTGAGAAGTGGAGGAGGACAGAAGACAGAGAAGCAATCCACAGTGGAAGAAACACAGGTTCACATACAGAATGCTGCACTTTTATCAATGCTTTTAAAAGTGCTAAGTGACTGGGCGCGGTGACTCACGCCTGTAATCCCAGCATTTTGGGAGGCTGAGGAGGGAGGATCACTTGAGGTCACAGTTCAAGACCAGCCTGGCCAACATGGTGAAATCCCGTCTCTAATAAAAATATAAAAATTAGCCAGGTGAGGTGGTGGGCGCCCGTAATCCCAGCTACTTGGGAGGCTGAGGCAGGAGAATCGCTTGAACCCAGGAGGCCGAGGTTGCAGTGAGCCGAGATTGTGCCGCTGGACTCCAGCCTGGGCGACAGAGCGAGACTCCATCTAAAGAAAAAAAAGTGTGTGGTACCTCCCCTCCTCCCACCTCCTCCTGCTCCTGCCATGTAAGACGCCTGCTCTTGCTGCCTTTTGCCATGAGTAAAAGCTCCCTGAAGCCTCCCTAGAAACAGATGCTGCCATGCTTCCTGTGAAACATGTGGAACCATAAGCCAATTAAACCTCTTTTCTTTATAAATTACCCAGTCTCAGGTATTTCTTTAGAGCAATGGGAAAATAATAGACTAATATACATATTAAATACATGTTTATGTATAAGTATAAAGTCAGTAAAATATCTACACATATATTTATATATGTAAACTAATTACTATCGATCAATCAGCAGGGAGATAGATAGATATATAAGACATGATTCTTAGCCTTCAGAAGTTTAAAATCTAGGAGGGGAGATAAAAGTGAAAACATATCTGGCCGGGCGCGGTGGCTCACGCCTGTAATCCCAGCACTTTGGGAGGCCGAGGCGGGCGGATCACAAGGTCAGGAGATCGAGACCATGGTGAAACCCCGTCTCTACTAAAAATAGAAAAAAAATTAGCTGGGCGCAGTGGCGGGCGCCTGTAGTCCCAGCTACTCGGGAGGCTGAGGCAGGAGAATGGCGTGAACCCGGGAGACAGAGCTTGCAGTGAGCAGAGATTGCACCACTGCACTCCAGCCTGGGCGACAGAGCGAGACTCCGTCTCAAAAAAAAAAAAAAAAGTGAAAACATATCATTACAAAGCAATAGAAATAATTGCCATAATGGATATGTGAACTGAAGCAAAGTGGAGAAACTAACTTTGCCCAGAAGAGAAAAAAAGGAATTAACTTATATTGGGACTTACTATTACTCTATTTCATAAATCACAATTTTCACATTCCAACATAAGAGGGGAACAGCTGTATAAGGTTTTAAAAATTCATCTTGGCCGGGCGCCTGTAATCCCAGCACTTTGGGGGGCCGAGGCGGGCGGATCACGAGGTCAGGAGATCGAGACCATCCTGGCTAACATAGTGAAACTCCATCTCTACTAAAAATACAAAAAATTAGCCGGGTGTGGTGGCACACGCCTGTAATCCCAGCTACTCAGGAGGCTGAGGCAGGAGAATCACTTGAACCCAGGAGGCAGAGGTTGCAGTGAGCAGAGATAGTACCACTGCACTCCAGCCTGGGTGACAGAGTGAGACGTTGTCTCAAAAAAAAAAAAAATATATATACACACACACACACACACACATACATTTAAAAAAATTTATCTCATTAAGCAAA
The DNA here is from genome assembly GCF_047675955.1 of Chlorocebus sabaeus. Lineage (NCBI taxonomy): Eukaryota > Metazoa > Chordata > Mammalia > Primates > Cercopithecidae > Chlorocebus > Chlorocebus sabaeus. Next base: position 71,588,366 of record NC_132911.1, read on the forward strand.
TAGGCCTGCAATAGCATTGAGAGTGTGATACAAGAATTTGCAACATGGAATAACAGTTGCATAATATACTAAGGAAGTGCTGAAACTACCCTATTAATTAAGCCATTCTTTAATTTAATTGTATGATAGCGTGTGTAAACAGACTACTGTGAATAAATGATATACTAGACATATGTATATCATTTTATTCGTTCACGCATTTGGAAAAGCTTCATGTGCAACATATTGTGCAGGTACCAGTGAGGAAACAGATTATTAAGGCATCATTCCTGCCTCAAGGAGATCATAACCTTGTAAGGGAAGTAAAATATGCTAAAGTGACTACAATCCAGAGCAGTTTGTGCCCAGTGTCCTGAGAGCTATATAACTAAAATATGAAAGAGTTTAGAGAAAATGCTTAGCCTGGGTATGAGGGATGACTTTTTGGGAGAACATGAATTTGAACTGGGTCACCAGGAATGGGTAGGTTTATTGCAGGTGGCTATCATGGAGACAGGGTAAATGTTCCAAATAAAAGAATCCTTTGAATCATATGAGCATAGCAACAGCAAATATTCTAACTTGGTTTGAGTATAAGGAACATAAAGCAGAGTTGTGGGAGATAATTTTTGAAGGATTAATTAGCAATAGGTCATAGTGGCCTGAACCTTAGGAAAAAACAACGAACAATTCTACCAACATTTATTGAGGGCTTATAATAGCCCAGGAGTTGAGAATTCACAGATTAATAAAATGAAGTCTCTGTCCTTGGCAACTCAGATGTACTATTCCCGATGTCTTAGAGATAAGTGTAGAACAATGATTACAAAATCTGAGGGTATGTGCTATAATGAAGATATGTACAAAGGACTGTGGGAGCAATTACCTCTCGCTGGAGGAGTTAGAAAAGACATCAGAAAGGAAATGCTATTGCAATTGGGTCTTGATAAATGAGTGCAGAACAAACAAGGACATAATGTTTCTTCTGCATACAAAGTCCCAGAGACATGGAAGAGCTGGCTTAATCAAAGAACAAACTGTGATCCAATGTGACTCAAGGGGGAAGTATTGGGAATTAAGGCTGTAAAGAGAGGTCAGGGTCAAAATGAGAAAGGTCTCATGCATTGTGCTAAGGAACGTTGGACTTAAGTCTTTTCAGCTTGTGATTTTCAATATTTTAAATGCTAGAATTTTTGACAGGATAGTGGAAAGGATTAAAAGTCCAGAAACTTTAGCCAGGCTTGGTGGCATATGCCTGTAGTCCCAACTACTAGGGAGGCTGAGGCAGGAGGATTGCTTGAGCCCAGGAGTTAAAGGCTGCAGTGAGCTATTATTGTGCCACTGTACCCCAGCCTGGGTGACAGAGCAAGACCCTCTCTTAAAAAAAAAAAAAAAATCTGGATACACTAAACAAGCCAGCAGCAATTACAGCACAAACCATAGTATAGTGTAGTTATGGTCTCACAGTGTCTATAAAAGCATCCATAGTTACTGCACTATTCACTTGGTTGACCTTCAGCACTATGTTTCTTTTGGAGCAGAGTTGTTTATTCCCAGGCAGTGTGCACTTTTGAATACTCAGAGGCGATGTTCTCACAAGTGCCAGTAAGCACCAGATCATTCCCTTGGCGTAGACTTGATGTTACTCTAAGCCTCTTTCCTCTTACTTATAGCAAGTTGTACTCTGTTTAATACTCCACAAGTTTCTCAGATCAGCATTGTTTGACAGAAAATTGCTCTTAAAAGTTTGAATGCTGGCCGGGTGCGGTGGCTCATGCCTGTAATCCCCGTACTTTGGAGGCAGATGGATCAACTGAGGTCAGGAGTTCGAGACCAGCCTGGCCAACATGGCAAAACCTTGTCTCTAATAAAAATACAAAATTCGATGGACGTGGTGGTGGGCCCCTGTAATCCTAACTACTCTGGAGGCTGAGGCAGGGGAATTGCTTGAACCCTGGAGGTGGAGGTTGCAGTGAGCGGAGACTGCACCATTGCAATCCCACCTGGGAAACAAGAGCAACCCTCCATTTCAAAAAAAAAAAAAAAAAAAAAAGAAAATTGAATGCGTTCTACCTATTGATCAAAAGGTGGTAGGATGTTTGCAAAGCATGCAAGGTATAACACAAGGTAAGACACAAGGTGCTGTGTCTTACCAGATGAAAACCATTGCTGTAGGCAGTAGAGTCCTGAAAGATGTTTAAATGGGTGGATCCTAAAACCAAATCGATGATATGAGCATATTAATCAAAATGCCATGTGCAAAATGGGTTGAAGAATGGAGAGGCTGGGAGCTGATGTGGCCATTTAAAGCCAGAACGAGGACCAGAACTAGGGTTTCAGTAGAAAGGGAGATTAGGGGCCACTTTATTAAGGAAATATGGGATTTGGCAATTGAGCATACGGGGAAGGGGTGTCATGAAAAGGAGTAAAAGATGGATCTGACATTTTATGCCTGGTTGAATGGAAGAATACTGGTGCCATTACAAGGAATAGGATAATCAGGAATAACAGCTATTTTGGATTATATGAGAAATGTGGCTCAGGGTAATTGAGTTTTAAATGGTAGTTATAAATTAGCCAAGATTAGTGACGTCTTTTAGAATATTCTTATGGTTCTAATAAAATCCTGGGGAAAGTGGATATTGCCCATATAGCAGTTCGGTGTGTTTTGACTTTTTGTTTATAGTGTCCCATATATAATTGCCTTTATTTAATTAATTTATTTTTTTGAGATGGAGTTTCACTCTCCTTGCCCAGGCTGGAGTACAGTGGCACAATCTTGGCTCACCTCCCGGGTTCAAGTGATACTCATGCTTCAACCTCCCAAGTAGCTGGGATTACAGGCATGTGCCACCATGTCTGGCTAATTTTTTGTATTTTTAGTAGAGATGGGGTTTCACCATATTGGTCAGGTTGGTCTTGAACTCCTGACCTCAGGTGATCCACTCACCTCAGCCTTCCAAAGTGCTGGGATTACTGGTGTGAGCCACACCCAGCCTATAATTGCCTTTAAATGCAATTTTGTTTTTGAAAAGCTGATTTACTTACCATTTTTGTGGAATCCATTAATATAAGAACATTCCCAACAGATATAGGCCTTAAGAAGAAGGAGTATTCTGGGCCAGGTGCGGTGGCTCAAGCCTGTAATCCCAGCACTTTGGGAGGCGGAGACGGTTGGATCACGAGGTCAGGAGATGGAGACCATCCTGGCTAACACGGTGAAACCCCGTCTCTACTAAAAATTACAAAAAACTAGCCGGGCGAGGTGGCGGGTGCCTGTAGTCCCAGCTACTCGGGAGGCTGAGGCAGGAGAATGGTGTGAACCCGGGAGGCGGAGCTTGCAGTGAGCCGAGATCTGGCCACTGCACTCCAGCCTGGGCGACATAGCAAGACTCCGTCTCAAAAAAAAAAAAAAAAAAAGAAGAAGAAGGAGTATTCTGGGGGCTACACCTCTGGGAACTGAGATGTTGCTGATAGGTTACTGGCTGTAAACTACTTGCCAGTCTAGGGATTCTGGTAAGCTCATTTCTCTGGGGAAAGATGTCTGTAGGCTGTTTCCGTGGTCTTCACCTTTCCACCTTGGGGCTGGGGCATATGCAGATTCCTGCAGTACAAAACGCACAAAAGTACCAGCCTCTAGTAGGTTGTAGGCAATCTTTAAGCAGAGTTGTAACTAGGCGACTCTAATTTGAGCTCTGTTGTTCTCTTACTACAAATGAGGAAGTGAAAAACAACTTTTACTTGTTAGTTATTTCCCCAGTTTGAACAAACGGAAACAAAACCACCTGAGTAACCCAAACCCACAGTTTAGTGAACCCAAGCACAAATTTGAGTGATTGGGTCAAAAAGCCTTTTCTTATGATTTGCAAACCAGAACCAGGAGCTCCAGATTTCCCTGGGGTGCCCCGATGATGTCTTTGTCAGTGGTGCTCATCTTATTACGCAGGTACCCAAAATGGTACAGGAGATGGTTTCATTAGCATTCATATCACTAGATCCGTTTGCAACACAGAACGTATCGAAACACACATCCTTGGGCCAGGTGCGGTGGCTCATGCCTGTAATCCCAGCACTTTGGGAGCCTGAGGCAGGAGGACTGCTTGAGGTCAGGAGTTTGAGACTAGCCTGGGCAGCATAGCAAGATCTTGCCTCTAAAAAAAAAAAAAAAGGATAAGAAAAAGAAAAAAAAAATAGCTGGGCATGGTGGCATACGCCTGTTGTCCTAGCTACTAGGAAGGCTGAGGTGGGAGGATGAACTGAGCCCAGGAAATCAATGCTTCAGTGAACTATGATTGCACCACTGCACTGCAGTCTGGGTGACAGAGTGAGACCCTGTCTCTAAAAACAAAAGCAACAACAAAAAATCCGCATCCTTGGCAGTCTTGAACCTTAGCTGCATTCCCTGCAGGAGCTGCCAGTGGGAATCTACAGGGTGAGAGGAGTTTGGAGTTTGAGATAAAGGCCTCTCCCTCACAGGAGAGGGAAGGCAAAAGGGTGGAGAAGGGGTGTTGAGACTAGCAACAAGCTGTTTTGTTTTCCAAGCTGTTTTGTTTTCCACGGCATTTCCCCCCACTTCATCCACTGCTGAACCCAGAGTTCTCCAAATGAACCATTTAATTATCAAAGAATAATGGTGCAACAAGATTTCACTTTTCCCAGCCCCTGATCGGTAATGAAGGTGTTGGTGAAGAGAGAAATAGCTGGCACATGGAACTTTAAAGTAGAAGGCACTGTGGTTTTCTGGCTTTGCAGTGAAAAGGCTGGTGGGGGCCATTGGTGCGCATTGGCAATGGCTGAAGTAAGAACTGGGTCTTGATCATTTCTGCTTTTCCCCCTCTTCTGTGTCAGTTGTATTCACAGAAGTATCGAATGCCTGGGTAAAGCTAGTGGGAATTATCTAACCTCCTCTTACAGCCCCAAGATGCAGCCTGAGCATTCTGACTTGAGCCACAATAAGGGCAGTTCGGCACAGCTGACAAAATTATGAGGCTACGTAGAATTCTTTTCTCTGAATGTTAGGAGACTCATCTCTCCTTTACCTATGTTGCTTTGATTAATGATGTTTCCACAGGGTCAGTTTCACACCTTCAAATGTAGGATAACATTAAGGAAAGTAGATTAAGACTGAATGAAATGTGCAGTGTTCTCTCAAGCCATTCCAAATATTGGAAGGTTTTGGCAAAACATCTAACTGGCTTTTTAACTTTCTGCACAGATAAAGCCCTGGAGCCAGGATGTGAGGTCCATGGCACTGCTTGGAGCATAAACCTCAGTTACCCTAACCTTGGTGTGTCCTTGCAGGCAACTGTGCCAGCAGGGATGGAGAGGCTGGATCAGCCTCCTCCATTTAGCCAGGGTTCATTTTCAGTAGTAACTCAGTCCCTCCCATAGATATCTGAAAAACAAAATGCACATTTCATCAATATAAATCAGATTTCAATTATTAGAGCCTTTGAGTTCAGTTCTTCATTTAAATACAGCTGTTTTACTAATTTTGAATTGAATAAAATGTTATTCCTTCTTTCCCTACCACTTGGACAAAAGGAAGTATGAGTTTTTTGTATAGCTCATTAGTGGGGTAACTCTGGCTTCCATCTTGTAAGCCAAACTATTGCCCTCAGCTAGAGAGATGTTTGTTATTTTATAATATCCTCATTTCTGGAACTTTCTAACAGCTGCTTCTGTTTGCTGTTTTGCATTTTCCCAATTTCTCTTCACAATCTCATAACCAAGTGAGATTCTATTTATTCTTTTTTTTTTCAGCTTATTAATATACTGCCATGCCTCCTGGCTGCAAAAATATGATAAAATCACTGGGAAAAGAATTCAATAATTAACGAGAGTTTTTCTCCCTCAGTTTACAACATTCAGAAAAGAAAACCTTATTAAAAAATCTTAGAATGTAGATATAACCTTCAACTCTTAAGGACGGGAAAAATATGGTTCTCTGGACTACAGAAAGAATGCTTTAAAAATGGTTTTTTTCAAAAGTCTAGCAATTATTAAGAGGATCATGCCAGCCAAATTTAATTGACATGAAGAGAGACTGTAAGAGCCTAATACTGTCAGTTTTAGATTCTCCAAGGTCTTCAGAGCATTAGTCATTTTAGGATCTCTTCTGACAATAAAAGGGTATTCTCATCTTGTCTGTTCCATTTAAATGGGTTGAGTTTTAATTAAGGACAAATGACACCGCTAACAGAGCAGAGACCTTTACTGAACTGGAAATATTTTATTTTATTTCTTTGACAAACATTTTTCCATATATCTCTTGTGGGCCATATCCTATGCCGTATTATAACAACATAACTTACTTTATTTGAGCAAATATTGTGGGATCACAGATAGAAAAGGCCACAAACCCTGTGTGGAGAGTTAGAGAACTGTCAAGGACTGTGAAGAATCTGGGATTTTACCCTACTTGCAAGCTAACCAGCTAGCCTGGTGATATGGTTAGGCTTTGTGTCCCTACCCAAATCTCATCTTAAATTGTAATCCCCATAATCCCCACATATCTAGGGAGAGACCTGGTGGGAGGTGATTTGATCCTTTAGGTGGTCTCACCCTTGCTGTCCTCATGATAATGAGTGAGTTCTCACAAGATCTGATGGTTTTATAAGGGGCTCTTCCCCCTTTGTGTACCACTCTCTCTTTCCTGTGTCCATGTAAGATGTACCTCTTCCCTTCCGCCATGATTGTAAGTTTCCTGAGGTTACCCCAGTCATGCAGAACTGTGAATCAATTAAACCTCTTTCCTTTATAAATTAGCTGGTCTTTGGTATTTTCTTTTATTTTTCGAGACAGTCTCACTCTGGCACCCAGGCTGGAGTGCAGTGGTGTGGTCTCGGCTCACTGCAACCTCCGCTTCCCGGGTTGAAGTGATTTTCCTGCCTCACCCTCCCCAGTAGCTGGGACTATAGGCGTGTGCCACCACACCTGGCTAAATTTTGTAGTTTTAGTAGAGATGAGGTTTTGCTATGTTGGCCAGGCTGGCCTCGAATTCCTGACCTCAGGTGATATACCCGCCTCAGCCTCCCAAAGTGCATTACAGGCATGAGCCACCGGGCCCGACTTAGGTATTTCTTTATAGCAGTGTGAGAGCAGACTAATACACCTGGTAATGTTTAATGGATGCTGGCAGAAGACATAAGAACTCTAGGTCAGGGACAAATGACTTTATGATTGATAGCACAGTGAGCAGCATGAGAATGACATTGGTGCCAGGTACCCATTCCCCACCCCCATCCCCCTAGTGCCATGGATCTGAAAAACAGCCCTGGTAAACAGCAGTCAGGGCCTTGTGTTTTTGGTATACCTGGCAAGAACGTGCAGGGATGGATGCTTAAAGTTCACAAGGAAATGCTTCTTCCAGCAAACACGTCACTGAGAAGACACATAGGCTGGGATGAATAGATACTTGATGGGAGCAAAGAGGACTCATTGCAGTCAGAGGAAACAGGATTTGCAAAGGCCCTGAGGCATGAGGGACACTGAGCGAACAACGGACTATCTGGCATGATTGGGATGATGATCTTAAAGTTAGACAAGTAGGCTGGCAACCACTCATCAAGGGCTTTGTGTGCTATTGAGATTATGGTGTATGGCTTTTTGTTTTACTTTGACCCAACAAATTTCAGAACATTTTAAGCAGAGGAATGCCAAGATTGAATTTTATTATTATTATTATTATTATTATTATTTTTGAGATGGAGTTTTGTTCTCGTTGCCCAGGCTGGAGAGCCAGTGGTGTGATCTCGGCTCACTGCAACCTCTGCCTCCTGGGTTCAAGGGATTCTCCTGCCTCAGCCTCATGAGTAACTGGATTACAGGTGCCCACCACCATGGCTAATTTTTGTGTTTTTAGTAGAGAGGGGGGTTTCACCGTGTTGGCCAGGCTGCTCTTGAACTCCTGGCCTGAAATGATCTGCCTGCCTTGGCCTCCCAAAGTGCTGGGATTATAGGTGTGAGCCACCATGCCCAGCCTGAATTTTATTTGCTATTATCTGGTGATATAGTGTAGAGAAGAGACTGGATAATAGCTAATCAGAGATAAGCTCTATGGGCCTTTTACCAAGTGTCCTTGGAACACCTTGCTTTTAAAGTGTTTTTTAAACCCTTTGCATTTTTTTCCTATTTTTCTAAGACTTCACTACCTTATCCTACCGTATGTCTCATTTTCACCTTCAAGGACCTCACACACTTACCTTCATGCCTGGCAGCCCTCTCCCTTCCACCCACGTTGAATATGCTGATATGAGCTGATACAGAGTAGGAATATTTCTATTTAACTTACTGAATTTCTCAGTATTTTTAGAGTTGTAAACATGTTATTTTCTGAGAATTTATCTACTTTTTTTTTCCATATGTCAATATTCTAGTAAGAATTTTTTACTTGGCATAACATAATTTATAAATTCAAGTCTAAGAGGTAAATTGTAACATTCAATTTATTAAAATAAACACATACACTCTATTCCAAATAGTATTTATTCTAAAAAGGATATGAAGACAAGTATGAGTATGATATTTTAAGAGATTAAAAGATAGAAATGGACTACATTGAACATAACAAAGTCAAAATACAAAATATTTATTTTCTTTATGATTTCAAGACCCTTCCAAATTTTGCAATGTATTCTGGGACAGAAGTGATGATTTTTAAAGCCCATTTAGTGGTTTAAAACAATACAATCTTTTTTTTTTTTTTTTTTTTTTTGAGACAGAGTCTTGCTCTGTCGCCAGGCTGCAGTGCAGTGGTGCGATCTTGGCTGACTGCAACCTCTGCCTCCCTGGTTCAAGCAATTCTCCTGTCTCAGCCTCCTGAGTAGTTGGGATTACAGGCGCATGCCACTATGCCCAGCTAATTTTTGTACTTTTAGTAGAGACGGGGTTTCACCATGTTGGCCAGGATGGTCTCCATCTCTTGACCTTGTGATCTGCCTGCCTTGGCCTCCCAAAGTGCTGGGTTTACAGGTGTGAGCCACCGTGCCCGGCCTTTTTTTTTTTTTTGAGACTGTTTCATGCTTGTAGCCCAGGCTGGAGTGCAGTAGCGCCATCTTGGCTCACTGCAACCTCTGCCTCCCAGGTTCAAGCAATTCACCTGACTTATCCTCCTGAGTAACTGGGATTACAGGTGTGCACCCCCACACCCAGATAATTTTTGTGTTTTAGTAGAGACAGGGTTTCACGATGTTGGCCAGGCTGGTTTTGAACTCCTGACCTCATGTGATCTGCCCACCTCAGTCTCCAAAAGTGCTGGGATTACAGGCATGAGCCACCGTGCCTGGCGGAAAACAACACACATTTCTTCTACATTTTGGAGGGCAGAAGTACGCAGTCATTTTCACTGGGAAAAGTCAAAGTGTTGGCAGGACTGTTTCCTTTTGGAAGCCCTGAGGGGAAGGATCTGTGTCCTTGCCTTTTTTAGCTGCTAGTGACTGCCTGTATTCCTTAGCTTGTGGCCTCTTTCTCAATCTTTTTTTCTTCTTTTTTTTGAGATGGAGTCTTGCTCTGTCACCCAGGCTGGAGTGCAGTGGTGCAATCTCAGCTCACTGCAACCTCTGCCTCCTGGGTTCAAGTGATTCTCCTGCCTCAGTCTCCTGAGAAGCAGGGATTATAGGCACTGCCACCACTCCCAGCTAATTTTTGTAATTTTACTAGAGGCGGGAGGTTTCCCCATGTTGGCCAGGCTGTTCTCAAACTCCTGACCTCAAGTGATTGCCCACCTCGGCGTCCCAAAGTGTTGAGATTACAGGTGTGAGCCACTGCACCCAGCTCTCTTTCTCAATCTTCAAAGAACATCATGCCAGTCTCTTTCCTTCATCGCATCTTTCTCTGAGTCTGGCTCTTCCTTCACTCTTCTTCTAAAGATCATATTATTACAATAGGCCCACCCAGAAATCCAGAATAACCTCCCAACTTCAAGATCCTTAACCTAATCATACCTGCAAATTCTCTTTTGCTTAGAGGGAAACATTCACAGGTTCTGAAGATTAGAAGAAAGACATATGCTGTGGGGCTTCATTATCCAGCCAACCCCAATTCCTCCTCCTACTGAAATTAGTGCTTTTTTTTCTTTCTATAGCGTTACTTGATTTGGGGTTACAGCTGAGATAATTGGGCTCCCTAGACCTGTCATCCGTGTATTGATCTGTTTTAGAATAAGTTTAGAATAGTAAGTTCTTGGAACTGTAGGCTTCTGAGGGAATCCTTCTTCCCCACAGAATGACTCATCCTTGAATACGCCAGGCAGGTTCACTATCTCCATCTCTCACTTGCAACCCCTGTCTCTGCCCTATCTGGACGCCTCAGCCTTCTCACTTCAGTGCATCATGCTTTCACACTGCAAATGGCTGGTATCTGCATCTTTTTGCTGCAAGGTTTACCCTAATCTCTGGAACCTGTTCCATCTGAGCTTAGAAAAGACTGGAAATGCTATGGGAATTAATACCCATATCCCCCAGTAGCCTACAATCATGAATGAAGTAGTGTATAAATATCCCAGCCCCCCTCATTTCATTTTTGCCACTTGTTTTATTGAGATATAATTCACATAACCTAAAACTCATCATATTACGCCGGGTGTGGTGGCTCACGCCTGTAATCCCAGCACTTTGGGAGGCCGAGGCAGGCGGATCACGAAGTCAGGAGTTCGAGATCAGCCTGGCCAACAAAAGTGAAATCCCGTCTCTACTAAAAATACAAAAAAAAAAATTAGCCAGGCGTGGTGGCGGGTGCCTGTTGTCCCAGCTACTTAGGAGGCTGGGGCAGGAGAATCACTTGAACCCGGGAGGCAGAGGTTGCAGTGAGCCGAGATTGTGCCTCTGCACTCCAGCCTAGGTAACAGAATGAGACTCCATCTCAAAAAAACAAACAAAAAAACACACCATATTAAAGAATACTGTTCAGTGGTTTTTAGTATATTCACAATGTTGTACAACCTTCACTACTATCGACTTCCAGAATGTTTCTCTCCCTCCAAAGAAGCCCATACCTGTTAGTACCATCCTTTTTCCCTACTTTCTGTCTGTATGAATTGGCCTATCCTGGACGCTTCATAGAAATGTGATATAGTTTGGATGCTTGTCCCCTCCAGATCTCATGTTGAAATATGATTCCCAATGTTGGAGGTGGCACCTGGTAGGAGGTGAATAGACCATGGCCAGAGTCCTCATGAATGGTTTAGCACCATCCCCTTAATGATAAGTGAGTTCTTGCTCGGTTCATGTGAAATCCAGTTGTTTAAAAGCCTGGTTCCCAACCGGGCGTGGTGGCTCACGCCTGTAATCCTAGCACTTTGGGAGTTGAGGTGGGCGGATCATTGGAGGTCAGGAGTTCAGCCTGGCTAACATGGTGAAACCGCACTTCTACTGAAAATACAAAAATTAGCCAGGTGTGGTCCAGCTTACAGGCAGGCACCTGTAATCCCAGCTACTCTGGAGGCTGAGGCACGAAAATCGCTTGAATCTGAGAGGCGGAGGTTGCAGTGAGTCGAGATCATGTCACTGCACTTCAGCCTGGGTGACAGAGTGAGTGAGACCCTGTCTCAAAAAAATAACAAAACAAAACAAAACCAGTCTGTTTCCCCACTCCCCACCCCACCTATCTCTCTTGCTCCTGCTGTTGCCATGTGATGTACCTGCTCCCCCTTCACTTTTCACCACTGAAAACTTCAGTTTCCATAGTTGAAAACTTCTGAGGCCCTCACCAGAAGCAAATGCCAGCACCACATTTCCTGTACACCCTGCAGAACAGTGATCCACTCTCACCTCTTTTCTTGATAAACTACCCAGTCTCAGGTGTTCCTTTACAGTACTGCAAAGCACTAACACAAAAAATGGAACCAAACAACATGTGGTTCCTCATTTCTTAGATGGATATCATCAAGACACCAGTTCAGGCTGGTTGTCTGACTTCCCCAGCATGATTAAGCTCCAGTTGCTCATAGTGGCACTGGGCAATGAATTGGCTGCCCTTCCTTTCCTGCCTCACTTCCCTGTTTATCCGCTGGTGTTTCTGGGATCACCTCTCAAAGAAAGTGCTTGTACTAGAATCCGTGCTTTGGAATGTGCTTCTTGGGAAACCCAAACTAAATACTAAGCATATCTAGCTAATTAATCAATTCATCAAATATACACTGAATATTTACTCTGTGCTTGGCACATTGTTCAATGCTGAAGATTCAGCGCAAACAAGTTAGGCATCCTTTCCGTTCTCATGGAGGGTGTTGAAGCAGGTAATAAAGGCATTAAGCAAATTACAAGAGAGATGAGTATTACAAAGTAGTGGGTGAGGGAAGGCCTTCTTAATTAAGAATGAGACCTGAAGAATGGGAAGCAGTTTTCCTAGAGAAGAGGGTGGGGAAAATTTTCCAGGCACACAAACCCACTTCCAGATAAGGGTGAACCTGGTGCTTTGGGAGATCGTGAGAAAACCATATGACTCTTGCAGAAAGAGTTGGAGGAAAATAGCTGAGGTAGATACTTTACCTTCAAGGAAAGACTTGATGTCCAGCTGTGGAGCGCATGGTCGGCAGACAGTCTACAGCTGTTAGCTGGTTCAGGTCGGCCTCAGCTCCTGAGAGCTGCCTTGACCAAGGTCACGCCCTTTCTGGAGCAGCCTGCATCTGGTGACCAAGCAACATTGGGATATAGAGGCCCAGCTGTCTGGCCTTATGGGGGACATTCTTCTTTAAAAATTTTAAGCATTAGTATATTATATACTAAAATTTAAGAAGAAAAATTGGTTAACATGCTGTATTTCCATTTTTTTTCTTTCAGTAGTTTTTGGGGAACAGGTGGTTTTTGGCTACATAGATAAGTTCTTTAATGGTAATTTCTTTTCTTTTCTTTTTTCTTTTTTTTGGGGACAGAGTTTTGCTCTTGTCTCCCAGGCTGGAGTGCAACAGCACGATCTCAGCTCACTGCAAGCTCCATCTCCTGGGTTCAAACGATTCTCCTGGCTTAGCCTCCCCAGTAGCTAGGATTACAGGTGTGCGTCACTGGCTAATTTTTGTACTTTTAGTAGAGACGGAGTTTCACCATGTTGGCCAGGCTGGTCTCGAACTCCTGACCTCAGGTGATCTGCCTGCCTCAACCTCCCAAAGTGCTGGGATTACAGGCGTGAGCCACCACGCCTGGCCTTTAGTGGTAATTTCTGAGATTTTGTGCACCTGTCACTCGAGCAGTGTCCACTGTACCCAATATATAGTCTTTTATCCTTCTCCCCATTCCCAGCCCTTTCCCCAAGTCCCAAAAGTCCATTGTATCATTCTTATGCCTTTGCAACCTCATAGCTTATCTCCCACTGTTAAGTAAGGATATATGATATTTGGTTTTCCATTCCTGAGTTACTTCACTTAGAATAATGGTCTCCAATTTCATCCAGGTTGCTGCAAATGCCATTATTTTGTTCCTTTTATGGTTGAGTAATATTCCATGGTATATATTATATGTAATATATACCATATATAATATATACCATGATATATGTATGATACATATCAATATATATACCATGATATATATACACTATATATAATATAAAATATATACCACGGTGCTTATATATAATATATGCCATGGTGTGTGTATATATAATAGATATACATCATGGTATATAATGTATATAATATATATACCATGGCATATGTTATATATGTAACATATATATCATGGTATATATTATATATAATATATACACACATATACCACATTTTTTTCATCCACTCGTTGATTGATGGGCATTTAGGCTGGTTCCACATTTTGCAATTGCAAATGTGCTGCAATAAACATGTGTGTGCAAGTGTTTTTCTCATATAATGACTTCTTTTCTTCTGGGTAGATATCCAGTAGTGGGATTGCTGGATCAAATGGTCAATCTATTTTTAGTTCTTTAAGGAATCTCCATACTGTTTTCCATAGTGGTTGTACTTGTTTACATTCCCACTAGCAGTGTAAAAGTGTTCCCTTTTTACCACATCCATGCCAACATCTAGTATTTTTTGATTTTTTTAAAATTGTGACCATTCTTGCAGGAGTAAGGTGGTATTGCATTGTGGTTTTGATTTGTATTTCTCTGATAATTAGTGATGTTGAGCATTTTTTCATGTTTGTTGGCCATTTGTATATCTTGTTTTGAGAATTGCCTATTCATGTCCTTTGCCCACTTTTTGATGGGATTATTTGTTTGTTTCTTGCTGATTTCTTTGAGTTCCTTGTGGATTCTGGTTATTAGTCCTTTGCTGGATGCATAGTTTGTGAATATTCCCCTTGTGGGGGACATTCTGACGGGCAATAGTCAACCCAGAGCTCCCGGCTGAGTTTGCTGGGTCTACAACACAGTTCAATTACTTCCTCAGTTCAGTCCTGCTTTCGCCTACTCCCCTTTGCAGGTGTTGATTCTTGATAAACATCTTGCCTCAAACTGTTGGAACCTACTCCCAGAGAACTCTACGTCCCATAGCAGTGAAACAAGAAGGCTTTGTATCATAGGTGATAATATTACCAAGTATCTCCTAAAACACAACAAAGGTGAGGGCTCTTATGTCCTGAGAGGGATGGACTATACTTTTGGGGAGCAAGAACAACTTCAGAGTCCTCACTGAAGGATTTACACATAAGTTTGCAACATGTAAGTTGAGAGATTTTTGAATTCAGAGAATTCAGGGGGAGTAAGGATTTTTGGAGTATAAACATTTTGGGGGTACATTTAAAATGCTTTTTATTAAATTAGCTGGGTGTGATGGCATGCATCTATAATCTCAGCTATGTGGGAGGCTGAGGCAGGAGAATTGCTTGAACCTGGGAGACAAAGGTTGCAGTGAGCCAAGATTGCACCACTGCACTCCAGGCTGGGTGACAGAGTAAGACTCTACCACAAAAAAAAAAAAAAACAACAACAACAACAACAAAAAAACGCTTTTTATTCTTTGTATGTATTTTTCTAAATTTGTCTCGAGTGATACCATTTGTATATGGTTATATAAATTAACTATATTAGTAATCTGGCTATTTGGATTTATGTGTTCTTTTATCCATGGGATCTCCCAGGACTGTGAGCAAAAGGGAACATCACAGAAATACTTTTTCCATAGAGGATAATATCAGATTCCATACTGCTGGCATTTAAAATTTTATGTTCTGTCTGGGCAGTAGACTTTTAAAAATATAATTAGATGCTACTCCAGTGGGTACTTTATAAAGCATTAAAATATTAAATAACTTGATGAATGTTTAACTTAGCTGGAATGAGGGTAACTACATTTCTCTGTCCTTACTGTAAGGTGTACTACTACGATCCAGTCTGCCCCCAAAATACAGATACAGAAGCTCCTTCCCCCTGCTAATGGTCCTGAGATGCTATAGATACCTGTCCTTATTACAGGTATCTTGGAGGACATGGTAGATGGTGTGGTTCCGGTTTCTGAAAGCTAGAGGCTTAGTGATGGTTGTTGCTATCCAGGCAACTGAGCAGTTGCTCTGCAGACCCCACTGAAGTGCTGGAAGTATCCCCATCTGGCGCAGCTCCTCGCAGACATCCCTTCCTGGGTCCCCTGGCTCAAGTGCACCCTGACTTGGGGACTCCTCTTTGAAGGCAGTCCAGGGATCCCTGACCCAAAGCTCTCTTTTCCCCTTCCTCTAGTCACTTCCTCAGGTTTTGATGCCTCCCCTCAGGCCAGATTATAATCAAATACCCTCCTTTCTCCTTGAGATTGAAAGGACTATCACTCTCTTTAGCACTTTCTAGGTGATTTCAGAGGAAAACAATATATAGTTTAAATTTCCTGCCATATAGCAATATATGGTTTGAATATGTAAAAAATGAAAGCAATTCCATTTACACGAAGTTCTAGAACGAACAAAACCTCTCTGTGATGATAAATATCAGAATAGTGGTTGCCTCTGGAGGGAGTATTGACTGGAAAGAGGCATGAGGATCTTTTCTAGAATGAAGGAAATGTTCTTGATGGGAGTGGGGGTATATGTTTGTCAAAATTTATTGAACTATATATTTAAACTATGCATTTATTTTATGTACATTTAAACAGATAAAGCAGGATGACAAATAGTTCAAAAATGAAAGAGAAATGTCCATGTGAGAATAATTCGGCAAACATTTAGATGTCAAAATGGTTTGGTTTTAAATTTCTGACTTTATTAGGGCCTTTTACAGGAAAGGCCCCACTAGCAGCATGTAGCTCTGCTAAGGGATATAACAACATTTTTATCCACAGGCAATGATTTCTTATTAGTCGAGCTCTTTAAATAGAGGAGAAATGTTTGCACATTGCATATGTTTAAAAGTTAGCTAGAACTCACCGCTGTTCCTCTTCCCCTAAGTGGCCTGAGGTGATCTGTGAAAACGGTTTGCCACTCACTTGACCCAGAAAACTCCGCGAAATCATGAAGAGGTTCAAATCTTCATGTTCACTTTAAGAACACCTGTGAAACTGCCAAGGCCATGAAGGCTATGCCTATATAGAAAGCCACTAAGTATCTGAAAGATGTCACTTTACAGAAACTGTGTACCGTTCCGAAGTTACAATTGTGGAGTGGGTAGGTGCTCCCAGGCCAAACATTGTGGCTGGGCACACGGCTGGTGGCCCAAAGAGTCTTAAATTTTTGCTGCACGTGCTTTAAAATGCAGACAGTAATGCTGAACTTCAGGGTTTAGATGTAGATGCTCTGGTCATTGAGCACAGCCAGGTGAACAAAGCATTTAAGATGCGCCATCGGACTTACAGAGCTCATGGTCAGACCAACCCATACGTGAGCTCTCCCTGCCACATCGAGATGATCTTTCCTGAAAAGGAACACATTGAACCAGAAGAGGAGGTTGCACAGAAAAAGAAGATATCCCAGTAGAAACTGAAGAGGCAAAAACATATGACACGGGAATAAATTCAGCACAAATAAAGACAAAGGTTAAAAAAAAAAAAAAGGTTACTAGACGAGATTCAGTACATGTTTCTGTAGCTTTTGTCAATAGCTGACCCCCAATGTTTCTACCTACAGAGTGGTCACTAAGTTTAGAAATATAGGCGGCTCTCTGCCCTATCTCACTATGTTAAGTGACCACCAATTAGTGCCTGCACTTAACACAGGAGGAAAGGTCACCTGGAGAGCACCACCACATGACCCCAGGGTGGTGAGGAACTGGTAAGATGATCATACCTAAAATTAGATTGGATGACGTAGCCCTGTGGAGTATGCTGCATTATGGCCAGATCAGAACACCCTTGGGTATCGGGTAAGCCAGAAAAAATTAGGACACGGAATGAAAAGTTGAATTTGAATACTGGATAAGCAACAAATAACTTTTTGTATAAGTATGCAAGGGATACTTATATATCCCTTGCATATTTCGGATGTATATGCATGGACGTACTTGCAAGGGACATAATTATACTAAAAACATATCTGGTTTTTAATCTGAAAGTTAAATTTAATTGTGACTGGGTGCGGTGGCTCATGCCTGTAATCCTAGCACTTTGGGAGGCTGAGGAGGGTGGATCACCTGAGACCAGAGTTTGAGACCAGCCTGGCCAACATGGCGAAACCCTGTCTCTATTAAAAATATCAAAAATTAGCCGGGCATGGTGGCGAGTGCTTATAATCCCAGCTACTTGGGAGACAGAGGCAGGAGATTTTCTTGAACCCGGGAGGTGGAGGCTGCAGTGAGCCGAGATTATACCACTATACTCCAACCTGGGCAACAAGAGCAAAACACTGTTTCAAAAAAAAAAAAAAAAGAAATATAAATTAAAAAAAATAAGTTTAATTGAGTGTCCTCCTGCATTTTTATGTGTGAAGTCTGGTAAGCATGAGGTACCCTAAAAAGGTAGGTTCCTCCTTGCCACCCACCATGAAAACCAGAGACAAAATCTGACTCAGTGGTTTTCAAACTTTAGCTTGCATCAGAATCACTTGTAGAGCTTGTTAAAACCCAGATTATTAGTCAGAGTTTCTGATTCAGTAGGTCTGGGGTGAGGCCCTGAAAATTTGCATTTCTTAACATTCCCAGGCATTGCTGATCCTGCTGATTCCAGGGGTCATATCTGAGAACTACTGATCTGAGGTGATGCATTACAGATGCATGTGCAGGGATTGCTAGAAATGCCATGTTAATGTATCCTGTTCATTGTGATTCCGGCTAGCACATTGAACTATGCATTGCTAATGAGGGACAACACAGCAAACATATAATATACTGTAATGTAATATCAATAAACCATTTATTATGCATAGTTGCCTATGTTTCCAGACTTTGTGGCCACTCTGTAGGGAAGCTATTTGCCTCTGTAGTGAAAGGATTGCCTTTTAATGAGTGTGAAATTAAAATTCCATGTTAAAATTAGAATAGAACCCAAACTTCGATAAACCCATAAAATAGTAATATCAGAGAACCTTTGTTAAATTATA
This sequence comes from Chlorocebus sabaeus, assembly GCF_047675955.1. Taxonomy (NCBI): domain Eukaryota; kingdom Metazoa; phylum Chordata; class Mammalia; order Primates; family Cercopithecidae; genus Chlorocebus; species Chlorocebus sabaeus. The sequence goes on from NC_132911.1 coordinate 71,606,767, forward strand.
TACCAAATAAATATTTAACAAGGTGTGACACTCAGGAATTTTATTTATATTTTATTAAACACCACAATTTCCACAACATATTATTTATACACAGAGTGACTATACAACCTCAGGATTTTTGGAGTACCCGGGATGCAGTTTCTACATGACTTCTCCAGGGACCTGGTCTTGTTGGAGAAAGATGTAAGAGGCATTTGCTTGTGCTATCCATAGAACTGAAAAATACCGAAATGTTCTAAAGTAACTTTGAAGCTGACATTTCATATTTCCACCATCAAAACTTTTGCACTTCTTTTTTCTTTTTTTTTTGAGACTGGATCTCACTTTGTCACCAGGCTGGAGTACAGTGGCATGATCTCGGCTCACTGCAACCTCCACCTCCTGGCTTCAAGCAATTCTCCTGCCTCAGCCTCCCGAGTAGATGGGACTACAGGCGCATGCCACCATGCCTGGCTAATTTTTTGTGCTCTTAGTAGAGACGGGGTTTCACCATGTCAGCCAAGATGGTCTTGATCTCCTGACCTTGTGATCTGCCCGCCTCGGCCTCCCAAAGTGCTGGGATTACAGGTGTGAGCTACCGCGCCTGGCTATTTTTTTCTTTCTTTTCTTTCTTTTTTTTTTTTTTTTTAACTTTTCTATTTCTCGGCCTACTGATTTGGATTTTCTCTTTTGAGGGAGAATGATACACAGGAGAGACATATAAAGGAAAAGAAAAAAATAAAGTACTAGAAATTTTTGCTGAGTGTCTGAGTCCTTTGGCCACTGTTGGGAGATCACTGACCACAAATACACATAGAATGCAAGGACTACTTTAAGAGATATATGTATACTGAATAATTTATGGATGAAATGAGATATCTGTGATTTGCTTTAAAATACTGCAACATGCAGCTGGGCATAGTGGCTCATGCCTGTAATCCCAGGGCTTTGGGAGGCCAGGTGGGAGGATTACTTTAAGCCCAGGAATTTGAGACCAGCTGGGACAACATAGCGAGACTCTGTCTCCACAAAATTTTTTTTTTTTAATTAGCTGGACATGGTGGTGCGTGCCTGTAATCCTGGCTACTCAGGAGGCTGAGACAGGAGAATCCCTTGAGCCCAGGAGTTAGAGGTTACAGTGAGCTATGATCATGTCACTGAAGACTAGCCTGAGTAACACAGCAAGACCCTGTCTCTAAAAATGAACAAGCCAGCCTGGGCAACTTGGCAAAACCCTGTTCCTACAAAAAATAAAAAATTAGCCAGGTGTGGTAGCACCGGCCTCTGGTCCCAGCTAGTAGGGAGGCTGAAAAAAAAAAAAGAAAAGAAAAAAAGAAAAAGAAAAGACAAAAAAATAAAATAAAAAGTAAAATACTGAAACAAGCAAAAAGTTGAAAGAGGAAAGATGAAATAAGTTTGGCAAAATAAAATGTTAATAATTGTTGAAACTATGATGGGGTTTATTATGATATACTACTTTTGTATATATTTGAAAATTTCAATAAGTTAAAAAAAGTATAAGGCTTGGCATGTATTCTTACCGCTGTCACTAATGGGACAAGAAACCATACTCGAATCACATAGATATACTGTGCCTCAATTTTTATAAATGATTGTATAGCAATTATTCAATCAGCATAGGTATTGGATTGGCTTACTGTGTAGGGAGCATTCTGATGTTGCTACCTAAATTCCCAGGTATGTTGTTAGATAACTGAAAAGTGTAATGTACTTTAAAAAATTTAAACCACTTTTTATGTATTATTATCCACATTGAAATTATTTGAGTACAAATGCTTGGAGCACAGATCGTCAGTAAATGAAGGTTCCTGAAAGTTTCTCTTTTTCATGCTTAAAAATAGTTATTTAGGTTAGGTATTTGTTGAGATAGCAGCTGCTCAGACTCCTACGTTGAGAATAGGACAGAAAAAAAAATAGTATGTTACACATCTTGGCTCCTTTTATGCTTCCGAGGAAAAAGCAAAGCAACCTTTAAGATTTCTAAATACCATCTGTATCTACTACATGGTTATATTACTGTGTAAATAACATTATATTATTTAATTTGGACTTTTTTTGTGGTCAGTTCCCCAAAAGACAGGTAAATATCAAAGGAAAAACTTAAAGGGTAAAAATATGCAAGCTTGCATGTCTGTTGCTGTATGTGTGCACAAGCATAAACGATTTAAAAATTTTGGACTACAGTCCAGGTGCGGCTGTGTGGCACACTGCCAGAATAGGAAGCATAACATCCCTTTTCCTATTTATAGGCTTGAAGCCATGGGTATGGTTGAGGTCCAGAATGACCCGCCACCTGAGGACCTGGAAAATGAGTGCATGGTCACACACTTGGCCTTTAGTGGACTGGTAGACTGCATGTCCCTGACTGGTGCTTAAGAAGTAGGAAAAGCAAAACGACAGCAAGCAAGGATGAGATGTGCCTTGCACATCAGTACAGAAGGGGTAGACACAGGTATGAAATGATAAGTGTAGGGTGTACTAATCCTCCTGAATAGTTAGAAATCATTTCCTGTGGTTGTTAAGCAATTATCCCCCGCTCGAAGGTGCATTCAGTGCAGAGGGTTAAAATTCTTTCATGATGTGGCATGTCTGAGCTACCTGTCCCTTTCCACAGATGAGAGCATACTAGAAGGGTTCGTTTTAGAAGGAAGAGTGGAGACATATCCAGTCTGAGACCTACCTGGAATGGCAGGCAGGATGGGAGGGCTTCAGCTGGGGATGGTGATGGAGGTGGGGGAGTTTTCTGAGCAGTGGAAGGCAAGAGAGGGTGCTGGTTATCCAGAGGCAACAGAGAAGTTGCTAAGAGAGAAGTTGCTAAATATCGATGCAAAGCTTACCTTCTTTACAATTTTGCCTGTAGATTACCTTGACAGGAGGCAGTATCAATCACACTGTAGTTACTCAATAAACACTTATTGAACAAATGCATGAATTCCCTTGGGATGTGAATTTTTCTCTGGCAGATTGTTATATACTCAGACTGGTAAGTATATCCATAAACTATTTTAGTTTTGTTACTTTATTTATATCTGAGACAGGGTCTTGCTCTGTCTCCCAGTGCAGTGGCGTGATCATAGCTAACTGCAGCCTCTACCTCCCAGGCTCAAGTGATCCTCTTGCCTTGGCCTCCCAAAGTGCTGGGATTACAGGCATGAGCCACCACACTCAGCCCTAGTTTTGATACTTTAGACTTATAAGAATAAAACCCTTATTATTCCAGAGTGCCAAATAGGGATATTTCTTCCCATGGAAGCCTGTATTTAAATGACATTCTACTCTTTTTAGAGGAGATATTTATTGAAACAGTTTTTCTCCAAGTTGACAAATTTGTTAACAGTGGGCTATAGAAAAACAATGAACTTCCTAATTATACAAGTAGCTTGTGTGTCTAGTAGTTTGACTGTGAGAAAAGTAGATCAAGGTGGAAACCTAATGATTTCCCCATCGTCAATAAAGATCATAATCACTGAAGATTGCTGCATATTAAAAAAAACATTTTCTAACTCAGTGGTGTCTCATCTGATCTGCATACTTTTACTAGACTAGTATTTTTTTCCTCCAGTGACAGGGCTTACCTGCATTCTCTACCTTATATTTGTACGTATTTGTAAAATTTAGAAAACCTTGCATGGTATGGACAATGTGAGCTCAGGTTCTTTGCTACTGTTTTCCATGTTACCTCCTTTAATCCTTATAATACATCTGTGACATAGGTCTTGTTATCCCCATTTTGCAGATAAAAACCAAAGGAGACCTCCTCTGGAGTGCAAGTTAGAGAGCCAGGCCTGATAATCAGAACATTTTCTTTTTTCTACATGAAAAGCCAAACACACACTTGTCTTATTCTGCTCTACTTTTACAAGAGGAATTACTTTGAAATTTTGAAAACGTCTATTCCATGGTTTACTCTAGCCATTTTCATTGATCTTTTGGAAACAAAATCTTACTTCTTTTTTCCCCTTAGTGTTCTAGAACTAAAGGCACAGATTAAAATCTATGTGATCCTGCAAAGAATGACTGGGCTAAATGTAAAATTAGATAGTATAGAAAACTGAGCCATTATGTTCATATTCAACCACTAAAGGTTTTTAATAAAATATATTGAAGGGCCTGGCATGTGGCTCACGCCTGTAATCCCAGCACTTTGGGAGGCCGAGGTGGGCGAATCACAAGGTCAGGAGTTCATGACCAGCCTGTCCAACATGGTGAAACCTCGTCTCTACTAAAAATACAAAAATTATCCGGGCATGGTGGCAGGCACCTGTAATCCCAGCTACTCAGGAGGCTGAGGCAGGAGAATCACTTGAACTTGGGAGGCGGAGGTTGTAGGAAACTGAGATCACGCCATTGCACTGCAGCCTGGGCAACAAGAGCAAAACTCTGTCTCAAAAAAAAAAAAAATATATATATATATATATATATGTATATATATATACACACACACACGTATACAGGGGCCAGGCAAGGTAACTCATGCCTGTAGTTTCAGCACTTTGGGAGACTGAGGCAGATGGATGGCTTGACAGGAGTTCGAGACCAATTTGGCCAACATGGTGAAATCCCCCTCTACTAAAAATACAAAAATTAAAAATCAGCTGGGTGTAGTGGCACATGCCTGTAATCTCAGCTACTCAGGCGGCTAAGGCAGGAGAATTGCTCAAACCTGGGAGGTGGAGGTTGCACTGAGCCAAGATGCTACCACTGTACTCTAGCCTGGGTGACAGAGTGAAACTCCATCTCAAAAAAAAAAAAATATATATATATATATATATATAGAGAGAGAGAGAGAGAGATAGATAGATATATAGATAGATAGACAGATAGATAGATAGATACAGGCTGAGTATGGCAGACAGATAGATAGATACAGGCTGAGTATCCCTTATCCAAAATGCTTGGGATGCAGAAGTGTTCCAGATTTTGGGTTTTCTTGGATTTTGGGATGTTTGCATATACATAATAAAATATCTTGGAGGATGATGAGACCGAAGTCTAAATGCAAAATTTATGTGTATTTCTTATATATCTTATATGGAGGTAATCCTATATAGTATTTTAAATACTTTTATGCATGACACAAAGTTGTGACTGTGTTTTGACTGCAACTTGTCACATGAGGTCAGATGTGGAATTTTCCACTTGTGGTGTCATGTCAGTTCTCACAAAGTTTCAAATTTTGGCGCATTTTGGATTTTGAATTTCCAGATTAGGGTTGCTCACCCGTACCAAAAGTTGGTGCTAGCTGATTAAGCAGAGAAGGAGTTTATTATGTGGATATTTAGGAGAGAATGCGCTCAAGCCTTAGAGTTTAGGAATAACATCCAACTGCAGGCTGCAGAACTGGCCTGAGGTGTTTAACTATGGCCCCCATGACTGTCCTACAAGCACTGAGGGACATTGCTGGTACCCCCACCCAACACTGCCGTTTCCACAGCAGCAACTTGGCCACCATTTTTGCCATCATAAGGATTCTGTATGGCATTTCCTTCCTCAAGTTGCTCCACTTTGTTTCCCTGAAATTTCCTTTGCTGATTTTTTTTTAAAACCCTATATTGATTTATTTTTATTGTGGTAAGAACATTTAACATGAGATCTACTCTCAAGTATTTTTAAGCATACAATCCAGTATTATTAACTATAGGCATGATATTGTACAGTGGATCTCTAGAACTTATTCATCTTGCATAATTGAAAACTTGACCCATTGAGCAGCAACCATCACTCTGGAACAGATTCTTACTGGGAGAGCCTAAGTCATCTGCCTATATTTTGTAAAACAGATCACAGAACTACATTTTTTGGGTTCTATCTTAGCAAGGCAGGATTCTTAAAGCTTCACATTCTTATACATGACACAAGCATCCAAAGGTGCTAGCCACACAGAAATTACTGCAAATGTCCACTACAGATTTTAATCGACAAAACTGGAACCCAAATGGTTCATCCCAAAATAACAATGACTAGTAATTTCAAAATTTCAAATTATTGATTTGAACACTGTAAAAGCAATATATAATCTTCAGCAATGAGTCCTAAAAATTCCTTTTTTACAGTCCTATCCAGTATCCTACAAACTGCAGCTGCCTGTGCCTCCTCCACTCAAAGCCCCTGAGAAAGCTCCCATTCCTTGTCTAAAGACTCTCTCCTTTCCCTCCTGCTTTCCTCAGCCCTCCTCCCAGTTTCCCATGGCAAAAGCTCAAGAACTGGTCTAGTAAGACAGAAGCCGCCTTAGAGGGAGGCAGAGGAAAGAGATTAAGGCCGGTAAAACTAGAATTATCTTTAAGAGAAGGGATGGGAAAGGGAGAGACACTGGTACACTAAAAGCTTGTAACCAGTCATAGGATGGACACTTTTATTAGTGATCCTTAAGCACTACTTGGAATAATTGACTGGTCTTAAAACATGCAGAATGCTGTCAGATCTGGGGTTGAAATGTTGATCGTAGTTCCAAGTGTCTTCTATAGGAAAGCAGCTTGGCTAAAGATAATAAATAAAAAGGAGCAGACTCGTAGCTATTTTAAAGGAAAGATAAAGACTAGTGTTCACATTTATGAGTCTAAAAAGAACATTAATTTGATTTCAGGTTCCCAGTACAGAATTAATTCTTTAGCAGTAAATTCTACTAAGAGTTACTATAAATTATTGTCACAGATAGTTAGGTGATTCTCAGATGCTCCTAGTGAGCTCAGTGCTACCTCTTTAGGATATTCTCATGTGTCTTCCTTGATAGTTTGTGACAAGCACAATGACACTTCAAATATTCATTCCTTTATGACATTTTCTTGACCCTGACACAAAGCTATTAAACTGTCTACTCACGTTTACTGCTCCATCAAATGAAAACTTTACACAATATTTCTGATCAGCATTGCTTGAGATAGACAGCTGCATCTAAATACATCCAGCAATACCATTTCTGCTTAGCAGATATCAGATTGTTTCCCTTAGAACACTGCATACAGCTCCAAATTACTGAATAATTCCATCTAGGATAGTAGGGATTTTTGTCTCTGCCAAAAGGATAGCTGTCACAGAAACACAAGAACTGAACCTAACACCAGTCATTTGGTTATTGCAAATAATTTCTTCCACTGGACTGCTGGCTCACATTCATGGAAGGGCTAGGTATTGCTGCTACCTTTCAGTTCTTCCCAACTGGGGAAACTTTTGCTGTTGAGTCAGTTTGAAACTTAAAACATATTATTTCAGTGTCATATGGATAGGTCATGAAGCTAGCCTCTTAGTTTAACTCATAACTAAATTGTAAGGTTAATAATACTCGGTGTATATGCTATAACATCCTAAGTTGTAATTGGATGTGCTTGCCTTGCCTAACCTGGGCTAGTAAAACAAGGATGGATGCCCTGGACAGAGACTCCTGTTGGGCATCCACTGGGGAAAGAGGAAATAGTCCTAGAAGTCATAACTGCAGAAACAGAGTCAGAGGGTGGAAAATGAGGACTTAATTAGGGTCTGCCTTAAAAGATCTTCAAGCTGCCTTATTTTCACGTGCATTATTCAGACGTCTTAGCAGTTCCTGGTGCAATGTGTTTTGTGAAATATATTAGGCATTCCGTGTAGCTGTTTCCAGGTTTATTATGCAATATTCTGATTCTGATTCATGAAAATATTGCATTAAATACAATCGCTCATGTAATTACTGTGCTTAATCTACAGCATACTTTAATTAACACTGCACAGAATTCTGATTTAATCACTTAGATTTGATCTAGCGCAACTTAGCTGTAAATACTTTTTATGATGCAGCTGCCCAAAATAATTATTGAGACCTAGGGTAATATACAACTCTAAAACTAACACATTTCCTATGTTGAGAATAGCGCATCATAATTTGAACTATAATTTTATTATTTACAAAAGTAAACTATAAAAAGTAGATCATTCCATTTTCACTAATAGCCTATTTAAAAAATCTCGCCGGGCGCGGTGGCTCAAGCCTGTAATCCCAGCACTTTGGGAGGCCGAGACGGGCGGATCACGAGGTCAGGAGATCGAGACCATCCTGGCTAACTCGGTGAAACCCCGTCTCTACCAAAAAATACAAAAAACTAGCCGGGCGAGGTGGCGGGCGCCTGTAGTCCCAGCTACTCGGGAGGCTGAGGCAGGAGAATGGCCTAAACCCGGGAGGCAGAGCTTGCAGTGAGCTGAGATCCGGCCACTGCACTCCACCCTGGGCGACAAAGCAAGACTCCGTCTCAAAAAAAAAAAAAAAAAAAAAAAAAAAAAAAAATCTCATTGGGAGTGTTAGAACTTAAAAAATATGTTTTATTTTTTAAAGATTAAACTCAAGCAAGTGTCACTGCTTTTTGGCTGTGTAAACAGTCTTTTTTTTTTTTTTTTTGAGACAGAGGCTCACTCTGTCACCCAGGCTGGAGTACACTGGCGTGATCTCGGCTCACTGCAGGCTCCACCTCCTGGGTTCACGCCATTCTCCTGCCTCAGCCTCCCGAGTAGCTGGGACTACAGGCGCCTACCACGCCTGGCTAACTTTTTGTATTTTTAGTAGAGACGGGGTTTCACCGTGTTAGCCAGGATGGTCTCCATCTCCTGACCTTGTGATCCGCCCGCATCTACCTCCCAAAGTGCTGGGATTACAGGCTTGAGCCACCGTGCACGGTCAATAGTCTCATTAACATCAGTATCTCATGATGTTTCTCAATGTTATAGGTTAAATTTTATCTCCCCCTTCCCCGCAAAGAGATACTTGGAAGTTTTAACTTCCAGTACCTCAGAATGTAGGGTCATTGCAGATATAGTCAGGATGAGGTCATACTGGAATAAGGTGGGACCCTGATCCAATATGACTGTTGTCTTTCTAAGATGAATGTGACAGCAGAAACACACAAAGAAAAGGACATAGAAGTTCAAGGCAGAGCTTAGTGTTTTGTACCTGCAAGCCAAGGAATGCTAAGGATTGCTGGTAACCAACCAGAAGCTAGGAAGAGGCAAGGGAGGGGTTCTCCTACAGGTTTCACAGCAAACATGGCCCCACTGACATCTTGATTTTGGACTTCCAGGCTCCAGAACTGTGAGAGACAAAATGTGTATTTGGTTTGGTTTGGTCTGATTTGGTTTTAGAGACAGGGTCTCACTCTGTCACCCAGGCTGGAATACAGTGTTGTAATCATAGCTTACTGCAGCCTTGAATTCCTGGTGTCAAGCAATCGTTCCACTTCAGCCTTGTGAGTAGCTGGGACTACAGGTGCATGCCACCATATCTGGCTAATTCTTTTATTTTTAGCTTTTATAGAGACAGGGTCTCACTATGTTGCCCAGGCTGGTCTCAAACTCCTGGCTTCATACAATCCTCCTGCCTCAGCCCCTCAAAGTGCTAGAATTATAGGTGTGAGCCACCACGCTTGGCCAAATTTGTGTTGTTTTAAGCAATCCAATTTGTGGTCCTTGGTTACAGCGGCCCTAAGAAACTAAAATACTTGCTAAAACTGAAGAAGCTGAGAATTTAAACTCAATATAACCAGAATTTATGAAATTACTTTTTTATAATAGTGAGGAAAAAAGTATCTTGCTGAACTATTTTTAAAAGTGCATATGCTGTTTTTAGTTGAAGTAAACCTTTTTATTCTTAAGTATTGACATAAATATAACACTTTTGTTCCTCAGACACAGCAACTAGCAGAATGCCTTAAACATAAATCATTCCACAGTACATTTTGTGGCTTCATTTAAAAAGATTAAAAATGAAAATAGCCCATAAATACTAAAATACTCTCTTATAGAATATGAGCCATAAAATACATACAGAACTACTGAAACATGAGAGTAATCATTGAAAAGAATTTGCATGAGGTTCATCAAGGCAAAATTTCATCTTGAATGTATATATGAATAATAAAGAAACTATATGCCCTGCAGTTTGTGGATTATTCAGATTCTATATTTTCTATTGCCTTATTTTGGCTTTGAAAAAAATACTCTTAGCACTAATACTATGTGATGTGCAGGGCCAAATAAAAGAATAGACATTTTAGTTTTTGACATTAACTTGCTAACAGACCTTATTACATAGATTTGGTAAGGATGAAAATTAAAAATATAATGAAAAACAAATTTGGGGCTGGGTGTAGTGACTCATGCCTGTAATCCCAGCACTTTGGGAGGCTGAGGTAGGTGGATCACTTGAGGCCAGGAGTTTGAGACCAGCCTGGCTGATATGGCAAAACCCTGTCTCTAGTTAAAAAAACCCAAAAATTAGCCAGGCGTGGTGACGCATGCCTGTAGTCACAGCTACTTGGGAGGCTGAGGCAGGAGAATTGCTTGAACCCGGGAGGCGGAGGTTGCAGTGAGCCAAGATTGTGCCACTGCACTCCAGCCTGGGCGACAGAGCAAGACTCTGTCTCAAAAAAAAAAAAAAATTTGGTGGTATCATTTGTAAATTCTTTGATTTTTGTTTCCCCTGAATACCCGAGTTGACTATTGTTTTGTTATCACAAGAGTGTGTCACAAGAGTGATGACATTTGCTGGAAAGACATTAGTGGATACCTGCAAAGGATCTGGAAGCAGGCAGCTCTCAGAGCAGGGACTACGGCAGCATGCTCCCAATCAGAGGGCAATGTCTCCTGGCATCAAGTGTCCTGGAAGGCCACCAAGCACTAGCTGAATTGCTGTGCATCTGGTCAGGTCCATTGAGAAGCAGCACCTTTCCATTCTTCAAGGTCTTCACAAGCCTCCAGCCCTCAGGATTATCTGGACATTTTGGTTTTTGCCTATTATACTGGTAGAAATAGCTAATATAATACAACCCCCGACCCCAGATCATTTGAGATGGAAGGATGAATTCCACAGATGGAATGAATTGAAGTTTAAATTCCCAGGTGTAGTACTCCTTAGCAGGACCAAGCCTCAAAACTGCCTGAGATCCATTCCTACAGATATATAACCAGGACTACAAAATAAAAAGATAACTAAGATTGATAAAACATAGACAAACTATGATATACTGACTACAATATTCTAGTTTCCGTGCTGAGCACTCCACATATACTATCACTTAATATTTCTTTTCAATTTAAGTTTGATATATTTTATAAACATCAGAACAATTGAGTGGTGAGTAGTTGGGAGCTGGTTTTTAAAAATTATTTTCCTTTAAAAGGAATATACTCTTTGGTATGTATATATCAATATTACAAAATAAAAACAATATTACAAAAAAAGTTAAATAATATGGTAAGGATAATACTTAAAACAAGTATTTTGTTTCATCTCGTCTTACTAATTACAATTATTTACTCCTTACTTATTCCCTCTCATTGCCTGGTATTTTAAATCTTTTTAGTTATTTCTTCTAGTATTTTCTTTCTTATTTCTAAATAACATACATATATAGATACTTCCTGATTTTTCAGTCTTTTTGTCCATTGACTTCCTCTTTTTTTTTTTTGTCTATTGACTTCCTTCTATGGAAGATGAGGATTTACCCTCCTATACCTCCTCTTCCTGCATTCTTGCATACATTTCAGTTCCTCCTATCCTTCTGATATATTTATATCATAATTTTTGGTTAAATTAATATCTAGGGCTAATATTATTTTGATTATATAAGTATTATTTACAGCTGAGTCACAGAGTACATCATGATTCTATTTCTTCTCTTGTATAACTCATTGTTTCCACTAGTTAATAAATACATTTTTTTTATTTGCTTGGTTTTGTGTGCTTTTATTACTCATTCATACCGTGGTTCTCTAATGTAAGTAAAAATGGCCTACATGTTTAAATGTTCTATCTGTTGCATATTTATCTTCAGGAATTTCATCTGAAGTCTTCAGTTCTCCTCCTCCTACCCCAAGTTAGTTGTTCTGTAAGTTTGACATATAGCTACTACCTGTAGATCCGTTCACCGCGATCTTCAGATGTTTTTATTGGTTTCCCTGTGTTCCTAAATCCTTTGTCTTTCTCTTGCTATACTCCCTCTTTTTGGTAGATCACATTCTCCAGGGTTTTCCTGAGAAAGGTAAGTAACTTAGGGCCTCACTTCTATGAAAATGTTGAGATTCTACCCTTACAATTCAATGATAATTTTTCTAAGTTTAGATTTTTTTTTTTTTTTGGTCTAATTTTTCCTCAAAAACTCTGAAGGCATTTCTCCATTGCCTTTCGGCTATAATGGTGCTGTTGAGCAGCTGCAGGCTACTCTAGTCCTCATTATGTTGTCTGTGTCCCCCACCCCCCAACACCCTAGAAGTTTTTAGGCTCATCTCTTTATCCTGGTGTTCATGATATGCTCTGGTCAGGCAAATCCTCTAAGAGGATTTGTATTTGCTTGTACCAAATGCTTGGAGGGTATTGCCAGTCTGGGATTAAACTGAATTAAATTCTTGGCTAGAGGTTTATCAGACCATTTAGATAGTCTGATTTTGGACCACAAACTTGTGTGAGACTGCCTCATGGTTCCAAATTCTCAGTGGCAATTTCTCTCTTCTCCACTCTTGCCAAAATTTGAAATGGTCAATTTTTCTTGTGGCCCATTAGAAGTACTATGGAGGCTTATTTCTAATTTACCCTTACACTGAAGGTATCATTCTTTGGAATCCCAGAATTCTGGTAGAAGGAGAATCTATTAGACTTCCCAACTTGCGGTAGCCCTGGGCTTGGCTCTCTGGCTCCATTCCTCAAAATGCCCACACTCAGCTGGTTTGACAAACACTCTCAGGATAACAGTGGTGCACTTGCCTTTCTAGATTTCTTCACTCGATAGCTGGCTGGCGTGGATTTTCTTTTTTGTCTGATAACTTTAAGATGATTTTTAAAAAATTATATATATTTTTTCCTCCTTTTTTTTTTTTTTTTTTTTTTTTGAGACAGGGTCTCACTCTGTTGCCCAGGCTGGACTGCAGTGGTGCAATCATAGCTCACTGCAGCCTCAGCCTTTCCAGGCTCAAGTGATCCTCCCACCTTAGCCTCCCAGGTAGCTGGGACTGCAGGCATGTGCATGCCTGACTGATTTGTATTTATTTTTTCTTCTATATCGTGTAGTTATGGGGTTTCACCATGTTGCCCAGGCTGATCTTGAATTCCTGGGCTCAAGTGATCTTCCTACCTTGGCCTCCCAAAGTGTTGGGATCATAGGTATGAGCCACTGTGCCTGGCCTAAAATATGATATTTTGTCTAGAAGTTTTAGTTATTTCCAGCAGTCCAGATACCTACCTTGTCATTGCCCTAGAAATGGAAGTCTATGATTTTAAATATATTTCTAAGCCTCAATGTCCTCATTTGAAAAATGAGGATAGTTTATACCTCATAGTATTGTACTATTGTGGGGAATAAGTGAGATGATTAGTGTAAAGCTCTTAATTCTGTGCCTGCACTTTAATTAATGTTTACTTATTTTTTTTTTAAATGGCATTCTCAGAGTCTAAACATACATTGCTCTATCTTGCTATATTTTTATTCATATATGGTGCACCTAATACCAAGGAAATGAAGATGTGAATAATCTAAGGTTCTAATAAATTTTATGTTATATATATATGAGATGGAGTATTGCTCTGTTGTGCGATCTCAGCTCACTGCAGCCTCCGCCTCCTGGGTTCAAGCGATTCTCCTGCCTCAGTTTCCCAAGTAGCTGGGACTACAGGCGTATGCCACCATGTCCAGCTAATTTTTGTATTTTTAGTAGAGACAGGGTTTCACCATGTTGGCCAGTATGGTCTTGATCTCTTGACCTCGTCATCCGCCCGCCTCAGTCCAAATTCCTGGGATTACAGGCGTAAGCCACCGCTCCCGGCCTATGTGTATTATATTAAGAAACATAGTTGGCTTTTTCCATTTCATAATTTTCCATTTCCAATGCGAACCAAGTAATTAAACATCATTACTAGCCTAGATCTTAATTGAGAACATGAAATTTATTGAAGGGAAATCCTCAATTAATTTGTACATTTCTTGAGAAATGGGAAATTTGAAAACATTCCCTCCCACCATAATCAAATAAGACTCTAAAGGGATAGAAAACGGATACTTTTGCTTATAATAAACTAGGCTATGCCCTATTTTTTCTGTTTTCTATTGCCACAAAGTCAAATTGCATGGGGTCTTTTTAAAGTCCATAGATATGTTCGCTCTAAGCAGCTGCCCTTCTCTTTGAAAACAGTTTCTATCCAGGGCCAAGTAGGCCTTGCTCAGAATCCTATGGCAGTTGACCTGAGCCTTGGGCTGTCTCAGGGACATTTCTTTAGCAGGTGCATTGTGATATTTTTCACAGCCAGCATAGTTTCTGTACAGGTGGGTTTGATGAGCATCTCTGGGAGTAAAAATCCAAAATGCCCAGTGTCACGTAGTTCGAAAGCAAATGCATAAGGTATTCCGTTTTTGTAGGCCCAATCCATTGAGCTACCAGAGCTCACATCTAAAAGTTAAAACAAAAAAAAAGATCAGCCTCACTAAAGAGTTGGTATAATTTTGTAAATGTATATACTGTATAGTATCTGCTTATTAAGCTTTACTAAATCCTTCCAATTAAATACTGTTTCAATAAGAATGATTTAACAGGAGCTCCTTGGCATCTGGTGCATGGAACTTATAAATCATCCCTTCAACCATCTTTAAGGATCCAGTCTACGTGTGAACGCCTTACCAGCATGAAGACCTCAAAATTTCTCAACCTCAATTCCAAAAACATTTATGTTCATCCCCACTTTATTCACCTACAAACAACCTATACTGGGAACTCTTTTTGTTTTTAGTTATCACTCAGTTCTTCTCTACTTCAATGTCTAGAATACTGAAATTGTGTTCCCAGAAACGTTTTTTTTTTTTTTTTTTGAGACGGAGTCTCACTCTGTCACCCAGGCTGGAGTGCAGTGTCATGATCTTGGCTCATCGCAACCTCTGCCTCCTGGGTTCAAGTGATTCTCCTGCCTCAGCCTCCCAAGTATCTGGGATTACAGGAACTCACCACCATGCCCAGCTAATTTTTGTATTTGTAGTAGAGACAGGGTTTTACCATGTTGGCCACGTTGGTCTTGAACTCCTGGGCTCAATTGATCCTCCCGCCTTGGCCTCCCAAAGTGCTGGGATTACAGGTGTGAGCCACTGCTCCTGGCCCCAGAAAACCTCCTATTTCTTCCATTTCCCTGTGTTTCCACTCCGGCCTAACCTATTCTGTGCCTTTACTTAGATTGGTAGTTTCCAGATTCCTCCCTGTTTTCTTGTAGTTTCATTTGATTCTCTAGTTGGCCATGGTCATTTATTTCACTGAATTTCTCTCCAGACCCTCAACATGCCTCATTCCTGTCCTTTTTCTGCCTTTGTTTGGCTCATCCTCAATCCCTGGCCCAGTTTCTCTGCTTCTGCTAGGTGAGGGAGCTAGAGAAAGTCTTTGCTGAGCAGAGATCCTATAAAGTCACACTACCTTGTTACTGAAGTCTCTTTCTGCCTCCATGCTGCTCTAGGTTCCTTTTCTAGTTCGCTTACTGAAACTTTCCCATTCTCTTCTCATCTTCACTCTACACTGTCCCCACTACTCTAGATCAGGGGTCCCCAACCCCCAGGCCACAGACTGGTACTGGTGTGCTCTATAAGTTCCATGCACTGGTACCGGTCCATGGCCTGTTAGAACTTGGGCTGCACAGTGGGAGGTGAGTGGTGGGTGAGCCAGTGAAGCTTCACCTGCATTTACAGCCACTCACTATCACTTGCATTACCGCCTGAGCTCTGCCTC
The DNA here is from genome assembly GCF_047675955.1 of Chlorocebus sabaeus. Taxonomy (NCBI): domain Eukaryota; kingdom Metazoa; phylum Chordata; class Mammalia; order Primates; family Cercopithecidae; genus Chlorocebus; species Chlorocebus sabaeus. Next base: position 71,622,472 of record NC_132911.1, read on the forward strand.
TTGTCAGATCAGTGGCAGCATTAGATTCTCATAAGAGCACGAGCCCTATCCTGAACTGCACATGTGAGGGATCTAGGTTGTGCGCTCCTTTTAAGAATCTTATGCCTGATGATCTGTCACTGTCTTCCATCACCCCTAGATGGGACCGTCTAGTTGCAGGAAAACAAGCTCAGGGCTCCCAGTGATTCTACATTATGGTGAATTATATAATTATTTCATTATATATTACAATGTAATAATAATGGAAATAAAGTGCGCAACAAATGTAATGCACTTGAATCATCCCAAAACCATCCCTCCCCCACCCCACCCCTGTCTGTGGAATAACTGTCTTCCATGAAACCAGTCCCTGGTGCCAAAAAGGTTGGGGACTGCAACTGTAGATGATTGCCCCATTGCCTTCTCTACTGACATTAGAGCTCTCTGACTTTCCCCGTTTGAGCTCAGAGGAAGAAATGCTCCCTGTCTTTCACATGTGTCACCCCTTGATACTGTTGGTTATTGTCATCTCTGGTAGTAAAAGGCCCTTTTCCATGACTTTGTGCTATTAATTATGCATCTGCATTGGTCCAAGTACTCAAGGACCCCTTTCCTACAGCACTTCCTTCACATTACCCTATAATATGCCCTTGGTTACCCTCTTCTTTTTCCTCTTTCTTTTGCTTTAGAACCCGAGGGAGAACCTATATATACTGTATCTACATCCTCAACCACTTTCAGTCTGGCTATTGCCTCTACCCGTGTATTAAACTTTCTTTTTGAAGATTACCAATGACCGCAGGTCTAGCCTCTTTTTCTGTTTTTTTGTTTTCCCCTCAGATCCCACTTTCAGTGTCTCCACAGCCTTTAACACAGCTGACAAGCCCTCTGGCTACTCTCTCCTTCTGGCTCCTGTGACCTCACACTCTAGCTTTTCAGCACAGAGTTGAAAGCAGGGAATTAGACGTAGCCTGCAGCCTGGGCTGTATCTGATCCCACCACATAGTGGGTAACTTCTCTGTGCCTCAGTCTCCCTTTTTGAAAAAGAGACTGATGATAATACAGTACCTGCATAGCATAGGGTTGTTGGGAAAATTGAATAAAGTAATAAATCACTTGAAAGTACTCAAGATATATTAACTGTTATTATTTTGCCTCTTTATACCCCCAAGTGCATATGTAGTTTTTAATCTAACAGGCTTTTAAAAATAATTCATTAAATGATAAATGTTTCATGGAAAAATCTTTGTATACATTTTTCCTGAAATTTATATAATCCAGCTTGAGATAATCCTACTATTATTATCATTAAATTTTCAAAGCATGGCCATTTACTCAAAAAATATTGCTTTTATGCTATTTTTCCTAGGACAAGTTAGAGATGGAATTATTATTATTATTGTTATTTTTTCTTGAGCCAGAGTCTCCCTCTGTCACCCAGGCTGGAGTGCAGTGGTGCGATCTTGACACACTGCAACCTCTGTCCTCCTGGTTCAGGTGATTTTCCTGCCTCAGTCAACTAAGTAGCTGGGATTACAGGCGCCCCTCACCATACCAAACTAATTTTTTGTAGTTTTAGTAGAGACAGGGTTTCACCATGTTGGCCAGGCTGGTCTTGAACTCCTGCTCAGGTGATCCACCCACCTCGACCTTCCAAAGTGCTGGGATTATAGGCGTGAGCCACCGTGCCAGGCCAGAGATGGAATTATTATATAAAGATGACAATTAAAATGACTGTTTCTCAGATTCCCTTTGCTTCAGTTAAGGACAGAAAATAGGCTGTGGCTTCAGTGTCCCTCTGGTTAGGGTACATTGGAACTACAAATAGTAGTCATAGTAGCCAAGTCAGAGACAACATGTGCCAACAGTTACATCATGGTGATGTGACAGCCTCATTTCTTTTTTTTTTTTTTGAAACGGAGTCTCGCTCTGTCACCCAGGCTGGAGTGCAATGGCACCATCTTGGCTCACTGCAATCTCTGCTCCTGGGGTTCAAGAGATTCTCTCGCCTCAGCCTCCCAATTAGCTATGATTACAGGTGCTCCCTACCTCTGCTTCCCTGGTTCAAGCGATTCTCCCACCTCAGCCAACTGAGTAGCTGGCATTACAGGCATATGCCTCCATGCCCGGCTAATTTTTGTCTTTTTAGTAGAGAAGGGGTTTTGCCATATTGGCCAGGCTGGTCTCGAACTCCTGACCTCAGATGATGCACCTGCTTTGGCCTCCCAAAGTGCTAGGATTACAGGCATGAGCCACAGAACCCGGCCGACTACCTCATTCCTGTGGTAATAGATTGTTCTCAGTAAATATAATACTCTGACTGTGCCTCTATACAAAGTTGGAAAGGTAAACAGTAAGATCTAAAAAAATTAATGTTTAAAAATTGTTTATATATATTATGTTGGCATTAATTGATAATATGATTTTTTAAATACAGTTTTTTTTTCCCTTTCAAGGTGGCCACTGAAAGCCAGTTCTAAAAAGGTCAACATGAGACCAATGATCATGGACTTTGAAAAAATAAATAAAACTATTGATACTCCTGACATTCTCATTATTAGAATAAACTTATTTGTCAATGTTAATTGACAAACCAAGTGTTTGCTCTGAAGGCTGAAGAAAGTGAGTGGTAAAATATTAGGAATACAATGATAGGTAGATTAAAGAAGTCAAGGAGAACTTTGCTACTTTACTCAGAAGCATAATCAGATGTCACTACCTACACATATACATACAACATGTGTGTGTTTACCTTCATTTGCACACACATTCATATATACATGATTTCTTACTAGATTTTCTAAGTCATATAGTGAATACATTTTAAAGTTTAAAAGGCCCTGAATCCAATCTTTGTTACAGTTGTGGAAACTGAGGCCCAGGATTAATAAATACCTTGGCCTGGTTGACAGACCTGGCAGAATTAGGACTAGAATGCATATATTATGATTCTTTGTCTAAGTTCTTGCCATATACCCATTTGGAAGGACGTGCCATCCTGAAATAAGCCAGATCGGTATATTAATTGTTGAAAACATTGGAGATTGTAGTTACAGAAAGGGTAAGCCGACTTGTTTCTTCCTGCACGCAGCAAACAGTAAAGATTCCTCTAGGAGGGGTATTCTCACTATGAGAAGGGTGAGAAAATAGCCCTTTATCACCACAGACTTGGAATTCAAGGCTGCAGTGGGCCTAAATATACTCAACAAAGTAACCCCTATCTTCCATTGGTTTTACATACCCCCTATTTATTTCCTATTTCCCTAGAAAATTTACTGACCTCAGCCAGATTTTTTTTTGTCCTGTTATCTATTGTCAAATTTATCGTTCCTTGTCCAAAAAGTATAAAATCATCTTGCTTTGGCCACCTCTTTGGACTTCACTCTGTTGTGAAGATCCTGTACACATAGAATTAATAAAATTTGTATACTTTTCTCTTGTTTAACCTGCATGGTGTCAATTTGGTTTCCAGATCCAGCTGCAGGGCCTAGTTGGAGTGAAAGATGGGAGGTGACGGGGGATTGGAAGTGATCTCTGGCTCTACTATACATTTTTCTCCATGTTAAAAAAGAAATACTTTAAAATCACCTTTTAAGGGATAATTCAATGGAAGGTGCTACAGAAGAAACAGCATTTCATAACAAGAACAGTGGCAGAAAGGAGTAAAAGGGAAGCAGTTGTAGGGCTGAAACATTTACTTCATTATCTTCCCAAGGCCCGTTTCCACCCTTGTAGTAGTTAGAATTGCTTAAGGAGCCCATTTTGGTATGTTCTACTGTCATAAGATCTCAACTGAGCTTGCAGTCATTACTGCACGCTTAGCATATTCTCTGCTTTGAATTTGTTTAAATGGGTAGAGTGATTTCTGTCAAGCTGTGTAAAACTAATCAGATATAAACTCCTATTTTCCTCAGCTAATTTGATAGTCAAAAATTTTACTTTAGGGAGAAGACACTTTCTCCCTTCTAAAAGGAAGTCATGATACAGGATATTGGTTCAAGAGAGAGGATTCTAACACAATGTACTCAGGAAACTTACACAATGTTGTGGAGGCTGGTCCATATCTGTATCGTACCCCATATACTGACTGAAGTGCATTCACCGCTTTAAAAGCTGCAGATTCCTACGAGGGAAAATGGAGAAATTTTATATATTGTTGCATTGAAACTTTTTACATACATTACTATGTTGTTTGAGCCTTATCGGTCATCAACAGATGGCTTCATTGGTTAAGATCTATATTAATTAATAATATTATATTACTCTTATGTCACACGCTACATTTTGCAACATGTTTTAGAACACATTATTTCATTGATCTCACAACAAACCAGTGATCAATAATATTTCTATTTTATAGTTGAGAGAAGGAAGGCTCAGCAAGGTTAAGTGGGTATGCAGAGTGGTTGAGCTAAGTACTCATATTTTCTGAGGCTGACTTAGTGTTCTATTCTCTTCACTTCAGTTCAAGGACACCTATTTCTTTCTTTCTTTCTTTCTCTTTCTTTCTTTCTTTCTTTCTTTCTTTCTTTCTTTCTTTCTTTCTTTCTTTCTTTCTTTTTTTTTTTTTTTGAGACGGAGTCTCGCTCTATCGCTCAGACTGGAGTGCAGTGGCGCAATTTCAGCTCACTGCAACCTCTGGCCCCTGGGTTCAAGTGATTCTCCTGCCTCAGCCTCCTGAGTCGCTGGGACTACAGGCATGTGCTACCATGCCTGGCTAATTTTTTGTATTCTTAGTATAGATGGAGTTTCACCATGCTAGCCAGGATGGTCTAGATCTCCTGGCCTTGTGATCGGCCCATCTCGGCCTCCCAAAGTGCTGGTATTACAGACATGAGCCACTGCACCTGGCCAGGGACACCTATTTCTATAAGTTACAAAATATTTCGCAGGGCAGGGACCATGTCAGTCTCAGTTATAGCTCACAACCAGTACTTAGCAATATGCCTGTATACAACAGACGCTTGATCAATATTTCTTATATGAATGTTGAATAAGCATAAATCTGAAAGAGTATTAAGGTAAGTATACATTTCACTGGGTATGTACAAGGTATTTAGAACACATCTGAATCAATTAAGAAACTCTTTAATTCAGTAAGAATGACATCTCTTATGCTATGTGCTTATCCTGACTGGGAATGGAAACAACTTCAGAATGCTTATGACTTACAAGGTTACACATGCCTCCCACAGAGGTTAGACAAGTACTGCTAAGAGGCAGAAAGTCTAAGGTGAACTTTTCCTACCAATGGAAAAAATTAGGAAAAATATTCAACACAATCGAAATACTAAAAGATGCATATTCTAACATGAACTAGAATGATACTAACTATCCTTTAAATATGGTATAAAAACACTGGTTTCAACAAGGAGTTAGAGAAGTATTATATGACAAGTGAGAGGAAAAGAAGTATGTTGAAACCAGAATACAACTCTCCCATTTCAACTTGCTTATGAATAATTTAATACTTAAATTGGAGCACTCCGGACAACATGGTGGTGTGTACTGGACTGAGTTTCAGGTTGCTGTCCTCATTCAGCTCAGAAATGCATGAGGCAGTATTTGCAGCAAATGTCACTGTTTGTGGATATTCAGGGACCAGGCTCCAGAAGCTGGCAGACTATTTACTACTGATCTCACTGATGACGACATTCTTCTCATGGGAGCCAACAGAAAAGGAATATAAACACTATAATTAAATACCTTTATGGAGATTGTTCTAAGATTTTAACATCTTCTCCAATGGTCTCAGCAACATTCCATGGCAAGGACAGATATTTCTACATTTAGAAGATTATTGCATTCTGCTAGTGAGGGAACTTTGCTTCTCATTATTTAGGCTGACTAAACCCAAGGGCAAACAAATCTAAGAAAAAAAAATAATCACTTTGCCTATTTACACAAAGGAGAGGCACAGTTTTAGCTTTTTGAGCTCACTGCACCTCTGCCACTTGGGTACTGGTGCATGTTGACTAGGGTTTAGATGTGATCTCTCCACAAAAACAAAACTCCATCATTTTTTCAAAGAATTATTTTACAGGGGCCACAGCTAGACACCTAATTGAAAGGACTTACTGAAGTGATCCCTCTTTACTCTATCCTGTTTCCAATTGTCAAAAAGTACCTAGACATCAGTTATTGGGCCTCAGCTAAGTAAATGGTGTGTGTGTGTGTGTATGTGTGTACATGTGTGTGTATATATATATATATATATATTTTTTAGACAGAGTTTTGCTCTTGTCGCCCAGGCTGGAGTAAAATGGCGTGATCTTGGCTAACCGCAACCTCTGCCTACCAGGTTCAAGCGATTCTCCTGCCTCAGCTAATCCTGTAGCTGGGATTACAGGTACCCGTGGCCACGCCTGGCTAATTTTTGTATTTTTAGTAGAGATGGGGTTTTACCATGTTGGCCAGGCTGGTCTCAAACTCCTGACTTCAGGTGATCTGCCTGCCTTGGCCTCCCAAAATGGTATACATTTTTATTTAAATATTTCCATATTTAAAGCAACTTAATGACTTAAAAAACATTGCCAGAAATACTGAATCTTACATATTGACGGAATATTTTTAAACAATTTTAATCTAATTTAATGGTTTCTGCTTAACATTCAGGGATTGTCTAGTTCCTGAGAACTATAATCATGATTTTAGTGACCAAGTTTATGATTAACTCTCTCCAAGATTTCTCAACAATGGCATTGTTGATATCTTAGACTGAATAATTCTTTGCTGTGGGTTCTGTCCTGTGCACTGTAGGGTGTTTAGCAGCATCCTTGGCCTATACCTGCTAGATGCCAGTAGCATCCCCCAACCCTGTTGTACCAATGAAACATGTCTCTAGACATTGCCAGATGTCCACGGGGAGGCAAATTCATCCTTTTTTTTTTTTTTTTCCTTTCTTTGAGACAGAGTCTCACTCTATCACCCAGGCCGGAGTGCAGTAGCATAACCTTAGCTTACTGTAACCTCTGCCTCCTGGACTCAAGCAATCCTCTCACCTCTGCCTCCTGAGTTGCTGGGACTATAGGTATGCACCACTATGCCTGGCTAATTTTTAAAAATATTTTGTAGAGATGAGGTCTCACTACATTAATCAGGCTGTTCTTGAACTCCTGGGCCCAAGTAATCCTCTAGCCTGGGCCTCCCAAGGTGCTGGGATTACAGGCACTAATGATCTATTTTATGCCACATCTTCCAATCCAAGACAAAGGAAAATAGGCTTAACTTAAAGTGAGAAGATAAACTTAAAATACGAAGAACATTCTCATATGATAATTTTTTTTTTTTTTTTTTTTTCAGACGGAGTCTTACTCTGTTGCCCAAGCTAGAATGCAGTGGTGCTACCTCGGCTCACTGCAAACCTCCACCTCCCAGGTTTAAGTGATTATCCTGCCTCAGCCTCCCAAGTAGCTGGGACTACAGGTGTCTGCCACCAGGCCCAGCTAATTTTTATATTTTTTTATTTTAGAGATGGGGTTTCACCACGTTGCCTAGGCTGCTCTCAAATTCCTGGCGGCTTGGCCTCCCAAAGTGCTGGGATTATAGGTGTCAGCCACTGTGCCCGGCCCTCATACAATAATTTTTATATATTCTATAGTCCACATCATCTGTTGTATGAATACAAACAGACACAGTGCCCACGTAAGAAAAGTTGAACATTTGCCTATAGGAATACTGTGATACAAATTGTTAGGATGCCAGGTCAACAAAACAACAGCTATAGCAGCAGCAGCAACAAAAACAAAGTATATTTGACCCACAGAGCAGCTAAAGAATAGCAGTATAGAATATAATTATCACTTTTACAATAGTTCTAAAGAGGGAGAATTTGCTCAGAATTCTTGGAAGGCCAAGAACAAAGTTCTCTTTTTGGACAGAATAAGTCTTCCCCAGGCCCTCCTAAAGTCTTAGACATCTAGATCAGAAATTCCTAAAACCCCAAGCAATTGGTGCAGGATTTGGAGTTTAAGGTGTAGGGAGAAAGGGAATGATTCTCTTCAATAAAATTTTAAATTCAAGTATAACATTGTGGTATAATGAAAAAATAAATATTTGGTCCTTGTCCCTGGTTCTTGACACACAGTTTCTAAAACCTCCTGGAATCTCCAGAGTGCTAAGGGTGTCTTTTGTATGGTAATGAGATTACTTGTGGCTGGAGGCCCCTAAGTAGCTTCAGGATGCAGGGTGCTGCCAGAAAGACCAAACTTCGTGATTAGAGAGTTGGAACTTTTAGCTCCATCCTTCACCCTCTGAGGAGAAGAGAGGGGCCAGAGATTGCGTAAAAACTCCAATGGCTAATGACTTAATCAATTAGATCTCCATAATGAAATCGCCATGAATACCCCTAAACAGCGGGGTTTGGAGAGCGTTTGGGTTAATGAGCACTTGATGTGCTGGGAGGTTGATGCACCCAGAGAAGGCACAGAAGCCCTGAGCCCCTTCCCCCGTACCTTGGCTTATGCATCTCTTCCATTTGGCCGTTCCTGAGTTGTGTGATTGATGGATTGAGAAGATAGGGTCTCACTCTGTCTCCCTGGCTGCAGGGCAGTGGCATGAACATGACTCACTGCAGCCCTGACCTCCTGAGCTCAAGTGATCCTCCTGTTCCAGCCTCCTGAGTAGCTGGGACCACAGGTATGTGCCACCACCATGCCTGGCTAATTTTTAATTTTTTTATAGAGATGGGGGTCTCACCATGTTGTGCAGGCTGGTCTCAAATGTCTGGGCTCAAATGATACACCTGCCTGGGCCTTCCAAAGTACTGGGATTATAGGAGTGAGCCACTGTATCCAGCCAATTGTGTATCTTAAAAAAACAGGTGATAGTATATAAAGCTCTTTCCTGAGCTCTGTGAGTCATTCTAGTGAATTATCAAATGAGAGGTGGGCTGGTAGGAACCTGCAATTCTGCAGCCAAGTCAGACAGGAATGTGGTTAACTTGGGAACCCCCTACTTGCTACTGGTGACTGAAGTGAGGGCAGTCGTGTGGGACTGAGTCCTTAAACCTGTGGAGTCTGATGCTAACTCTGGGTAGTGAGTGACCAAATGGAATTGAATTGTTGGACACCCAAGTGGTGTTGGAGAAGTGGTACTGGAAAACAACATTACACATTTGGTGTCAAGAGGCCAAAAAAGCCCTAAAATATACATGTAGAAGAGTACACTGTTTTTGAGTTGATTGCTCAACAAATGATCACAAATTGAACACATTTATGTAACCACCACCCAGGTCAAGGAATAGAACTTCAGCAGCAACCCAATTTCCTCCCAATCACTGTACCCCCTCCTTTTTCCCCAAAGGTAAGTGCCACCTGACTTCTAGCGCTGTATATTAGTTTTTCCTGGTTTTTGAACTTCATAGGCTTTTAGATGCTATAGGCTCTGAAATGACTCACTTAGTGATGAATGATGCCCCATAGTGAATAGCTTGTTGGGTTTCTGATATAAGGAGAGAAAGAAACTCTGCTTTTTCATTTTTAAGTAATCTTAAGCCTGAAAGTCTGTTCATTCTGTTAGACAAGTACTAACTTGTCAGATACATACCCAAAGACTTAGTAGCATTAAGCAAACAGCACTTATAAATTAAAACCTGCTTTTAACTAATGAGAGTCAATCTATAATTTATGAACAATCGTTTACTCAATAAAGTTAATTACAGCCTTGCATACATGACCAGAGCTATGATACTAATCAAATCCACCCTGACCTTTTCTGTGTAACCTGTGGTAAGAATACAAATAGGTTTGAAAGGATTGTATTTGAGAAGCAGCACTATGGTTAAAAGCAATAGCTATGGAACTAGAGTTGGGGCTGAATCCTGGCTATGAGACTTAGTAGTTGTGTGTTCTCCATCTAATTACTTAATCTCTTAGCTTCTAGCTTCTTTATCTATAAAGTGGGGATAATAAAAGCTGCCTCATATGATTGTTATGAAGAATAAATGAATCAATACATGTAAAATACTTATTAGGATAACACAAACATTTGTTTGCCATTATCATTAGTACTTAGAACCATCTTAGCTTCAGAAAAGCAGCATGAAGCCTTATGCACATGCACAGGGTCAAATACTTACCACACAGCTAAAATTGGGAATTGTTGCATATTTGTAAGAATAGGGATACAGCAACATCTGAGCATATGCATGAAAGGAGAGATAAGCCCTAATGTGCTTTCTGTGTTTTCGAAGGAAGTTAGCTACAGCCTTCACTTCTGGCTCAGATTCTGGAAAAGGGCCACAGTATGTATCGTCACAAGGGTGCATAGAAGCTCCTTCATCTGCAAGTCAGAAAAGAAAATGGGGTAAGGAAGTAGGCAGGGAAGAAACAAGAAACACAAATCAGCACTATTAAGCTGTGATTTTGCTTTTATTTCTGCAAACATATGGTATTATTAAGCAATTCATCTAACTTCTCATTTATGGAAATCAATATAAAAGTTCCAAGGTGATTCAAGTTCCTATGCACAATAGGGGGGCCTCAATGGAAACCAGGTACTGATTTTCAAGTTTGAACCTGCACAAACTACTCTAAAGAAATTGCTCTATCAGCTGTCACTTCTAGCTGCACCTAGCAGCTTGAACAATAGTACAGCAAGTGTTCAACAAATATTTGTTGAATAAGTTAACGTCAGTTAGAAAGAAAAGGCTAGACATATGTAAAGGTATCTGATAAGATACAAATACTGATATAGCAAGAACATAAAGACAGGCCAGAAATAATTTCACCAATTTCTATTATACTTTTAGAACAGCACTATCCAAACTAGTTTTGTAAAACCAGGAGGCTTTTCTAATTATCTTGGTTAGAGTTTAGTTATGAAATCTTCAAAACAAAATTTTAATAACTTTTGAATTAAAAATCAAATTATATAGCGTATACTTAAGAGGTCTAAGGAAGGAAGGAAGGAAAATAAGAATCACTAGAACAATCACAAAGTATTATGGTTCTAAGAAAATTTGGAAATAATTACATTTTCCAAAGTTATTTGCCATATGAGGCCACTAATGTCTCTTCCCTACCTCTAGAAAATGATAATTCTCTCCACAAACTAGTAGAAAATGTTTGGTGGTTCTGTGATGTAGTCAAATTCTACTGAACATAAAAAGACAGCCCAAGGCCGGGCGCGGTGGCTCAAGCCTGTAATCCCAGCACTTTGGGAGGCCGAGATAGGCGGATCATGAGGTCAGGAGATCGAGACCATCCTGGCTAATACGGTGAAACCCTGTCTCTACTAAAAAATACAAAAAACTAGCCGGGCGAGGTGGCGGGCGTCTGTAGTCCCAGCTACTCGGGAGGCTGAGGCAGGAGAATGGCGTAAACCCAGGAGTCAGAGCTTGCAGTGAGCTGAGATCCGGCCACTGCACTCCAGCCTGGGCGACAGAGCGAGACTCCGTCTCAAAAAAAAAAAAAAAAAAAAAAAAAAAAAAAAGACAGCCCAGTCAAATTGGGCTACATCTTGAGGACCATAAATGTAGTTTATGCTGCAGTGAAGACAAGAGTCAAGATGGGGAACTTACAGCAATTGGGGTTTTCCTCCTTTGAATCTCATCCTGGAGATGCCTCAGAAGCAAGTGGGCTATAGGTGGAACTCAGAATGTAACATAAAAACTATAGCTGGGCAGGGTGTGGTGGCTTAGGCTTGTAATCTCAGCACTTTGGGAGGCTGAGGCGGATGGATCACAAAGTCAGGAGACCATCCTGGCTAACACGGTGAAACCCCGTCTCTACTAAAAATACAAAAAAATTAGTCGGGCATGGTGGTGGGCACCTGTAGTCCCAGCTACTCAGGAGGCTGAGGCAGGAGAATGGTGTGAACCCAGGAGGCGGACTTGCAGTGAGTGGAGCTTGTGCCATTGCACTCCAGCCTGGGCTACAGAGAAGACTCCGTCTCAAAACAAAACAAAACAAAACAAAACAAAACAAACTATAGCTGATACTCTGGAGGGAATGGAAAAAATAAAGAGAGATCTGTGGAATACAAACCTAAAGCACTGGAAAGGCAAGATCACAAACTAAACAACTAATTCTGGAGGGAGCAGAACTGATGAGCCAGAGAAAACAAGAATTTACAATAATCCTAATAAATATTCTCAAGGGCATGTAGGAGGGCACTGGAAACAAATAGGGACAAGGAGTTATAAAAAAAGGACCAATCAGATATAGTAGAAAGAAACTATTAAATTCAGGGTTGAATGAATACAGTTGATGAATGAATTAATAAGATGGAGAGTGGTTTGAAACATTCCCAGAAGGCATCGGGAAGAGTAAAGAATAGGAAAAATGAGAGAAAAATGAAAGGGCATGAAAAATAAAACAAATATCAATATGTGATTAATGGGAGCCCTAGAACGAAAGGAAAAAATAAAGTTAAATATTTGAAGAACTGCTAATTAAAATTTTTCCACAATTTTTTTTTTTTTGTGGGGGGGATGGAGTCTCGCTTTGTCACTCAGGCTGGCGTGCAGTAGTGCAATCTCAGCTCACTGCAACCTCTGCCTCCTTGGGTTCAAGTGATTCTCTTGCCTCAGCCTCCTGAGTACCTGAGATTACAGGTGCCCTGCCACCACACCTGGCTAATTTTTGTATTTTTGGTAGAGACGGGGTTTCACCATGTTGGCCAGGCTGGTCTTGAACTCCTGACCTCAAGTGATCTGCCCGCCTTGGCCTCCGAAAGTGCTGGGATTACAGGCATGAGCCACCATGCCCAGCTAAAAACGTCTCCACAATTAAGGAAAGATTGAACAGACTTATTGTGCACCAAACAAAAGAGATAGAGAGGAAAATATCAACACTTTGACAAATTATGGTGAAATTTAAGAAAAGAAAACAATTCTAGAGAGAAAAAGCAGGTCCTTTAGAAAGGAACAAGAATTCCATTCACATTTGACTTTTCAACAGCAACATTAAAGTAATAAATCCAATGTATTTATTAAAAAGGAATTTTAATCTAGGCTTCTATATCTAGAAGCCTAGAATCCAGTCAGCTGGATTCTCACTGCAATGTGAGAGTGAAATAACGATGTTCTCTAGCATCTAAAAGGCCTCAAAAGAATATACCATACACTGACATACTTTGAAAACACCCCTGAAGAAAGTATTCCAACAAAATAATGAGTAACTCCAGAGAGCCTATCTGGTATGAGAATTGCAGGTTAATAAGTAGCTTAGTAACATCTGCTATCTAAATAAGCAATATTGAAAGGGTGGAGGGGTGGGAAGTATAATGATCTAGGTATCAAATCCTAGGAAACAACAAATTGATGGAAAAATAAAGAGGGGGGTGGGCAGGGAAGCCAAAAGCATGCTAGATTGTTGGTCTATTTTGAAAAGGAGATATAGATACTGATTAAATTTAGAAATTGATGGAAAAAAACAAACCTAAGTATGGGTATTAAGTTAGGAATAACCACCAGAATCAGAAAAATAGAACACAGACTTCATAACTAATGGAATTAACTTTGAACCATTTAATTGAAGGTAGTAAAGAAGGAAAAAAGAAAAAAGAAGAAACAGGGCCAGCTGCAATGGTTTACACCTTAATCCCAGCACTTTGGGAGGCCAAGGTTGGAGGACTGCTTGAGACCAGGAATTTGAGACCAGCCTGGCCAACACCGTGAGATCCCATCTCTACAAAAATTTAAAAAAGTTAGCCAGGTGTGGTGGCACACACCATAGTAGTCCTAGCTACTCGAAAGGCAGAGGCAGGATCACCTGAGCCCAGGAGTTCAAAGTTACAGTGAGTTGTGATGGTGACATTGCACTCTAGTCTGGGTGACAGAGCAATACCCTGTGTCTTAAAAGAAAAGAGCCTGAGTGTGGTGGCTCACGCGTGTAATCCCAGTACTTTGGGAGCCAGGGCGGGTGGATCACCTGAGGTAAGGAGCTTGAGACCTGCCTGGCCAACATGGTGAAACCCCATTTCTACTAAAAATACAAAAAAATTAGCCAGGTGTGGTGGTGCATGTCTGTAATTCCAGTTACTTGGAAGGCTGAGGCAGGAGAATCACTTGAACCCGGGAGGCAGAAGTTTAAGTGAACTGAGATCACACCATTGCACTCCAGCCTGGGTGACAAGAGCGAGACTCCATCTCAAAAAAAAAAGAAAGAAAAGAAACACTGGAAAACAGAGAACAGGAATACAGGAATTAAGACGGCAGAAATAAGTCTTAAAGTAACAGTGATTATGAAGAATGCCAATAGGTGAACTACTTGATCAAATGACTGATTTTTATTTTATTTATTTTTTACCTCCAATCCTGCAGAAAATGATTTAAAAATTATTTTTAATAGAGGTGAGGTCTTGCTATGTTGCCCAGGCTGGTGTTGAATTCCTGAGCTCAAGCAATCCTTCCACCCTGGATTCCCAAAATACTGAGATTACAGGCGTGAGCCATAGTGCCTGGCCTGATGTTTTCATACAGAAAAATAAAGAAGATCCATAGAAAAACATGTGGTGTAAGTAGATATACCAGATGTCTACTTTTAGTACTGGGGCAGCCTTGGTATTTGTATTAGTTTCCTAAGGCTGCCATAACACATTACTACAAAGTAAGCCACTTAAAATAACAGAAATTTATTCTCTTACAGTTCTTGAGGCTAAAAGTCTGAAATCAAGGTGTCAGCAGAGCCAGCCACCTTCTGAATTCTCTACGGAAGAATCCTTCCTTGCTTCTTCCTAGCTTCTGGTGGTTCTTGGCAATCCTTGGCATTTCTCGGTTTGTGGATGCATTCCAGCCATGTATCACTTAAAGAAAGACATGCCAGGTATGGTGGCTCACGCCTGTAATCACAACACTTTGGGAGGCTGAGGTGGGTGGATCACTTGAGGTCAGGAGTTTGAGACCAGGCTGGCTAACATGGTGAAACTCTGTCTCTACTGAAAATACAAAAATTGGCTGGGTGTAGTGGCATGCACCTGTAATCTCAGTTACTCAGGAGGCTGAGGCGTGAGAATTGCCTGAACCCAGGGGGTGGAGTTTGCAGTGAGCCAAGATCATGCCACTGTACTCCAGCCTGGGTGACAGAGAGAGACCCTATCTCAAAAACAAATAAATAAATAAAAAATAATATGTTCTGAGAAATACATCATTAGACAATTTCAACAGTGAGCGAACATCATAGAATGTACTTATGCAAATGTAGATGGTGTAGCCCATTGCTCTAGGCTGTAAACCTATACAGTATATCATTCTACTGAATACTGCAGGCAATTATAACAAGATGATAAATATTTGTGTATCTAAACATGGAAACAGTGGAGTAAAAATTCAGTATTATAATCTTATGGGACCTCTGTCATATATACAATCACTGTTGACTAAAACATTGTCATGTGGTGCATGACTATACTCCAGTCTCTTCTTGTATGTTCACATGGCTTTCTTCCCTGTGTGTTTCTCTATGTGTCCTCTCTTCTTCTTACAAGGACAACTCACTGAATTTAACTAATTACTTCCACAAATAACCTTTTTCCAAATAAGATCATATTCCAAGGTTTCAGTGGACATGAATTTGTGGGGAACACTATCCCACCACAGTTTTGAGGAATTATCCTATTGCGGAAAAACTAGATCCTGTATAGGATACTTTCTCTGAGACACTGTTTTTCTTGCAAGAAGTAGAGGAGTCTCCAAGATACCTGGATAAAAGATCAACTTAAAAAATTCAATAGTGTAATTCTACTCTTGACAATATTACTTACAAGAATGTGTAGTAGAAAATAAGGTATTATTCACAATATCTAGGAATTAAGCTATTAAATAATGCCTGACTATTAGAAAGAAAATATTAAAACTCTACTAAAAGATCTGTAATTTCAGAATTGAATTAGAGAACTATACCATGTTCATGAATATGATGACTTGGTAGTGTAAAGATATCCATTCTTCCCTATTTATTTAGTTATTTTGTTCAATTCAATTTTGACAAAAATATCAGCAGCAGGATTTTGGGAGAAAAGTCAACTAAAGAACTCTGAAAGTTTTGAGGAAGAGTAAAGAGCTCAGAAAATCTTGGAAAAGAAGAGTAGAGAAGGGCTTATCCTATGAGGCATTAAAACATACATAGGTATAATCATAGAAACAATATGATATAAAGTCAGAAATAAACTAGTAGACCAATGGAACAGAATCACTAAGAAAATGATTGCTTAGTAAATGATGTTGAGAAACTAGCATATAATATGGAGAAAACAGAGTTGGATCCTTAGCACATAAATGTACAAAAGTAAATTCTAAATGGTTTAATAATTTAAATAGCAAAAATAAGACATGGTAAGCAGAAAAAAATATAAGGGTTTGGTTGTTGTTAGGGGCTTTCCTTAACCCTTTTCCTTCATATCATCCTTCTGGATGGACTTACAGAATGTGGGGATGGATATACAAAAGAGGTGCTCTTTAATAACTAAGTTTTTCCACAAGATTATATGCAGGGTGAACAGTGGGGAAAAAGGACCTTATGTATGTTTGGTCATATATAATTAATGTAGAATGAATTAAGAAGTTTTTAGTATTATAATCACAATTTCACCAAAAAGAGCAAGGAAATATAAAGTAACACAAATATACATGACAACATAAGTCAGACTATGTGTAATAATGTAATAATATAAAGGGCTTATATTTTAAAATTACAAGCTGATGTTGAATTCAACTTAACAAAAATTTTTGAATACTTCTGTTCTAGACACTATGCTATATACTGGGAATTAAATATGAAGAAGCCACAGACCCTGAGTTGAGGAACATAAAGATTATGCTGGAACACATAAAGTTAACACAAAAAATCAATATAATGTGGTAAATGCTACGATATATTTAGAAGACAGGGCAAAGAGGCAATCATCCTGTGTGAGTGTTCAGGAAAATCTTGTTAGAGGAGATAATGTCCCCTGGAAGAGACAAACTAGAGGGATAGATATGAGTTAGAAGATAATTTCAGGTAGTAAGAACAATATCAACAACAGTGTAAAGGCAAGAGACATTTGGTCGTAAGGTTCAACATAAAACGTGAGTCAGAGAATTCTGGTGGATGCGCCTAGAGTGGTAATTAGGAACTAGTTCATGGAACATCTTATATATTATGCAAAGGAGCTTGTAGTGTCCTCTAGGCAGTGAAGAACCTCTGTGGTGCCCAGAAAATACACTACTGAGACTTCTTGCTGCCGTGAGCATAGTTGACTGACAGCTCCACTTGCTACCCTCTGGATCCATCACTGCATTCTCATCAAGCCCACATTTCCCCACAGTTGCTCTTTGCCAGTGACTGATTATAGTAGAGGCATTAGTGCAGGCCCATTCTTGCCAGATGCAGGTATCCTTTACAAGGCAACTTTGGCTTGATGCATCCCCATAGGCCTGCCAAAGCCTTTCTTAGAGATGCACGTTAGTCTGAGACTCTTCCAGCCCCATCCTTTTCTCCCCTCTCCTTTCATAGGTTTCTGACATGCATCATGGCAAAAAAGCTGTCCTAGCCTATTCTTTTTTTTTTTTTTTTGAGACAGAGTCTTGCTCTGTCACCCAGGCCGGAGTGCGGTGGCATGATCTTGGCTCACTGGAACCTCCACCTCCTGTATTCAAGTGATTCTCCTGCCTCAGCCTCCCAAGTAGCTGAGATTATAGGTGCGCAGCACCATGCCTGGCTAATTTTGTATCTTTAGTAGAGACGGGGTTTCACCATGCTGGCCAGGCTGGTCTCCAACTCCTGACATCAAGTGATCCACCCGCCTTAGCCTCCCAAAGTTCTGGGATTACAGGCGTGAGCCACTGCTCCCGGCCCGTGTCCTAGCCTATTCTTGCTTCCTCTTCTTTATTCTTGAAAGGTATTTCCTTCAAATATATCTCTTGTCATCTAATCCTGAGTTGATTCCTGCTTCCTGGAGGTCTTGAGCTACCATGAGTTCTTTTTTAATCACCACTTTATTGAGATATAATTTACATACGATAAATTCACCCTTTTAAAGTGGATAATTCAGAAGTTTTTAGTATATTTACTGAGCTGTGCAACCATCACCATTATCTAATTTTATAACGTTCAATTCCAAAAAGAAATCCCATACTTTTTAGCAGTCAATTCACATTTCTCTTCCTCTCAGTCTCTTAACCATGAAGGATTTTAAGGCATGGGCAGATTTTTATTTTAGATTTATTTTGTAAAAGTTTATAGGATAGATTTGTAAGAGGCAAGTCTATAATCAGGGAGACCAAATCAAGACACAATTACAACAATCTGGGCCAGAGATATTGACAGCTGGAGTTAGGGCTGTGGTATTAGGAACAGTACCAAGGGGGTGCATTAAAGAAATATTTGGAAGATTAACTAATTGGACTTGGTGACTGGTTGAATATGTAGGGCAATGAGGCAGGGTTTGATAACATCTTACCTCTCTGGCTTGGTCAACTTAGTCGACAGTATTTTTTTTTTTTTTTGAGACAGAGTCTCGCTCTGTTGCCCAGGCTGGAGCGCAGTGGCACGATCTTGGCTCACTGCAAGCTCTGCCTCCCGGGTTCACGCCATTCTCCTGCCTCAGCCTCCCGAGTAGCTGGGACTACAGGCGCCTGCCACCATGCCCGGCTAATTTTTTTTTTTTTTTTTTGTATTTTTAGTAGAGATGGGGTTTCACCGTGTTAGCCAGGATGGTCTCGATCTCCTGACCTCGTGATCCACCCGCCTTGGTCTCCCAAAGTGCTGGGATTACAGGCGTGAGGCACCGTGCCCGGCCAACAGTAGCTGTTTTGAATGAAACATTGAATAGATGAGAAGGGACGTGGACATATAGGGAGAAAAGGAAGATGTTTATTTCATTTTGGACATGTTAAGTTTGGCTGCCAATAGATATTTCTAATGGGGTACTGAAGATAAATATGAAGCTCAAAGGAAATACTAGGCTAGAGAAAAAGATTTGGGGGTCATTATCATTTTGTGAAAGTAAAATCGGCTGCTCATGACTGTAATACCAGCACTTTGGGAGGCCGAGGTAGGCGGATCACTTGAGATCAGGAGTTCGAGATCAGTCTGACCAACATGCTAAAACCCTGTCTCTAGTAAAAATACAAAAATTAGCTGGGTGCTGTGGTGGGTGCCTGCAATTCCAGCTACTTGGGAGGCTGAGGCAGAAGAATCCCTTGAACCCAGGAGGCAGAGGTTGCAGCGAGCCACTGCACCCCACTCTGGGCAACAGAGTGAGACTCCGTCTCAAAAAAAAAAAAAAAAAAAAAAAAAAAGTGAAATCACTCAAAATGAATACAAAGCTTCAAACTGTGGGGAATATCAGTATTTAAAAGACACAAGGAGTATAAGAGGACTCTGTCATTCACACTAGGAAGGAATTGTCAGGAAAGTAGGAGGACCACAAGATGCTGATGCCACGGAATCCAGGGGCTTGATGTTTCAAGGAGAGTGTGGTTAGCCTGTAAAATGCAGAAAAGAATTTCATTTAATTTTATAGTAACAAAGTAACTGGGGATTTTTGCTTTAGGAAAATTAGTGGAGTGGTAGGGGCAAAAGCCAGATGCTATATGCACTTAGAGGAATGAATGTGAAGAAAGGAGAAGGAGATAGTAAGTATAGACTATCTTTTTTGGGAAGCTTGGTCTACAAGGGAAGAAAATATATACAATGATGGCTAGAGGTAACCTTGGGGATAAGAAGCAGATTTAAGTTTTCTTTTTTTAGGGAGGACAAGCATATCTAAAGAAAGAAAGGGGAAAAGTATAGATGAAAAAAGAAAAAGAGAGATTATTTGATAGGAGAAAGTTCTAGAAAAGATGTGAATGGGTGGAATCAGCAACCAGCTGTAGTGACAGGCCTTTAAAAGGAGATGGGGCTTCGGATTTCCTGTTTTCTTCAAATGTCTTTGATTCCTCATCCCATCAGTAAGAAACTTTTTGCATATCCCTGATATATATTTTTAATTTATATATGTCTTATTTGTAGTCTAATATCATATAAAACACACCAAAATAATATTTAGAATGTTTAGAGATGAATTAAACTATAATTAAAATATTTTTAATTTTTAAATTAATTGTATAGAAAGGCATTAATTCTCTTAAAATAAGGATCAGAAAGATAGATGAAATCTAATTTAAATACCTTAGCAGTGTCTACCTGTTGTTTTTCTTTAATGAATTCATGATGTAAATGATGATATAAAAGAATGTGAGAACATAAAGTTCTTGGTTGATCTCCTAACTGGCAAAAGTATATGTATTGCAATCTGTTGTCTCTCTGGACATTCAAAACACCTTTTTATTTCTCTAAAAACAAACATTGGAGAGTGAATTCAATAAATACATGGAAAAATGATTAGAATTAAATATTTAATGGAAAAAAGAGCATGCAATTGTATAAATGAGATGGTTAAAAACAAAGGAAAAAAATAAAGAAGTAAAGATTAATAGTCATTTGCTAGCCTGGCAATAATGGTATTATTTATTTTTTTCTTTTTTTTTATAGTCTCGATATATCATCCAGCCTGGTCCTCGGACTTCTAAAGTACTGGGGTTACAGGTGTAAGTCATCACATCTAGCCTAATTATTTTTTCAATGTTTTATTTCTGTCATATTATCTCAATTTATAAGTAAAAAAATTAGAAAAGAAAAATAGAGATCTGAAATATATTTTTTTTTAAATTAATTTTTTTTTTTTTTTTTTTTGAGGCGGAGTCTCACTCTGTCACCCAGGCTGGAGTGCAGTGGCCGGATCTCAGCTCACTGCAAGCTCCCCCTCCCGGGTTTTTGCCATTCTCCTGCCTCAGCCTCCCGAGTAGCTGGGACTACAGGCGCTCGCCACCGCGCCCGGCTAGTTTTTTGTAGTTTTTAGTAGAGACGGGGTTTCACCGGGTTAGCCAGGATGGTCTCGATCTCCTGACCTTGTGATCCACCCATCTCGGCCTCCCAAAGTGCTGGGATTACAGGCTTGAGCCACCGTGCCTGGCCTTAAAAAATTAAAAAATTTTAAAGGAAAATAAGTGAAAACAGAAAAGCAGCAGAAATATTTGGTTTTATTTTACATTTGACAGCAACTGGTCCCTGTGGAAATTGACTTGACAGTTGCAGCTGAATCCTCTAGTAAGTGGTATTGGGAAGTCATGGTTATTGTGACATGTTTTCATTGTTATATTATCACTTTCAATGTTTTTCATTTATAGCTTTTGAATTTCTCATAAATGGAATCACAATGCTAATTTTAAAATTGTCATATTTTAAAAGATTTCTTTTTCACTTGCATCTCCCACTGCCAACTTATCCTGGAATGACCCATGTTAAAAACTGAGGGTAGTTAATATAGTTTACAAATACACACACTGGTGTGCATATATGTACTCACACACCGTGCATATATGTATCTTGATATAGCTATATAGGTAAAAATTACACGTTTATATATATACACACACATATATATATGAGCTATTTTTACTCACAAAACAAGATCATAATCATACAATTTTTTTGCCTCTTGCTTTTTTCTTCAATGATATTTTGTGGAACTTCTTCCATACAGATTTGAATTCATTCTTTTAAATTCATTCTATTGTAACATAATTTAGTCTCCCGCCTGTCTATTGTTGGGAATCATGCTTATTTCTCTCTCTTTACCATGATGAAACAATACCACAATAAAGAAGGTGGAGACATTACTCCTGACCTGAAAGAAACAATAATGCAATAAGCATCAAAGTATACGTATCCTTACATCTGAGTGCTTTTATTTCTATGGGATAGACTTATAGGAATAGGGCCTTGGGTCGAAGGAGATATGTGTATATACACAAACACACACACACACACACACATTTTAAATAGATGATAAATTCACATGATTCAAATATTTAAAGTTATAAAAGGATATTTTTAATTCTCATAGATTTTTTGCCAGATTGCTTACTAAGATTGCTACTATTTATATTTCCACAAGTAGTATGTAAGAGTACCATCTCTCCTTCATCCCTACTAGCAATACTCTACAAGTGTATCACCTTTTGATTTTTGCCAGTTTGACGGCAAACATTAATTTTACTTCCCTTTTTTTTTTTCTTTTTTCTTTTGAGACAGAGTCTTGCTGTGTCACCCAGGCTGGAGTACAGTGGCACAATCTCAGTTTACTGCAACCATCACCTCCCGGGTTTAAGCAATTCTCCTGCCTCAGCCTCCTGAGTAGCTGGGATTATAGACGTGTGCCACTATGCCAGGCTAATTTTTGTATTTTTAGTAAAGACAGGGTTTCACCATGTCAGCCAGGCTGGTCTCGAACTCCCAACCTCAGGTGATCTGCCCGCCTCGGCCTCCCAAAGTGCTGGGATTATAGGCGTGAGCCACCGTGCCCGGCCAATTTGCCTTCCTTACTGGAAGTGTGTTTGTGTTCATACTTTAGACTGGACTCTCTGAATTGCTTAATCACGTTCTTAGCTCATTTTGTTTTCTGCTGGGCTATTTATCTTTTCCTTACCCATGTAGAAAGTACTTTGTAAAGACTGTCACTTGCATTGCATTTTATCCTCAAATCTGCAATTTTTCTATTTAATCATTTATGGAAACTTTATCATTTTAGACATTTTACATTTCATATAATCACTATGTCTTTGTAAAAAATGGCTTTTGTTTTTTGGTCTTGGTTAAGAAAGTTTTCCCTTGGGAGGCTGAGGTGGGCAGATCACTTCCATTTAGGAGTTTGAGACCAGCCTGGGCAACATGGCGAAACCATGTCTCTGCTAAAAATACAAAAAATTAGCTGGTTGTGATGGTGTGCACCTGTGGTCCCAACTACTTGGTAGGCTGAGGTGGGAGTATCACCTCAGACCAGAAAGTCGAGGTTACCGTGAGCTATGATTGTGCCACTGCATTCCAGCCTGGGTGACAGAGTGAGACCCTATCTCAAAAAAGACAAAAAAAAAAAAAAAAAAAAAAAAAAAAAGAAAGAAAGAAAAAGAAAGTTTTCCCTATCCTTAAAGATTATAGGTACTTTCTAGATTTTCTTCTAAGAATTTTATCACTTTATTTTTTTCCATGGAAGTCTTTAATCCTTCTGGATTTATTTTTGTACATATGTAATGTTATCCCTTCAGTTTTTCTAGAGGAATAGCCAATTCTGTCAGCATCATTTATTAAATATCCTGTCATTTTCCTTCCGAATTAAAACATTACTTTGGTTATATATTAAAGTGTAATGCAGCCAGGGATGGTGGCTCATGCCTGTAATTGCAGCACTTTGGGAGGCTGAAGAGGGAGGATCACTTGGTCAGGAGTTCGAGAGCAGCCTGGCCAACAAGGTAAAACTCCATCTCTACTACAAATACAAAAATTAGACAGCTGCGGTGGTGCATGCTTATAATACCAGCTACTCAAAGAGGCTGAGGCATGAGAATTACTTGAACCCGGGAGGCAGAGGTTGCAACGAGCCAAGATCATGCCACTGCACTCCAGCCTGGGCGACACAGCAAGACTGTCTCAAAAAAGCAAAATAAAAGTGTAACACATGTGTGGATCAATTCTTGGACTCTCTGTTCTGTTCTGCTGTTCTATGTGTCTATTCTCATGTTGTTACCCCAACAATCTATAGCAGCATTAAAGTATGCTCTGATACAGGCAAGAGATAGTCCCTCGCTATTCTTTTTACAGTTTTATCGGCTTTTTTGTCTACTTATTTTTCCATGTAAACTTTATGATCATTTTATCCAATTCCTAAAAGCAGAATACAAAATTAAAAAAACCTTGAGATTCTAATTGGAATTGCATTCAATTTGTACTGATTTGGGGAGGATTTTATTACATTGAGTCATCCTATCCAAGGACAGTTATATGCCGTTCCATTTGTTCAGATTCTTGACTGTTGTTGCTGTTGTCATTATTGTGACTAGACAGCCATTTTTCAGATGGTCTTCTCAGAACAGTGAGGTAGAAGCCACTTCACGATGCCATCAATGTTTCTCTCATGTTCTGCCTTCCTGTCCTCCACCTCCACCTCCATCAAATGCAATCTGGGGAATCAGTCACCCAAGCCATCTCTTTAAACTTCATTTTGGAGGCTTATGTGATATCAATATAAAAATATAACCCTGTAAACATAGTGTTCTGAGAGTTACAAAAATTCCTGATAACTTTACTTATAGGTAATATGCTTACTTCATATTTGGAATAACAAGTAATGGCTCCCTATTGATGTTTCCTTAGAAAATCAGACCCTCTTGTAAATAACTAAATATTCTAAGTTACTAAAGATAAATTAGTTGCTTTATTGAAAGTTCAAAGAAGAACGCAAAGATGGAGTAATCTAATTTCCATCTTCTCTGTAGATTTGTAACTATTTCTAAGCCACTGCTGAAGAGTCTAGAGACTCATGTCAATTAACAAAGGATAGGAATTGCTACCTTTTATCCTTTTTAAGGAGAGAAAAACCAAACATTAATTTTCTCCTTCAAGATTGAGTAAGAAAAAGGGTAACTATTTTGTACTGAAAACAGGACCAGTGCTATTGTTCCTTTCTGGAGTGGAAGGCAATCAGGCTACAGGTGAAGATGTGAGTGGTGACAATTTTGCCTTGTGTCTATTGGCTGTATAGCCACAGAGGAGCATTCCTCTTGACCTGAGGCTACTTGCTTTATCCATAGAATCCTCGCTAGATCCAACCAACACCAACTTTCTCTAGGTAAACTTGGGGTCTTTATAACATCCCATACTAGCTCAGGTGGTACAGTACAGACCCAACATGATGTGCGAAGAGTGGCAGAGTAGAGAATATAGATTCATCTTAGAAGTAGCTGTGTTTGGCTGTAGAAGGCTGTAAATGTGATAGCACTTATGTTGTACTGAAACTTATTTATATAGACTCTCCTCTCCTTTAGAGAGTGAGCTCCCTGAGGACAGAGGTCATGGACTACAGTTTCCTAGGACTTAGCAAAACAGACACCCTCACTACCCTTTAAATGTTACTTAAATGAGTAAGTGGAGTTGACCCTGTTCAGGGAAGGTGCTTGTACCTTAGAACAGGGATCCCTAATCTCTGGGCCACGAACCGGTACCAGTCCATGGCTTATTAGGAACTGGACCACACAGCAGAAGGTGAGTGGCATGTGAGCAAGCAAAGCTTCATCTGTATTTATAGCTGCTTCCCATTGTCCACATTACTAGGTGAGCTCTGCCTCCCATCAGATCAGTGGCAACATTAGATTCTCATAGGAGTATTGTGAACTGTGCATGCGAGGGATCTAGGTTGTGTGCTCCTTATGAGAATCTAATGCCTGATGATCTGTCACTGTCTCCCATCACCCCCAGATGGGACTGTCTAGTTTCAGGAAACAAGTTCAGGGCTCCCACTGACTCTACATTATGGTGAGCTGTATAATTATTTCATTATATATCACAATGTAGTAATAATATAATTAAAGTGCACAATAAATGTAATGTGCGTGAATCATCCCGAAACCATCCCCTCCCCACTCTCCGGTCTGTGGAAAAATTGTCTTCCATGAAACTGGTCCTTGGTGCCACAAAGGTTGGGGACTGCTGCCTTAGACTATTTGATTAACATTTAGGCTTTGATTAGACAACTAAACTCCAGTTCATCTCTATGGAAGGCTGAGGACACACCAGGGATATCACCACCACCACCACAAAATCTTTTCAAATGAGCCTGTTGGTCCATGAGAATATTATCATCACCTAAATATTTCTTTAATAACTTAAAATTTGAAACACTGAGTTTTTCCTAAATTGTAGGTACTTTAAAAAATGTTTCCAAAAGAAAATGAGATACTTAAACAATCTTTGTATATGGGCAGTAAGTCCCAAGTTGTTTGTGTACATGGGTACAAATCAATGCTTATGATCAACAAAATATGGACTGATAACTTCACGACTAAGCATTTTCATAGAGAAAAATGGGATCATTAAGTTTCCTCCCAGACTGTATAAAAACTGTAATTGTGTGCTGATGAGCTTTCCTCCAAAGAATTGATGGAGGGAGATGTGCAATTGGAGAGGGTCATTTACAACAGGAAGGTTTTAAGGAACATGCAGAGAGAGCAGAAGTGTGTGAAAGACGGGCAGGGCCACAAAAGGGACAGGCTGGGATGTGGAGCAGGGAAACAGGGCAATGACTTCAAGAGGGCCAGGGGACCTATTTTACCTGGCTTTTCATAGGACTTGACCTCCTACTTGAAATATTCTCCTCCCTTGGCTTTTAACACACTGTTCCCTCAAGCTTTTCTTCCAGTCTCTCTGTTCTTTCCTTCTCAACCCCCTTTATGGGGTTCTCTTCTTCTATTAGTCCCTTAAATGAAGGGGAATCCAATTGTTCTGCTCTTAGCCATGTTCTTCAGTGGTCACTCTCTTCATTTGAGCATGGCAGCCTCAACTATTACTTACATGTAGATACTTTCATGTATTCAACACGTCTTTACTATGTACACACCATGCCTCACACACTGGGATACATCATGAACCAAAGGTTTTTGCCTTGTAGAGAACTTCCATTCCAGTGGTGGTGGCGAGACAATAAACACTAGACACAGTGAGAGTGAGAATTCTACTGTGTAGGAGAAAAGTGCCATGGAAACAAGAAAAAGAACAGTGTGAGAAAGATTAGGAGTACTGGGGAGTTGGGTTGCAATGATAGAGATGGTGACGACGTCATTCCCAGATGCTGACTTTTGAGCAGACTTGTAGAATTCAAGGAGTCAGCTATGGCATCCAGGGAAGCGTTTTAAGCAGAGGGAACAGCCAGTGCAAAGACCCTGAGGCCAATGTGGCTGGAGCCAAGTGGGAAATGAGGATAGAAATAGATGAGATCAATCAATGGGAGACCAGATTATGTGAAGTTTATAGGCTATATTAAGTCCCTTAGGCAAGTAAAATTTGGAGCCACTGCAGCATTTTCAGCAGTTAACATCATCTAACTTGTATTTTAAAAGGTTCATGGTGGCTGAGCATAGAGAGTGTTTGTGTGTTTGTGTGGGTGGCAGGGGGGCAAGCGTAGCAGCTGTGAGAGTAGTTAGAAGGCTCCTGCAGTAACCCATGAGAGAAGATGGTAACTTAGACTGGGTTGGTAGTAACAGAAGTGGTCAGAAAGGGTTGGAATCTGGAGCATTCTTAAGGTAAAACCAAAGGGATTTCATAATTGGTTGGAAGTATGGTATAAGAGAAAGAGCAATGTTAAAGATTGATCCATGGGTTTAAGGCCTGAGCAACTGGAAGGATTGAGTTGCCACCAACTGAGCTGAGAATGGTTACGGGAAGACCAGATTTGGCAGAGTGCAGGTCAGGAGCTCATTTCTGGGTATTTTGAGTTGAGATGTCTATTAGATACCCCCAGTGAAGATGCTAATAGATACTATATACGGAGCTTGGGAGAGAGTTTTACATCTGGAGATTTGGGGGGTCACAAGCACACAGTAGAGAATGATGACATGTCTAAGGGAATGAATGTAGATAGAGAAGAGAAAAAGACAAAGGCTGAACCCTGGGCATTCCAACATTAAGAGTGTAGGGAAAAGAACAGGACCAACAAAATAGATTTGTCATCTTCTCTAACACCCCGAGGCTGGGTTAGGTACTTTTTCTAAATGTGCTTATAATGCCCTTTAACTGCATTTGTCAAAAATGTAGTATCCTGCATTAAAATTGTATATATACCCATTTCTCTACTTGATTGGGCCTAGCATTTGACTAATATTAGAGACATAATAAAATGAGAAAGCATTTTATTTCATTATTATCACACATGAGCTAAACGGTGTAATATTCAGAAGGACTGTGCCTTGAGTTGATGCTGTTTGCCTGAGAAGCACATTAGACACTGGAATATTCTACAGCATTTTATGGTTGATTTTATGGATTGGCATCCTGCCAATGTTATTTACTGCAGATTAAGTATTGATTCAGCAGAATGGGATATCATATCCAAAATTCTTTTTGCCAGTGTTTATTTCTGAAATGTTGCCTTACTCATCTTCTATACCAACACTGTCTTTACAAAATAAAATCAGAATCCTGAATGGTTGTGTCTCTAACATGGAAATAAATTAATTTGGGTGGAAAGAAGATCACTAAAACCATCTATTTTTATTTATAGCCTTCTGGGGGCACTATCTAGGTTTTACTAAAATACAAAGAAACAGCTCACAAATACTGTTGAATACTAAGTCCCTTCTGGATTTTATGTAGCTGTGTTGGATGGACACATTATTTTAAGAGTCCTGTCCAGATCTGGCCTCAGTTATGCAGATTCTGGTGAGAAATGTCTGCAGTACTATGAAAGATCCAGATAGCAGAAAGCTAAAGCATCAGGACATAGCATTTCAAGGAAACAAGCAAAAAACAACAGGAAATGTGATAAAATAGACTTCTTCTAGGGAAAAGGAGCAAGCAGCATCAAACCCATCGTTCTTAATGTTTTAGGAATATGACAATCTAAAAGTTATTAGTTTTCCCTTAGTTTACGGGAACCAATATATTGTTTCTGAAAGAGACAAAATTCTCTTTCTCATCTTCACATGCAGAACAACTGCAGAATACATAACAGATTTCTGCAGTGCAGAGCGGAGAGGAGATTTTAGTCTTGTCTAATAAAACGGCATACATCTCTGTTCTGAACACTTCGGCGATTTAACTTCCATACCATACATCACCTTTTTAGTTTTTGAGTATTGAGATGTAAAACTCTACAAGGACCTCATAAATCTAGAAAGGAGACAAGACATGCACACATGAGAAAATTAGAGAACACGACAATGCAGGATATAATCGTAAAGTGTGCAGTGCAGACTCTAAGTGCACAGAGCACAGAGGAGGGGAGAGAGCAGGGAAGATTAGGAGCCCTGGGGTAACTACAGTGGCAAAGAAGAGACTCAATGGAGCTCAAGATGGAGGGAGCTCAAAAGAATATGATTTTACTTGAGAAATAAAGGACAATAAAGAAAATATTTTGTTGCTTCTGTGAACTGTAGCTTTTCTGGATGATAAAATAAGATGTAAACTAGGCTTTAGAGGAGAAACAAAGAATGGAGGGGTACCAGAAGGTACAATGTGCTAAAAAATCATGAGGCTGGGCTCTAGTTACAACTGCATCACTAATCAGCTCAGTGACAGGCATTCCACTACTCTGGTTGCATTTGTCCTGGGTGGACTTGAGAACCCAATCCAGGGTTCTCACTGTGGTGTTGGAAAAATGTGTTGCTATCAGTAGTGGGGGATGTCTCACAGTAATTTGTTACATGTTATAAAATTACTTAACTAAAAAAATGGGTTTGGTTATCCTGATAAATAACTCTTACTTTAATATACTTTTGTAAAGAAGAAGGTAAAAAAGGTGAAATTAGTATGGGTGTGCTTGGAATTGACCACAGGACTATGCTTTCATCATCAATAGGGTATGTAGCACAGAAAAAAAAGGTTGAAAATTGTTGGATTAGCAAAGGAGTGCTAAGGAGGCCAGGAGTTTGAGACCAGCCTGGAAAACATAGTGAGGCCCCCTTCTCTACAAAAGCGAAAAAAAAAAAAAAAAAAGAAGAAGAAAGAAAATGATTGCCTAGACTGTTTTTTTGTTGTTTGTTTTTTGCTTTTTAAAAGATAGGGTCTCATTTTGTTGCCAGGCTGGAGTGCAGTGGTATACTCTGTAGACATCAACTCCTGGGCTTAGGTGATCCTCCCACCTCAGTCTCTTGAGTAGTTGAGACTACAGGCATGCACTAGAATGTTCAGCTAATTTTGGAAGGTTTTGTAAAGATGCGGTCTTGCCATATTATCTGAGTTGATCTTGACCTCCTGGCCTCAGGTGATCCTCTTGCCTCAGCATCCCAAAGTGCTAGGATTATAAGCATGAACCACTGTGACTGTACTCAGCCCTAAGATTCTTTACAGCATTGATAGTTTATGGTTCCAGTCCAGGTGAAACAAAAATTTTAATGTAATTACACACTTACTTTTCCTCAGCATGCTTAGATTCTATCTTAAAGATCTGAGGACAAAATTTAGTAATAACAGTTGTGTAACTTAATTGATTTCTGGTTTTGTTCTTAGAGGCAGTCTCTGAGGATGGATTGTTTTCTAAAATGTAGTTAGCAAATGTTTAATTCTCAGAATGCACTTTTACTTGGATAAAACTTTCTTCCTTGCTCAAGGTCTCCCAAATCCCTCTCAAACTGGCTTATCTTTTATTACAAATTGTGGTGTATGGCAACTGATTGCCCAAACCAGAAATCATCTACTACATCCAACAATTTGCAAAGAGCAGTTGGTACATTGTCTCAATTTCCCTTCAATATACTCAGCCTAACTCCTATGAGCAGTCAAACCTTTTCTGAATTACTGTAGGGGTCCCGTGACCCCAGCCTCTTCTTCAGTCTATATCTTCAGAAGTCCCAAGTTAATTTTGCTAAAATGCAAATCTTACCATGTAATTCCTCTGCTTAAACTTTATAATGGTTCACCACAGCCTTCAAGATAAAGGGGCTAGATGAGGGGTCTTTGCTCTATGCCCCTGTGGTAGGTGAAATAATGGCCCCCCCAAATCACCAGGTCCTAATCCATGGAAACTGTGAATGTTACCTTATGTGGAAAAGGGCCTCTGTAGATGTGATACATTAAGGATCTTGAGATGAGGAGATTATTCTGGATTATCTGGATAGGCCCTATATATAATTGCAAGTGCCCTTATAAGAGAGAGATTTGAATACCGGCAGAAGAGAAGGTTATGAGACAGCAGAAGAGGGGACGGATTCAGAGAGATAAGATGGCGTGCCACAGGCTTTGACTGTGGAGGAAGAGCTCTCAGGACAAGGAATATAGTGGCCTCTAGGAGCTGGAAAAGGGAAGGAAACAGATTCTCTCAAGAGCTGCCTGAGGGAGTGTGGCCTTGCCATGCCTTCAGCCTGGCAAAACCCACTTTGGACTCTGGCCTCCAGAACTGTAAAAGAACACAGTTGTCATGTTTTAGGTCACCAAGTTTGTAATTTGTTACAGCAGCAATGGGGCACTAATAAGCTTTCACAAGCACTCTTTATTTATCCCTAAACGGCATTTAGCACAGCATAACGTTTTTACTAAGCTGTCAATCTTGAGGGCAGGAATTATGTGCTTTTCATGTTTTTATCTCCTGTGCCTAGCATACTGTTCTTACAAATTTATTAAGTAAATGAATGAATTTATTAATGTGATTCAGACTAGAGGATGCCCTCCAAAATTCTCATTTTTTCCTGTCTATTAACATTCTTTGGTGTTTAGCCAAAGCCCTTTAACTGGATATATGGGGGACTTATTTTTTTGGCTGAAGATCTTCAGCTCTACAGCAATCTGATCCCTTCCTCTTTCCTCCAGTCAGTCACTGAGTTCCATCATTCTACCTTTCCAACGCCATCTTCGTTCCGTCCTCTCTGCTTCCATCCTGGTTTCATCACCTCTCACCTGGATAGCGCCATGGCCTCTAAACTGGTTTCCCTCACACTTTAATCCATCCTTCATCTTGCTCTCAGAGCATTTTTCTATAACCAAAATAGATCATGTTATTTTCCCAACCCCAGAAAAAAAAAATGCTCACTGGCTCCTTGTGGGCAACATCAGTGTCAGTTCTTCACCATGGTGTCCAAGCCCCTACTGATCGAACATTTCTAGGCTCATGTTCTCTTCTGCAGACCCCACAAACAGCCACAGCCCCACCCCTCACTTGCCAATTCCTGCTCTGCCATTCCCTCCCCATCTCTTTGCCTTTGTTCCTGTTCTTCCTTCAGCTCAGGCTGTTCATTTCCTCTCTTGAAACCTATTGAAATCCTTCCACACTGGGAAGGGTCAGCTCAAAAGCTACTTGTCAGGCAATACAATGGAGCAAAGGTAGTCTTTTTAACAAATGATGCTGGAACAACTGAACATCCACATACGAAAAAGTGAATCTAGACACAGAGCTTACACCCTTCGCAAAAATAACTCAAAATGGATCATAGACCTAAATGAAAAAGAAAAACTCTAAAACTCGTAGAAAATAATGAAGGAGAAAATCTAGACAATGTTAGCTATGGCAACCACTTTTTTTTTTTTTTTTTTTTTTTTAGATGGAGTCTCACTCTGTTGCCTAGGCTGGAGTGCAGTGGTGCGATCTTGGCTCACTGCAACCTCCACCTTCTGGGTTCAGGTGATTCTCGTGCCTCAGCCTCCCTGAGTAGCTGGAATTACAGGCACCCACCACCACACCCGGCTACTTTCTGTATTTTTAGTAGAAATGGGGTTTCACCATATTGGCCAGGCTGGTCTTGAACTCCTCAGCTCAGGTGACCCACCTGCCTTGGCCTCCCAAAGTGCTGGGATTACAGGCGTGAGCCACTACGCCTGGCCAGCAATCACTTTTAAAATACAACACAAAAGGCACAGTCCTTGAAAGAAATAATTGATAAGTGGGACTTTCAAATTAAAAACTTCTGTGAAAGACAATGTCGAGAGAATGAAAAGACAGGCCACAGAATGGGAGAGAACATTTGCAAAAGACGCATCTTTTAAAATATTATCAAAAATATACAAAGAGCTCTTAAAACTCAGCAATAAGAAAACAATTTAAAAATGGGCTAAAGATCTTAACAGATCACCAAAGCAAGCACACAAATGCAAAGAAGCAAATGAAAAGATGGCCCACATCATATGTCATCAGGGAAATTCCAATTGAAACAACAATGAAATGCCACTACACACCAATTTGAGTGGTCAAAATCCAGAACACTGACAACAGCAAATGGTGGTGAAGATGTGGAGCAACAGGAACTTTCATTCATTGACTGTGGTATTATGAAATTGTGCAGTCACTTTGAAAGAGAGTTTGGCAATTTTATACAAAACTAAACATATTCTTGCCATATGATCCAGCAATTATGCTCCTTGCAATTTATTTAAAGGAGCTGAAAACTTATACCCACACAAGCATGCACATGGATGTTTACGACAGCTTTCCTTTTTTAAAAAAATAATTTTATTTTAAAATTTTTATCTATTTATTTATTTTGAGACCCAGTTATGAGACTGGGTAATTTTTGTACTTTTGGTAGAGATGGGGTTTCGCCATGTTGCCCAGGCTGGTCTCAAACTCCTGGGCTCAAGCAATTTGCCTGCCTTGGCCTCCCAAAGCGCTGGGATTATAGGTGTGTGCCACCACATCCAGCCGACAGCTTTCTTTATAATTGACAAAATTTGGAAGCAACCAAGATGTCCTTTAGTAGATGAACAGATGAATGAACTGTGGTACATTCAGGGAATGGGGTATTATTCAGCACTGAAAAGGAATGAGCTATCGAGCAATAAAAAGACATGGAAGAAACGTAAACATGTGTTACTAAGCGAAAGAAGCCAATCCGAAAAGGTTACCTACTGTGGTTCCAACTAGATGACATTCTGGAAAAGGTAAAACTGTCGGGGAAGTAAAAGGATTCATGGTTGTCATGGGGCTGGTGGAGGGAGGGATGAGTAGGCAGAGTACAGAAGGTTTTTAGGGCAATGAAGATACTCTGTAAGATACTATAGTGAGGGATACATGTCATTATCCATTTGACCAAACCCATAGAATGAATTCCAATGTAAACTATGCGTTCCAACATTCCAATGTAATACATTCCAATTCCAAAGTATTTATTGCACGCATAAATTCCAATGTAAACTATGAACTTTGGGTAATGATGTGTCAATATAGGTTTTTATTCATTGTAATAAATGTACCATCCTGGTGGGGGTAGTTGACAATGGGGGAGGCTATGCATGTGTACGGGCAGTAGGTACGTGGAAAATCTCCATATCTTCCTTTTTATTTTGCTGTGAACCAGAAACTGCTCTAAAGAAATACAGTCTTGGGGGAAAAAAAGGCACTTGCCTGCAGCTTTCCCACTCTCACCCAGTCAGAATTTCTCCTTCCTCTGGGAGTGTGACCTGGGTGTCTCTATTTCTTGGCTTTTATTAATGCTCAGCCTTGAAATGCAGCTGGCTTGTCAACCTCACTAGACTATTCCTAAGAACAAGAACCGAGTATTATTCATACTGGCCCAGCATTGTGCTTTGCTCATAGCAGGGGCTCAATAGATGTTTACTGAGTGAATCAATCTGCCCCACAGCAAGGTCCCTCTTAGTCTATCACATAAAAATTCCGTTTGTGTTTTACATTTGAAGCTCAGTTATTATAATATAAGGTTATAATAAAAGGTAAGAGATTGCATAAGATCCTGAACAATGATGCTGTTTTCTACCATTATGGCATAACCTGAAAATATGTGCAAATAAAGGTAGAGATACCAGCAAATATGAATGAATAATAAGGAAAGGGAATCAATAGTTTTGAATCGTATTATTACTTTGTCTTTGGTTGTCACCAATCTACATTTCCAATCTAGGAGTAGTGGATGAGATGAATTAGTGCTAGCTTATTTCTTAATTGTGGAATTTGCTGGAAGGCCATTCTGGAATCTTTCTCTCAGAATTATGCAGGCTAGAATGGCATGCCAAAACCTCATTTTAAATAGATGCCAGTATAATAAAACAAATTTATTGCATTCTAATATATCACACTAAAGAAATTGTTTTTGCTGATATGCTTGTTCTATTTATGTATATAATAAAATAATATATTTTTGTGAAATGTTTTGAATCAGTGTAAAACTGTTCGCTTTCTCTCAATCTATTTCACAGTCAGCATCTCTAGGGAAGTACCAGGAGAGAAGATGGGAGAGGCCACAGGCACAGGAAGCAGTGACTTGGTGTTGATTAGACTAGATTAAATATAACTCAGTGGGAACTCTATTTTGTTCTTCCCCACCCCTTTCCCATTTGGTGGGGGTAGTGAGCCGAGGCATGAGGAATGGTGGTGGAAGGAGCATAATACGGTTTCTTTATAGGCCCATGAGGCCTCTTTTTGCCTCCTCCCTGTTTTACTAACACAAACAAACTAAGCTGAATAACAAAAGCTAATATGCAAGGAGAAGTGTTTTGAATAGTGGTTGTGCATTCTAGAGGCTTTAGTTAAAATTTTCAAGTTTTTTTTTTTTTAAAAGAACACTGACTTATTTTTACTGTTTAAAATATTTTTTTGAATGGCCAATGGACGTACATGGTATGCCACACAGATTGCTTTCGCCTTCGTCTGTCTAGCCATCTATTTTTTTTCCCCAGAAGCAACGACGTTCACCGCTTTTTTGGGTATAAATCCAGGGATAGTCTGTGTTTTTAAGCAAAAAGCCAGTTTTATTATATCCATCTGTGAAAAAAAATCTTTTCTATACAAACAGCAGTATTTTTTTACATCTATTGATCTTACCTTGCTTTGTTCAACTGTGTGTGTCTATGCAATCCTGGAGAATTTCCATGTCAGTGCATAAAATATATTTAGCCAGTCTCATTCTGGCTAAATACAGTATTTTACTATATAATTGGAGCCTAATTTACTTAACTAGTCCTCTGTTGAGCATTTGGAATGCTTCTAATCTCTTGCTATTTTGCAGAGGACTGCAATGAATATCCTTGTACATATATTATTTCCCACATATGTGAGTATAGTAGTAGGATATATTCCTAAAAGAATCACTCAATTATTCAAAAGGCACAAGTATTTTGTTTTGGATGGACATTGCCAAAGACCCATTCACACTCAAAAGCAATGTGTAATATTGCCTGTTTTCCCACATCCTTCCAATTCTCTTGTCTCTTTCTCTTTTAACAAACATATAGAGCTGTGCTGTATCAGAAAATTGTAAGAGTATCAATACATCCAAGTTAGCTTGTAAGAAAAGGTGTTTTTAAGTATCATTTGCATATAGATAGGTAGAGAAAAATACAGTGAAGATCTCAGTTCTGACTGAAGAAACATTCCAGAGTAGCATTCAAGCAGAGTGCCTGCATATAGATGGTGCTCAATAAATATTTGTAGAATGACTCCTGTGGCTCTGTTGACTTTTGATAAATTCTTGGAGAGGTATAGTCGAATGACCTAACTTAAAGTCTCATAGTGGTAACAAGATTTTACATTTAAATTATATTTATCTCTGGAATTCATTTTAATATATGCATCTTTTAAGAATTATTCAGCTTAATTGGTTATTTGGCTAACCACTTGTAGGTTGTATGGGAAAAATAAAGGCAGAAAACATACTACTAAAGGCAAATTTGTTATTTAAAGAAGAATTCTGGCTGGGCACCGTGGCTCATGGCTGTAATCCCAGCACTTTGGGAGGTCGAGGTAGGTGGATCACTTGAGGTCAGCAGTTCGAGACCAGCCTGGCCAACATGGTGAAACCCCGTCTCCACTAAAAGTAAAAACATTAGCCAGGTGTGGTGGCACACGCTTGTAATCCTAGCTGCTTGGGAGGCTGAGGCAGGAGGATTTCTTGAACCCAGGAGGCAGAGGTTGCAGTGAGCCGAGATTGCACCACAGCACTCCAGCCTGAAAGTTCCAGAGTGAAACTTTCTTGCAAAAAAAAAAAAAAAAAAAAAAAGAAGACTCCTAAAACTAAGTTTAGAAGTTTAGAAAACTTTTTTTCTCCAACTTTTATTTTAAATTTGGAGATATATGCACAGGTTTGCTACCTATGTTGCATCATTCTAAGGTTTGGGGTATGAATGATACCATCCCCCACATACTGAGCAAAGGATCCAACAGTTAGTTTTTCAACTCTTGTCCCTCTCCTTCCCTCCCACCTCTAGTTGTTTCAATTTCTATTGTTGCAATCTTTACATCTCTGAGTACCCAATATTTAGCTCCCACTTATAAGTGAGAACATATGGTACTTGGGTTTCTGTTCCTGCATTAATTTGCTTAGGATAGTGGCCTCCAACCTAATCCATGTTGCTGCAAAGGACTTGATTTCATTCTTTTTTATGGCTGCATAATATTTCATGGTATATATGTACCACATTTTTTTAAATCCAGTTCACTGTTGATGGGCATCTAGGTTGATTCCTTAACTTTGTTATTGTGAATAGTGCTTCAATGAACATGCGAGTGCATGTGTCTTTTTGGTAAAACAATTTGCATTCTTTTGGATCTATATCCAATAATGGGATTGCTGGGTCAAATGCTAGTTCTAAGTTCTTTGAGAAATTACAAAACTGCTTTCCACAGTGGCTGAACTAATTTACATTCCCACCAGCAGTGTATTAGCATTCCTTTTACACTGCAGCCTTGCCAGCATGTTATTTTTATTATTTTTTAATAGCCATTTTGATTGGTGTGAGATCGTATCTCATTGTAGTTTTGATTTGCATTACTCTGATGATTAGTGATGTGGAGCATTTTTTCACATGTTTTTTGGCTGCTTATATATCTTTTTTTGAGAAATGTAGAAATATCTGTTCAGGTCTTTTGCCCATTTTTAAATGAGGTTATTTGGTTTTTGCTTGTCGAGTTGTTTAAGTTCTATAGATTCTAGATATTAGACCTTTGTCAGAGACATAGTTTGTGAATATTTTCTCCCACTCTGTAGATTGTCTGTTTATTGTATTGACAGTTTCTTTTGCTGTGCAGAAGTTCTTTAATCAGGTACCACTTGTCAATTTTTGTTTTCGTTGCAATTGCTTTTGAGAACTTAGTCACAAATTCTATCCCACAGCCCATGTCCAGAATGGTGTTTCCTAGGTTTTCTTCTAGAATTTTTATAGTTTGAGGTCTTACATTTAAACACTTAATCCAACTTAATTTTTGTATATGGTGACAGATAGAGGTCCAGTTTTGTTCTTCTGCATATGGCTAGTCAGCTACCTTAGCACCATTTATTGAATAGGGAGTCCTATCCCCATTGCTTATTTCTGTCGACTTAGTTGAAGATCAGATGGCTGTAGGTGTGTGGCTTTATTCTGGGTTCTCTATTTTGTTCCATGGGTTGATACATCTGTTTTTGTACCAGTACCATACTGTTTTGGTTACTGTAGTCTCATAGTATAGTTTGAAGTCAGGTAATGTGAAGGCTCCAGCTTTGTTCTTTTTGCTTAGAATTGCTGTGGCTATTCAGGCTCCTTTTGGGTTCCATATGAATTTTAGAATAGTTTTTTTCTAATTCTGTGAAAAATGATGTTGGTAGTTTGATAAGAATAGTATGGAATCTGTAAACTGCTTTGGGCAGTATGGCCATTTTAATATTAAGTTTTCTAATCCATGAGCATGGAATGTTTTTCCATTTTTTTGTGTCATGTAATCTTTCTTTTAGCAGTGTTTTGTGCATCAATTTTGTATCTTGGAACTTAAGTCGTTTATCAGTTCCAGGATGCTTTTGGTAGAGTCTTTAGAGTTTTCTAGGTATAGAATCACATTATTTGCAAAGAGAGCTAGTTTAACTTCTTTTTCTATTTGGATGCCTTTTATTTCTTTCTCTTGCTTGCTTGCTGTGGCTAGCACTTCCAGTACTATGTTGAATAGGAGTGGTGAGATGGGCATTCCTGTCTTGTTCCAGTTCACAAGGGGAGTGCCCTAGTTTTTCCCATTCAGTATGATGTTGGCCTTGGGTTTGTCATAGATGGTTAGTTTCTGGAGGATTTTTATCATGAGGGGATGCTGGATTTTATTAAAAGCTTTTCCTATGTTTATTAAGATACACATATGGTTTTAATTCTGTTTATGTGGTGAATCACATTTATTGATTTGTATATGTTGAACCAAACTTGCATCCCATGAATGAAGCCTACTTGATGATGAATTAACTTTTTAATGTGCTGTTGGGTTTTGTTTGCTAGTATTTTGTAAAGGATTTTTGTATCTATGTTCATCAGGGATATTGGCCTATAGTTTTCTTTTTCATTGTGTCTCTGCCAGAATTTGATATCAGGGTGATGCTGGCTTCATAGAGTAAGTTAGGGAGGAATCCTACCTCCTCAATTTTTTGGAAAAGTTTCAGTAGAAATGGTACCAGCTCTTCTTCTGGTAGAATTTAGCTATGGATTCATCTGGTCTGAGGCTTCTTTTTTTTTCGATTGGTAGGTTTTTAATTACTGCTTCAAGTTTGGAATTCCATATTGGTCTGTTCAGGGTTTCAATTTCTTACTGATTCAATCTTGGGAGATTGTGTATTTCTAGGAATTTATCCACTTTCTCTAGAATTCCTAGTTTGTGTGCATAGAGGTGCTCATTATAGTCTCTGAGGATCTTTTGTATTTCTGTGAGATCACTTGTAATGTCACTTCTGTTGTTTCTGATTGTACTTACTTGGATCATCTTTTTTTCTTTGTTAATCTAGCTAGCAGTCTATCGATCTGGTTTATCCTATCAAGGAATCAATTTTTTGGTTTTGTTTGTTGTTTGTATGAATTTTTGGGTCTCAATTTCATTCAGTTCTGCTCTGATTTTAGATTTTAAATTTTGTCTGCTAGCTTTGAAGTTAGTTTTATCTTGTTTTTCTAGTTGCTGTAGGTGTTATGTTAGATCATTAATTTGGGCTAACTTTTTAAGGTATGCTTTTAGCACTATAAACTGTCCTCTTAACACTGCCTTTGCTGCATCCCAGAGATTTTGTATGTTCTCTTCCTGTTTTCATTTATTTTAAAGAATTTTATGATTTCTGTGTTAATTTTGTTGTTTACCCAAAAATCATTCAAGAACAAGTTGGTTAATTTCCATGTGACTGTGTGGTTGAGAAAACATTTGAAAGAAGGAAAAACAACACCAGTCCTCCCATTCTGGCATTTTAGTATATTTTTCCTCAGTCTTTTCACTCCCTATGTTTCTATGTAATATGTATGTATCATATACACATATCTGTCACATATACATATAGATTCATCATCATGTATTTTATAGAATTAAAACCAGTGAAAAAATAATTACATTGCCAGCATTAGGCTCAATAATATACATTCTTTTATTATTTTAAAATAAACTTCTTATCAATTTTTGTGGCTTCCTAAAACTTCACCAGCTGAATATATATTAATTTATTTGAACGTTGCCTTGTTCAACATTTGGGTCACTCTTCTTATTATAAATGACATTATGGTCAGCATCTTTTTCTGTTTCCTTATAATGTATTTTCAAAACAGAAAATTTAGAACAAAGGGTACAAACAGGCTCAAGGTTTTGCCTCGAGTCTCTTCTCTGCTCACTACTCATGTGTACCTGGGCAATCCAATCTGCCTGCAAAGCTTCAATCACTCCCTTTGTGCTGAGGACCCACAAGTCTATCTGTTTAGGCTAGACCTTTTATAATACTCCAGATCTATATATAGTTACCATTGTCTATCTTCCCTTCCATTCCCACAAGCACCTCAAATCCACTACTCACAATTGGACTCATGTTTTTCACCAGATTCTAACCTCCTACTAGCTGCCAAATCTGGTAAGTAGTGCCTCTATCCACCAGGTACTCTAACCAAAAACAGAGTCATCCTGGATACCTCCCTTTCCCTCTGCTTCTCTGTCTTGCTGGTGTCTTAATAAGTGCTGCTTCCACATTCCTTGTGAACACAGTTTCTCTTCATCTGCTTTATTGCATCATGGCTTATGGTCCTGCTGTAGTTTCCTAACCAGTCCTTTGGTTGACACTGTCACTCAAGTGATACTCAGGGATCAGTTGTTTTCTTCTAGCTTTAAAATCTGTAAGGGCGACCAGGCATGGTGGTTCATGTCTGTAATCCCAGGACTTTTGGAGGCCGAGGCGGGCAAATCACTTGAGGTCAAGAATTCGAGACCAGTCTGGCCAACATGGTGAAAACCCATCTCTATTAAAAATACAAAAATTAAGCCTGGGCGACAAGAGAGAAACTCCTTCTCAAAAAAAAAAAAAAAAAAAAAAAAAAAATTAGCCTGATGTGGTGGCATATTCCTGTAATCTCAGTTAGTTGGGAGGCTGAGGCAGGAGAATCACTTGAACCCAGAAGGTGGAGGTTACAGTGGAGCTGAGATCACGCCACTGCACTCAGCCTTGGTGACAGAGCGAGATGCTGTCTCAAACAACCCCAAAAAACAGTCTCTAAGGGCTCCCAATTATTTTGCATTTGTCAAACATTTCCACTAAAATACCCCTTAACAGGCAGTGCCAACATAGACTGTTAGTTAAGAACTCCTTTGAAATCCTTGTTTTATCTTAAAAGTTAACGTGAACTGTAAGGTTTATCTGATTATATGTTTGGGTTTATCTCTACATAAAATAATTCTGCTTCCAAAATCTTTCAGTGAAATTGATGCTCTCTGGCTGGGTGCGGTGGCTCACGCCTGTAATCCCAGCACTTTGGGAGACTGAAGCGGGCAGATCACCTAAGGTCAGGAGTTCAAGACCAGCCTGGCCAACATGGTGAAACCCTGTCTCTAAAAATACTAAAAAATAACACTGGGTGTGGTGGCAGGGGCCTGTAATCCCAGCTACTTGGGAGGTTGAGGCAGGAGAATCACTTGAACCTGGGAGGTGGAGGTTGCAGTGAGCCGAGAGCATGTCATTGCACTCTAGCCTGGGCGACAAGAGCGAGACTCTGTCTCAAAAAAAAAAAAGGAAAAGAAAAAGAAATTCATGTGTCCTATAAGTGGGCAATAACCTTTTATGACCTTCTCTGTGACGTAATCCCACTTGCAAACATACCAGTTCGAATAACATGGCTTCTAGAATAAAATCTTCATAGCTCAGCATGGCATGGAACCTCAGCATGTACTGTATCTCTGGGTCCTCACTTCTCACTGCTGCTTCCTGTTATCCTTCATCAGAGCCATACAGGGCCTCTTGCTGTCCTCACCATGTTCCATCCTGTTGACATGCCACATATTTTCCTCAGGTCTCCACCTGTGTCCCTTACCTAGAATGCCCTCTTGACCCTGCACCCTTTATTTACCTTCTGCCCTACCGTTTAGTCTACCCTGGTGTCAAATACATTCTTAATATTCAAATCTGCCCTTCTCTCCCCTATGAAGACTTTTCTGACTTTACCAAGTGTGAATATATTTGTATGTATTTATATATATCTATTTCTGTTATAGTGTCTGTGATGGTTAATTTTATGTGTCAATTTGGCTAGGCCACAGCACCCATATAATATTTGGTCAAACGTTACTCTTAATGTTTTGTGAGGGTATTTATGGATGAGATTAACATTTAAATCAGGGGGCTTTGGGTAAGGCAGATTACCCTTCATAAAGTGGGTGGGCCTCATCCAATCAGTTAAAGGCCTGAATAGAACAAAAAGAGGCTGGGCACGGTTGCTCATGCCTGTAATCCCAGCACTGTGGGCAGCTGAGGCAGGGAGATCACCTGAGGTCAGGAGTTCAAGAACAGCCTGGTCAACATGGTGAAACTCCATCTGTACTAAAAATATGAAAATTAGTTGGGCGTGGCGGTGCATGCCTGTAATCCCAGCTACTCGAGAAGCTAAGGCAGGAGAGGCGCTTGAACCCAGGAGGCAGAAGTTGCAGTGAGGTGAGATTGTGCCACTGTACTCCAGCCTGGGTGACAGAGTGAGACTGTCTCAAAAAAAAAAAAAAAAAAAGGAAGGAATGCCCACCCCCAACCCTCCTGCTCCTGCTCTTCTACTGAGCAAGAGTGAATTCTACCTTCAGATTTGAACTACAACGTGGGTACATCCCTGGGTTTCCAGCCTGCTGGCCTACCCTGTAGATTTTGGACTTGCCAACCACTGTAACTGTGTGAACCAACGCCTTAACAACACTGTCTCTCTCTATACATCCAATTGGTTCTGTTTGTCTCTTTTCCCTTCTCTACTCCCTCTCTCTTTTTTTTCTCCTTCCCTTCACTCATTCTAACCTCAGTGATTTGAAGCCCCATGAAAACACGGAATCTATGGCATCTGTCTCTGCTTCCCAAGTACCTAGCTCACAATGTGGCAGATAGAAGGCATTCATTCCATATTTTTGAATAAATGGAGGAATGGATCATGTTTCCCCCCCCCTTTTTTTTTTTTTTTTTGAGGCAGAGTCTCACTCTGTCAGCCAGGCTGGAGCATGATCTCGGCTTACTGCAACCTCCACCCGCCCCGGTTTCAAGCAATTCTCCCACCTCAGTCTCCCGAGTATCTGGGATTACAGGCATGCACCACCATGCCCGGCTAATTTTTGTATTTTTAGTAGAGACGGGGATTCCCCATATTGGTCGGGCTGGTCTCAAACTCCTGACCTCAAGTGATCCACCCGCTTCAGCCTCCTGAAGTGCTAGGGTTACAGGTGTGAGCCACACCCGGCCTTGGATCATGTTTCCGATGTGCCTTACCAAGTTGCTTTCTCGTGCCCCAAGAGATACAAGCCATCCCACTCATAGCGTCCAGCTTAGATGATCACATCAAACATTTTGGGCAATAACCTAATAGATAAATGTTACACCGTTTTATTTTAATATATTTTTGGTTATGAGGAGGCTGCTTGTTTTCTCATGTTTGTTTATTTTCATGAATTGAGACTCTATGCTTTTTAAAGTTCTTTAACCTACTAGAGTCTTGGAGATTTTCTTCATATTTTGTGTGGACTGTTAAAATTATTTTTATGTAATGTTTGATTCTGAAGTGTTTATATAAAAACGATAATAAAACATTCTCTGCTGTATTTGCTGCAAATACTTTTTTTCACATGGTTGCTTATCTCCATTTTGGTACCTTTTAAAATAACAATTCTTCACATAATAAAGGTATATTTATATGTATAATTCAATGTGGTATATGTCATGATTCTCTAAAGATGCAGATAATAATATTCGTAGATTAAGCTTTTACTATATTTTGAAAGCAGTGCATTCAAATGGGAAGGTTTAATTAGAATCCAAATATCTGCCCTTGATGATCCCTTTGGTATGCAATAGCCAGAAGGAGTCTCTTAAAAAGTAAGGTCATGTCGTTCCTTGGTTCAAAACTCTCCAGTGCTCTCCCATCTCATGCAGAGTAAAGTCCAAACTCCTTCCTTGGACACAGAACCTCCATTATCTTGCCTCTGACCACGTCTGCCTCTTCTACTCCTCTCTCTCTTCCTCCCTCAGCTCTAGCCAGACACCCTCCTGGCTCTCCCTGAAACCCACCAAAGATGCTCCCATCGTGGACCTTTACATGACTGTTCCTTCTATGTGCACTGTCCTTTCCCTAGAC
This sequence comes from Chlorocebus sabaeus, assembly GCF_047675955.1. Classification (NCBI taxonomy): domain Eukaryota; kingdom Metazoa; phylum Chordata; class Mammalia; order Primates; family Cercopithecidae; genus Chlorocebus; species Chlorocebus sabaeus. The sequence continues at coordinate 71,666,457 of NC_132911.1, forward strand.
CTCCTCCCCTCCCAAGTATCATCAGAGTGGGCTTCCCTAGGCCACCTAAAATAGCTCACCAACTCCCACCCTACACTGTCTGGCATGTGTAACAACTTGACTTTCTTTGTTTTCTTCATTGCTGTCTTCCCAATACTCAGCTAGTTAAATACATGAATGACTAAATTCAAGGATGCATCTGATAACCTCTGAGGTGACAACTATATAAAATGCATTTGGTATTTTTTTTATTGTAAAAAGAAATCCTTTTTTCTTACATATTAAAAAAACTTCTAACATTAGCATTTTTTTTTTGTTTGTTTGTTTTGTTTTGTTTTTTGGCACCTTCTGTGTTTTATCGTTCACTAGAGTTTTGTGGAGCTTGGGAAATGCTCTTCTGGAAGACAGAATAAAGACAAGGTGACTGCCCTTCTGTCTCTTGTCATTATTCAGCATACCTCAGCTTTTCAAACAATTATAAAAGGTGGTAGATAAAAAGAATATCATCATTTACCTACATCTGTGTTTGAGAATAGCATTCAGAAGAGATGGTTTTAATAACAGAAAAGTTACATCATAAGGAGTTTGGATTAAAAACAAGAATATAAATTGAAAGGGAATTGGGAATCTGAAAATAAGGAAAATATTTAATAACATTAGTGACCCAGGAGGAATATAATGCTATACTGCTTATGAAATGATAAAATGGTAACAAGGATGCCAAAAATCAAAGCAGTTCTATAGGCATGAAATTTATGAAAATAAAAAACAGCATGACTTCTCAAATGCAAATGGTACAGCTGGAGGAAAATTATCAGAGAGATATAGTTTGCTATCAGTGAAATCAGAAATGCAAAAGCACTGAAAAGCGGCCAGTATAGTGGAAAAGGAATTAGTAGGTAAAGGCTTTTTGAAAACCTTACTCATATGCTGACAGACAGACTGGAGGCCTCCTAAAGATTGAGCAGCATGGGAGCGTTACCTGCTGAAACAGGGACAATAAAATTACTGGACTTAATAATCAGTACCAAATAAAAAATCAGTAGCTTAGTGTCCCAAGAGCCAAGGGAGTGATTCTGCCACCTCCCCCATGTCTCATTTCAAAAATAGCATTTTGATGTGCTGCTCACTCATTGACTTTCAAAACTAGGTTATTTGTAAAATATTTTTATTTTATTTTATTTTATTGAGACAGGGTCTGGCTCTGTCACCCAGGCTGGAGTGCAGTGGCACAGTCTGGGCTCACTGCAACCTCTGCCTCCCAGGCTCAAGCGATCCTAACCACCTCAGCCTTCCGAGTAGCTGGGACTACAGGCACACGTCACCATGCCCAACTAATTTTTGTATTTTTTTTGGTACAGACAGGGTTTTGTCATGTTGCCCAGGCTGGTCTCAAACTCCTGAGCTCAAGTGATCCGCTTGCCTTGGCCTCCCCAAATGCTGGGAGTACAGGCATGAACCATTGCACCTGGCCTGTAAAAGGTTTTTAAACATTGGTTGTAATGTCATTATCAAAAACTTCAGCAAATATATTTATTCATGATGTTGCAATAGATGTTATAAATAACTAGATATTGTCCTTCAAATGCAAATTCTTACATATTTACCCACAAGAATAATCAGAGATATAAAACAACAATATAGTGTACTGTGTATACACACAAAATGAGTCCCAAGAATTATTTATAATCTGTTGTTACAAAAAATTCATTTTAAAAAGCTTTTGGGCATGTTCTGCCTAAGGATCATGAAATATAAAACAGGGAGAGGAAATGATTTTTGCATATAATCAGTGCTTTAGATCAGGAAAAGAACAACTTAAGAGCAACTTCACAAAAGATAGAAAGCTCTTTTTAGCAGTGTATTAGCTGGAAAATAGGTTTGAATAGGAAGAGAAGAAAAGGAAAGCTTTTTGTATTTTCTTTAAATCTTAGAAACAAAAGATTTCCAGTTAGCCTGTGATCTTCTATCCTAGAAAGAATGAAGTTAGCAAAAATACGTTTAAGGTTGATGAGACAGGATTGCTGAAAGGGATTAATATATTCCCTAGTTGAGTAGTGCTAAGGAGGGAGATAATAGCTTACTAATATTTCTAGTAGATACATTGTTTTAAAAGGACAAATTAGCATGGTACATGGCAATGAAATATGAAAAGGTAAGACAGTAGCAGTAATGAATACAAGGAAAAAGAAAAATTGAGCTGAACGTTAGACAAAGCTTATGAAAGAATTCTTGGTCAAAGTAATAGATACAAAGTAGGAAATGAAATGTTTATAAAAGACTCTGTACTGGTCAGAGTTTCATGAAAGGGCACAGAATCCACTATGGCTAGTTTTAAGCAGAGGGGATTTTATTTTTACTTTTATTTTTTGAGACAAGGTCTCACTCTGTCACCCAGGCTGGAGTATAGTGGTTTGATCTTGGCTGACTGCAACCTCCACCTCCCAGGCTCAGGCAATCCTCCTGCCTCATCCTCCGAGTAACTGGGATTACAGGCACGTGCCACCATGCCTGGCTAATTTTTGCATTTTTTTTGTCGAGATGGGGTTTCACTATTGTTGCCCAACTGGTCTCGGATTCCCGGGCTCAAGTGATCTGCCTGCCTAGGCCTCCCAAAGTGCTGGGATGACACACTTGAGCCACCATGACTGTTAGCAGAGGATATTAAAAAAAAAAAAAGTATAAAACATTTTTCAGAGCCTTCTTGGAAGACTTGACCAAGAAGGCTACTGTCTCTTCCAAGATGAGGAAGCAGCACATTCAAGGGAGAGCCAGGAAGGTGAGCTGCTTTGGATGAACCACACACTTCCATAATGGTAGCAGACAGTAGGACCATGGAAGCCACGGAAGAACAACTTCCATCTTTCTTCCATGCTTTAAGCCGAGGTGAGCGCACCAGAGAGGTAGAACCTAAGTCACACCCAGATCCCTAGCTTAAGGAGTTCTAGAAATGCAGCTTTTATTTATTTTAATTTTAATTTTTTTTTTTTTTTTTTTTTTTTTTTGAGACGGAGTTTTGCTCTGTTGCCCAGGCTTGAGTGCAGTGGTGCGATCTTGGCTTACTACAACCTCCACCTCCCGGGTTCAAGCGATTTTCCTGCCTCAGCCTCCTGAGTAGCTGGGACTACAGGTGTGGGCCACCACACCGGGTTAATTTTTTGTATTTTTAGTAGAGATGGGGTTTCACCATATTGGCCAGGCTGGTCTCAAATTCCTGACCTCGGGATCTGCCCACCTCGGCCTCCCAAAGTGCTGGGATTACAGACGTGAGCCACCATGGCTGGCTGCGGCTTTTATCTTTTTGGCCTCAGCAGTACAGGTAGGCACTTAGAAAGAGTTTGGAATGGATGGAGAGTGCCTATACCCATAATGCACACTACTGACTTCATTCTTAGAGAAACTGAAAGGAAAACACCTAAAATAACAAAATCAGAAAGATCATTAAGAACCAGTTCTTCTGGCTGGACATGGTGGCTCACAACGGTAATTCCAGCACTTTGGGAGGCTGAGTTGGAAAGATTGTTTAAGCGCAGGAACTTGAGACCAGCCTGGGCAATATAGTGAGAAATTTTCCTCTATGAAAAATAAAAAATAAATTAGCCAGGTGTGGTGGCTCACACTGGTAATTCCAGCTACTCTCAGAAGGCTGAGGTGGAAGGATTGATTGAACCCAAGATGTTGAGGCTTTTAGTAGAGGCTGCAGTGAGCCAGGATTACACCACTGCACTCCAACCTGGGCAACAGAGCTAGATCCTATCTCAAAAAGAAAAACAAAAAATCCCAAAAAACCAGTTCTTCCTAAGTTTCAGCATTCACCGTTAGCTCTTCTTAAGTATCAAAAGGACTGTTATACAGGATTTAAAAGACAACAGTTAAAATAAGAAATACCTTCAGGCTACACACTTTTATTTGGAAACTGTGACACTATTGTGACACTGTTACTTGTAGGAGGCGGCAAAGAAGAAAGTAAGTTGTCTGGCATTGGTAAGTTCTGGAGAACCAAGTGCAGATAAGATTGTTTTAGATATACTATAATGAGGATAAAAGGCCCTAAAACCATCATCAAGAAGTCAGGCCAGCACTAATTCTAATTGTGTTAATGTCGAAAATGATAGCTGGGTTTTCCAGCAATATGACAGAATTGTGGCAGATACTGTGATAAAAGCTCCTGCTACAAACACATCTAAATGATCAATAAAACAATGTAAATACATGGCAAAGTTCTCAAAAATGTTCCTGAGGGTACAAGTGTGAAGAGGGAGCTGGAATAATGGCGGAAGCTGAAGCAAAAGCTGCAGACATGCTTGGGGTGTTTGCTGGTCTCTGACCTGGAGACTTGTTTCAGTGGCCACAAGTGGTGGAGGCAGGTGATTAGCATTTGGGTTCTCAGTATACAGGAAAAGGGAGCAAGACCCAGACATACACCTGGGAGTCTCAGAGTAGGACACTTTCTTTCTTTCTTTCTTCTTCTTCTTCTTCTTCTTTTTTTTTTTTTTAAATACAGAGTCCTGCTCTGTTGCCCAGGTTGGAGTGCAGTGGTGTGATCTTGGCTGACTGCAACTGTTCAAGCCATTCCTGTGCCTCAGCCTCCCAAGTAGCTGGGATTATAGACATGTGCCACCACACCTGGCTAATGTTCATATATTTAGTAGATATGGGGTTTCACCATGTTGGCCAGGCTGGTCTCGAACTCCTGGCCTCAAGTGATCTGCCCAACTTGGCCTCCCATAGTGCTGGGATTACAGGTGTGAACCACCATGCCTGCCCCAAAGTAGGACACTTTCCATGAAAATGTGGGCTACAAAAAATCGGCCTTCATGGAAAGATGCCAAACTCTGGCTGGGAAAGAAAAAAGTCTTCCTGGAGAATTCATAACCATATGCCTGACATCTCATTGGTTTGTAAATTCAAACTATTTGCATGGTGTGTGGTGGTCCAAGATCAGAAATAGTACCTGGGGGATCTTCCTCTACTTCCCTCTTACCATACATTCCCAATCTCTCATTTTTTTTTTTTAAATCTATTTCATTTCGGATAAAACAGTTTCATTCATATTGTTATTCTGATACCTAAACTACTCCTCTGCAGTTTCACATTGTTTAACTCTTTAACCAAATGAGTAACAGGAATCATTCACAGCAACTTGATCCCTAAGGAGTCAGACTACGGTTAGAAACAGACACTAAAGTCAGTCAGATTTGACTTTTCATTTGAGCTCAATTCATAATCTTGAGCAAGCTCCACAACTTCTCTCTTCGTTTCATCAGCCAAATAGGGATAATAATAGCATCTACCAATGAGAAGTTCATGTTGGGCATTTAGCACTTACTTGGCACATAATGAGTCCTTAAGAAATGCCAGCCATGTATCAACAATGCTGTGCAAATCCTTATGACCTAAATTTCTAAATATCCAGGATTCTAGGTCCTCAACATCCTTTATAAAAAGCATAACGGTTTATCTCATTGATCTTCTAGTTTTAAAATTTTCTACCAACTTTGATAGATATTAGATGATTTACATCTTTTCATATTAAATTGGTTGTTAAGCAAAGAATATGATAAGCCAACAGATCTTTTCACTTTGTATTTCTCCAGGATCCCAAATAATTTCTTAGGAGTAGGATGTGAACTCATTAAATCTTTCGAGACTTTCTTATATAATTTCTAGCACTTTGCAATATAGAAGGGGCTCAATACATTTGTTTGGATACAAAAGTGGATTAATGTATGTTAGAGTCATCGCTAACAGAGGTGGCAGGAATCTTAAGGGCCTAGTCTGACCAGTTAGTTGATGTTTAATCCCCATCAATATGTCATTCTCAGCCAGAAGTTATCTGGATCAGAGCTTGTCTACTAATCTCCAGTGACAGAAATTAACTCTTCTAAGGCAGTGCATTCTTGCTGTTTCATGCCTCTGAAATTTGATGTGGATTAGTTCTCTCCCTCAGCTTACCTTGAAGCCAGACTCAGCACTTCATCACATCCCCAGGGTGATATTGTGAAATATGTATTTGGTCTTCATCCTGTTTCCTGGAATACATACAGCTCCTAAAATCTTTAGACTCTGGAGTGATGAGTATCTTTGTATGCTAATAGGATGACTTGTGGCTGGGGGTCCCTAGGCAGCTTCAGAATGGGGACAGGTCACTGAAAGACCAAGCCATAAGAGGGTTGGGACTTTCAGTGCCACCTCCCCAACCTCTTGGGAAGGCTTAAGGTTGAGCCAATCACTAATGGCCAGTGATTTAATCAAGCATGTCCACATGATCAAGTCTCTGTAAAAACCCAAAAGAATTGGATTCAGAGAGCTCTGGATAGCTGGACACGTGGAGGTTCATGGAGGGTGGTGCCCATGGAAAGGGCATGGAGCTTTCATGCCCTTCCCACATACCTTGCTCTATGCATCTCTTTCATCTGGCTGTTTATCTGTATCCTTTATAATAAACTGACTAACATATATAAAGTGTTTCTATGAATCATTGTAGCAGATCGAACTGAAAGAGGGGGTCTTGGGAACCCTGATTTATAACCAGTCAGTCAGAAGTACAGGTCGCAAGCTGACATTTGTGACTGGTATTTGAGGTTGGGGGCAATCTTGTAGGACTGAGCCTTTAACCTGAGGAATCAGACACTCCCTTTAAGTAGACAGTGTCAGAATTGAATTGAATTATAAGACACCCAGCTGGTGTCCACTGCAGAGCTGCTTGGGGTTTAGCAAGAAAACCTCAAACATCTGGTGTCAGAAGTGTTGTACTAAGAAAAGTAAAAACACTTTGGGTTTTTCTGATCATTCCTTACCCAGAGGACAGATCCAATTCCACAAATCCTTATGTTGGGGCTTAGAAATTGACACCCCTGCCTGGGTGTGGTGGCTTACACTTGTAATCCCAGCACTTTGGGAGGCTGAGGCAGGTGGATCACTTGAGGTCAGGAGTTTGAGACCAGCCTGGCCAACACGGTGAAACCACATCTCTACTAAAAATATAAAAATTAGCCAGGTGTGGTGGCGGGTGCCTGTAATCCCAGTTTAGGAGGCTGAGTCAGGACAATCGCTTGAACCTGGGAGGCGGAGGTTGCAGTAAGCTGAGATCACGTCACTGCACTCCAGCCTGGGCGACAGAGTAAGACTCTGTTTAAAAGAAAAGAAAAGAAAAGAAAGAAAGAAACTGACACTTCCAATATAGCACCCTGGCATGCTAATTATTTTCAATTAATGGCCCTTGAAGAACAGCAGATCCTGGAAGAAGCTTTATGCTGATATTTCCTCATCTAGCTCAAGTCCAGACCCACCAAAGAAGAAAACAGTTACCTGTAGTCCTTTCTCTGAGTTTTCATTAATTTAACTCATATTGCAGGAAGAGACTGAGGTTTGTCAACACACCTGGACAAGCATTTGTCATCAACTATTGTCTGCTGTATGTTCTACAAGCCCATTGAATTCCCCTAAAAATATTTCACCATGCCTCAAACTGCCACATTTCTCCCTACCCCTATAAAGAAGGGTTTATAAACATCTGTACCCCATTGGATTATTGGGTAATCATCCTTCTGTGATTCCCTCATGCTATGCATGTTAAAATAAAATTTGTATGCCTTTCATCCTATGAATCTGCCTTTTGTCAGCTGATTTTCAGCGAACCTTCAGAGGGCGAAGGGAGAGTTTTCCCTTGACTCTACACTTGGTCAAGTAGATTGTACTGAATATCACCTGTGGTGGTGGTTGTGAAATGCTGGAGAATTTGCATACTTCATGGCAAAATTTAATTGCAATCCTCTATAGGCATTTTTGAGTACTAAAGTCTCTTTCCATACAGTCTAGCAACATTACCTCTTTTTTATTGCTCTCCTTGCCCCAAATTTAGGCTCTGAAATTCTCTATATTTTCAGAACAATTCAGTTGAGGTCCTTAGCTAGTATAGCTCTCTCCAAACAAAAGCCACTCAGCTGGAGGAACTCATTGTTTTAGAAAGCAGGCCAGTGGCCATCTACTGTTTATTTCATAGGGACTGGCTGAAAACCACCAATTTGTAATGGTTTCTCTCTTCACCCCAGATGATCTACCCAAATGATTGCCCAAGCAGAACTGCCCCCTGCTCCACTTTTTTTTTTGGATAGAGTGAGAGGGTGGTGGTCAGAGAAGGGCATATATAGAGAGGGGCACATGTGGTTCGGCTGCTAAAAAAATCATATAGTTTTCTCCATATTACATCTAATTTATAATATTAGGTAACTGAGTGTTCTAAAAGAGTTACTATGTTTCAATAAGTGCCTAACTTGCTCCTAAATAGAAACAAAAACATTTTTATAATAGCTTTGTTTTATAATCAGCTATAATTCACATATTATGAAATCTACCCTTTTAAAATGTATAATTCAATGACTTTCAGGATACTCACAATTGTCACATCTCATTCTAGAATGTTTTCATCACCTCCAAAAGAAAATGCTTGCCCCTTAGCAGTCACTCCCTAATTTTCCCTCTCCTCAGCTGGTGGCAACCACTAATCTACGCTCTATATAGATTTGCCAGCTCCGGACATTTCATTTGCTCTTTTGTGACTTTTTTTACTTAGCATAATATTTTTAAGTATCATCTATGTTGCAGAATGTATCAATACTTCATTCTTTTTATGCCCAAATAATATTCCATTCTATAAATATACCATATTTTATCTGTTCATCGGTTGATAGACATTTGGGTTGTTTCCAATTTTTGGCTATTATGAATAATGCTGCTATGAACATTCATGTACAAGTCATCATGTGGGCAAATGTTTTCATTTCTCTTGGGTATATCTATCTAAGAGTGGAGTTGCTGGGTCATATGTTTAACTTTTTAGGGAAATGCCAAACTGTTTTCCAAAGTGGCTGCACCATTTTACATTCTCACCAGCAAGTATGAATGTCCCAGTTTTTTTACACTCTCACAAACACGTTATTGTCTTTTTATTACAGCCATCTTAGTGGGTATGAAGTGGCACCTATTCCTATTGTGGTTTTGATGTACATTTCTCTGTTGGCTAATGATGGTGAGCATATTTTCATGTGCTTATTCCCTTTTATATATCTTCTTTGGAGAGTATCTGTTCAAATCATTTGTGCACTTTTAAATTGGGTTACTTGTGTTTTTATTGTGAGTTGAGAGAATTCTTTCTATGTTTTGAATACAAGTCTCTTAGTAGATATATGATTTGCAAAACTGTCTTATGTTCCATAGGCTTTTCTAAATAGTAATTTTTATTTAGGCAAAACTTGAATTATTCAGAAGTTAAAGATTAAGTATGGATATTATTCAAACCCTTTCCCTTTCTCCTGGATTTGTTCCAATTTGGAAAATAAGTGCTTACAGCATATTTTAAAAAGAGTGCACAGAGGAAAGAAAAAGCACAGTGCTTCACAGAGAGAATGTGCTCGATTAACTTTGGCAAATGAATGAATTAAATTTATGCATTTATTCCTGGTTCCTACCACTACTCTGACTTGTCGAGTCCCTCTCGGGGACTTTCAGAAGAGTGATATTCATCTTATGGGTGAAACACCCTCAGGAGAGCTATGAAGTATTCAAAAAGTATGCCTGTCTCTACATGCATGCTGGACTATTCCACATGCACACACTAAAGCATAACCACTATCACATGGGGATCCACAGATTCTTCACGGTAAAAAGCAGTTTCATATTCTGCTCTTTAATTTCAAGAATCACTGACTTAAGAGAAAGAAACAGCTGTTTTTGTCACTTCCATGCTGACCGTACAGTATTTTCAATGGTCTGGGCATTTCTATGTCATTTATGCTATGGATGTTTATTTGGAGGTTCACTTTAGGGAATTTCATACTTACCTCAATATCCCCAACCTCAGGGTGATTCCTACATTGTAGTTCCCTGTCCCCTTCACGTAGCACATAGCTGCGGGGGGATGGACCTGACCCTGGGAGGGAGGCAGGTCACACTTGGCTGCCTGCCTATCGGATCAGCTGAATCCACTCTGGAGACCTTGCAGCTGACACAGTACCAGCCAGGCTGCCCGCACTTCCCTATCACTCCCAACAGTCTATCAAGATCATTTTGCAACTGCATTTGACATAATCCCTTGTGTATCTTGAGTGTTGGTTCACAGCAAAAATCAGAATGATTCAAAACTGGGAAGAATCAAAGGAATTCTAGTTGGGGCTGCAGCTGAAACTGAAAAACCAAAGAAGGCATGTGTATGAAGGAAGCAAGGTGGGTAAAGGAAGAACAACAAAGGGAAGCAAGACCTTACTTGCAACCTGATATAAACAGGAGTCTAAGTTTACACAGGCAGAACTGGCTGCTGCTAGAGTTACTCAGCTCAATTACCCATCCAGGGCACTCATGCAGATGCCTGTAGGTGTGCATATGACACATATGTGGATGCGAGTCTCCACTTACAAGCGAAACATCTCTGTGGTTATGAGTACGGAAAATGGCCCCATCAGAGAGAAGGGAAAGTGAAAAGTTTTCTTTAAATTAGTGGATTTCAGGAGTTAACATACTTGTTGTCTTAGTATAGGTTGGAGAAAACAATTTCTAAATAGAAATAGCCATCTATAATACCACATCATAGTATTTATACAATGCTTTTTCCCCCCTTCATAAATGCAAGTGCTTTTAAGTATACATTATTGCTCATCATCACAACATTCCCATGAAGATAAGAGGTTGTTTCCCCAATTGATGTGAGGCTTAGAGGAGAACTGACTGTGTTTTGGAGGTCAGGGAACGAGGAATGGGTTACTGATACTTAGATCCCAGTTTGGAGCTAGGAACTAAATTAGACATTTCACATATATAAATTTCTTTAGTCCCTCTAAGAACCCCACGAGGTGGTTGGCATTATAATTTCATAGATTAAATAAAATTGCCCAGATCACTGAGCTAGTAATGGTAGAATCAGACTACATTTGTCTTATTTTAGAGCCATATTCTTTTAGCTATGTCATGTTCTTATTTGCCAATTCTAATCAACTGAAGCCTCTTGCTTGGAGGGATGTGTGGAAGGAATCAAAGCCCACGCCCAGTTATTCTAGCTGATGCTAGTGGGATGGGAGGATTGGCATCTCACATAGAACCTAACCCTCATTGTAGAATGAATGAATGTGGAATAGGCCTCATTTCTAAGGGTCTAAAAGGAAGGATTTCCATTAAACAAGGGTCTGTATTTTGAGGGACCTATAGAAAGTCTCAATAAAAAGGCAGCTCCTAACAACTGCATTTTGATAATAGTTTTCCATCCTCTCCTTTTTTTTGCTGCAACTAAAATAGCCATGACTAATTTTCTCATTTCTCCCTGATACTTGCCTGCTTCTTTCTTCAGTAAAAGGATTTCCTTCCTTAAAATGACATCTTCCTTTTATTTTAAAGGTGATTATTAATGAAACATGGAATGCAGCAGAAATACATTCCCGACGTGCATGGTTAATCCACGTATGACCAGCAGAGTGGTAGGATATAGACAAGGTTGTGACAGCTTTGACCACGACAGACAGACGAAGGGAGGATCAGTGGTGCTTGTATGAAAAGGATACAAAGATTTAACCAGAATTATACTACACCACGGTTCATGTTTTAATTTGGGGAATGACAAATATTCCTCAGTTTTCTGCTTTTACATATGTATTTAAATTTTCAGTTTTCAGGACTGAGTTGACAGATTTAAAATCCTTGATTTTTATATATTAAAAAAGAATTCTTTCATTTTCTTTTGCCAATTATAGCTATCATGTATGTGTCTGTACCTTTGTCTGCCAGGTTTTCACATAGAGAAAAACATCAGTCTCCCATGAGCATCCTCTGGGCTCATATTTTGCAGAGTAAAACCTGCAGAAACCTTTGGATCTGGATCCCAGTTGGTCCCAAACTTACCACACCACTTCACTTTCCAGTTCCGATTGGCATCCACTCCACGGCAGCGAAACCTTGAGTTCCTTGACCTTGTTTTTCTCCAAAATCGATCCTAGACACAATTAAGAAAACAGGTGTAGAGAAAAATACTTAAAAGGTTATTCGCATGCATTTTAATAGCTCAATCAATGAACGAGTCATACCGCTGAGGAGAGAGTTCTCCTGTGAATAGACAAGCCCGGGGAGTGAAAAAGAAGACTGGATTAGTAGTGGAGACCCAGGTTCATGCTCCAATTTCTGCTACAAACTTTCTGTATTTTGCCTTCTCTTGGCCCCATTTCTTTATAGGCAAAATTGAATAGGCTGGACTAGACCAGTGATTTTTCACTATTTATTTGGAAGAAGAAATCTTTATTTATGTGAAATCTCTACAAAATCTAGACGTGAAAATGAAATCAAATTGTTGGTGCTCTGATTGGGGAAAGAGTGAAAGTCTCTTCTGCATCTCGAGAATCACTCAGCTGACTGTCTGTCCAGCTTCCTTCCTGTCCTGGAAGTTTGTGACTCTGTTGTCTAAGATTTATTTAGTCATCTTTTCAACTGGATAGGCAAAGTGACTTACATTGGTCCAACTAAAATGGTATCCATCGACGTTAAACACAGGCATGATATAGAAATATAGATGATTCAACATTTTTCTCATGGCTGGGTCACTCTTATGTGTTAGAAGAGCCTAAAAGACAAAGGTGAGATTTTTCTTTTAAATTGGTTCCCAAAAAAGGAGGAAAAAAGAGTGTGAGATATCCTTTGTACCCATGAGAAATACCAAATACTGTGGTTTAAAAATGAATAAACTAACATGAACTTTACTCTTCGACATCATAAATTCTCTGTTAAGACTTCTGTCTGAATTAAACTCTTTATTACCAATAATCTTTTAGCAGAGCTGTTAAAAAAGATCAATTGGGCAGCCTCTTAATTGTATTTAAGATCTGGTTAAAGTTTTAGGCTGATTAAGAAAGCAACAACATAGATAGGCTTTTGTATAACCATCTGTTTTTAGATTCCATTCAATTGTGGACAAAATCATTACCTAAATCTATTTTATAGCTTTACCCGATAGATCATAACACAGACCAGCTGCATGTCATTTAATTGTCTAATTAGTAGCAGCCTCAAACCTTGGAACCTACTGCATTGAGACTCTATTCTTTTCTTACTTTTCTATAAAGAATTTAATGAACAATACAACATCTTTGCCATCTTTATTGTGGCTCCTTTGAAGTCTTGCTCTTGTGATTGGGTTTTACTTATATGGTGCCTGGCCCCAAGTCTGAAGATTCTGCACTACAGATTGGCCTCAAATAGAAAAATATTGTATGTGCTTTCAAGAAGATAGACATTTTGAAATACCATTCTTATGGAATGAACCTTTAAAAAAGTTCTTTATGATGCCTGTTTGTCTATATATAGAACATCTTGGAGGAGCACACAGGCCATTTATAACAGTGGTTGTCTTTGTGGAGGGGGACTAGGGGACAATGTGTGGGAAGGAGAATTATCTTTCTTTCTTTCTCTTTTTTTTTTTGAGATGGAGTCTTGCACTGTTGCCTGGGCTGGAGTACAATGGCGCAATCTTGGCTCACTGCAACCTCCGCCTCCCAGGTTCATGCAATTCTCTTGCCTCAGCCTCTGGAGAAGCTGGGATTACAAGCAGGCACACCACCACACCGGGCTAATTTTTTGTATTTTTAGTAGAGACAGGGTTTCACTATGTTGGCCAGACTGGTCCCAAATTTCTCACCTTGTGATCCACCCACCTTGGCCTCCCAAAGTGCTGGGATTACAGGCATGAGACACCACGCCCGGCCTATCTTTCATTTTACACTTATTTGGATTGTTTGCATTTTTACCATATTAAAAACACAATTCAGATAAATGAATTTGTTTAAAAAAACCCCACGTGGCTGGGCGCGGTGGCTCACGCCTGTAATCCCAATACTTGGGAAGGTCGATGTGGGCGGATCACGAGGTTAGGAGATCGAGACCATCCTGGCTAACAAGGTGAAACCCCGTCTCTACTAAAAATACAAAAAACTAGCCGGGCGAGGTGGCGGGCACCTGTAGTCCCAGCTACTCAGGAAGCTGAGGCAGGAGAATGGCGTGTACCCGGGGGGCGGAGCTTGCAGTGAGCTGAGATCACCCCATCGTACTCCAGCCTGGGCAGCAGAGTGAGACTCCGTCTCAAAACAACAACAACAACAACAACAACAACAACCACCCCCACTTTATTGGGGTATTGCTGACATACAAAGAGTCGTACATATATAATTAATGTATATAACTTGATGCATCTTGAGATAAGTATATACTCATAAACCATCACCATAATTTATGCCATAAACATATCCATCACTTTAATAGTTTCCTCCTGCTCTCTTTATAGATTATCATTATTTCTTTTTGTGATAAGAACATTTAACATAAGCTCTACCCTCTTAGAAAGTTTTTAAGTATATAGTACAGTATTGTTAAATATAGGCACTATGCTGTACAGTCGATCTCCAGGACTTATTCAACTCACATAACAAAAACCCTGTTTCCCCCTCCCCAAATAAAATAATTCTAAAATTATGTATAAACTGCCTTGCAAAATTAAATCCTTGAAATTTCAATCTTCTTTAACATCTAGTTAAGTAGGATTTCTCAACCCACATAAGCAGCATTCTGTATTTACATAAGAATTCTATTCATCGAGAGGAAATCTAATAATACAATTTGTTAGAAACTATCATTACATTAGAAATAATATTGAAAATATAGGGATACACTCAAGAACATGAGTTAAACATAATCTTATATATAATCTGAATATCTGTGAGGGTAACACAAGTTTATAAACATTAATACCCTTTCTCTCTTGTCCTTTTGTTTAAGACTCAATAATAATTTGTTGGGCAACTAACTTCAATGGGACTTTCCTATATGCTTGAATTTCTATTATCTGAAGCCTCAAACTAGGGAGAAATCCCTAGTATGCAATCAGCTGTAAAATGGTAGAATTTTTTCCCCCAGATAAATAGAGATTCCTCAATGCTTGGATGAAGTCTCCTGCTGGGATGGCAGGGACAGAGGTACGTGATTGGCTACATTCTTCCTTAGCTGTGGCTTTCCATGTCACTCTAGAGAGGAAGAGAAAAGAGATGGCAGAAGAAAGGAGCTGGGGCAACAAGGCAGGAAAGAAAGGGTAGAAAAAAGCTATGGTAATTTCTCTCCCTCCTCTTCTACCATTGGGGACCACAGCTCTTTTGTCTCAGTCCAAATTGAGGAAGTCTCATCTTTTCCAATCACAGATGTTAGTACTTACATGGCCAACTGGTCTAGAGACCTGCATGACAATGCTTGCATCTTATTCTGTCCTCTCCAGTGCAGGTGACCTCCATAACTTTATATTTAAAATAAACTGCTAACTTCCTTTTGAAAAACTATGACATATTTTAAGCAAATAGAAAAAATAAAGAGAAGTCTATTGCACCTATGAGCCCACCAATACATCTTGCCATATTTATGAAAACTTTAAAAAAATTGAGATATTATAAACAAAAACTCCCTTTTTATTACTTCCTGATTCCATTTGCTTTCCCTCCACCAAGGTAATTCCTATCCTAAGTTTGACATTATCCTTTCCATGCATGATTGTATGTATTGCTACATATATATGTAGCATGAGAACAATGTATGATATTGTGTGTATGCCTTAACATTATATGTAAGTGAGATATGTTAATCTGTGATCTGCTTTCCTCCCAATACAATGTTGATGTTTATTAAGCTGAGGATTTATTCATTTTAACTGTTAAATGGTATTCCATTATAGGTAAATACACAACTTATTTTGTTGATGGACAGTAAGATTGAGTTTGGTATTTCACTGTTACAATATTGAAATAAATATTCTTGCATATTTCTCCTAGACATGTGAGAGTTTGTTTATAACATATAGCCAGGAATGGATTTGTTGGGTCATGAATTTACATGTTTTTAATTTTACTAAATGTTGCCATATTTTATTAAATCAGTAAACACTCTTATCTGCAGTGAGTGTACAGGCTACCTGTGCCAGAGAACAAGTTTCCATTTGTGGATGGAATTGCATTAATGCACTCTGGTCTATATCAGTTCACCAAACCCACACCATGGATTATATAGAATCTGATGAGTCTGGTAGGATGTGTCTCCCCACGTTTTTTGAGTTTAAAATTATCTTGGCTATTTTTGACTCTTCTCTGTTCACATTAATTTTGAAATCAAGGTTGAACACATTAAGGAGGTTCTGTTTTGTACTCAGGTTGTTTTTGTCACTAATGGTTGTTGAATTTTAGCAAATGATTCTTCTTTCTGTATTGTCATAATCATTTGGTTGTTATGATGTGTCAAGAATTAATTTTCTGTTAAACCATCCTTGTATTCCTGGGATAAGCCCATTTGGTTATGATGTGTATTTTTGATATGTTGGCTGGATTCAGGTTGCTAATGCAGTCATACACTATATAACGATGTTTTGGTCAACAATGGATTGCATATGCCACTGTGGATCCACAAGATTATAATGGAACATGTAGAGAAATCTGCTATGTGACACTTGATATTTGCATTGCAGATCAATAGGGAAAATGGCTGAAATTCAGTAGTGATGCTGGGGCATTTGGTTTTCCACATGAAAAAATATACATAAATAAAATACCATCTAGGTTTGCCTAAGTACACTCTATGATGTTCACACAGTGATGAAATCGCCTAATAACACATTTCCCAGAACGTATCCTCGTTGTCAAGCAATGCATGACTGTATTAACGTCTGCATTTCTACATGAGCTAAGTGTATGATTTTCTTTCGTATTTTGTCCTTGTCTGGTTTTGCTACAAGTGTTACATTACCCTATTGTGATTTGGGGGTATCTAAAAATTATATTTGTAGAATATTTTTTAATATATTTGAATTATTAGTTCCCTGAATGGTAGAACTCAGTTCCAAGATCATTTAGGTCTAGAGCAGAAGTTAATGAAATATAAAACAAAGACACACTAAGAAAGATATATTCTTGTTTTCTGTTTTATTGACTTCTGCTCTTTATCATTTTGTTGTTGACTTAACAATTTTTTTTTTTTTTTTTTTTTTAAGAGATGTCTTGCTCTGTCACCCAGGCTGGAGTGCAGTGGTACAATCATAGCTCCCTGCACCCTCAAACTCCTGGGCTCAAGTGATCCTCCTGCCACAGCCTCCCAAGTAGCTGGGACTACAGGCAGGAGGCACTCAGCTAAATATTTAATTTTTTTTTTCTGAATCTTTTTTTAAAAAAATTATACTTGTTCTAGGGTACATGTACACAACGTGCAGGTTTGTTACATAGGTATACGTGTGCCATGTTGGTTTGCTGCACCTATTAACTCATCATTTACATTAGGTATTTCTCCTAATGCTATCCCTCCCCTTGACCCTCACCTCAGGACAGGCCCTGGTGTGTGATGTTCCCCACCCTGTGTCCAACTGATCTCATTGTTCATTTCCCACCTATGAGTGAGAACATGGAGTGTTTGGTTTTCTGTCCTTGAGATAGTTTGCTCAGAATGATGGTTTCCAGCTTCATCCAAGTCCCTGCAAAGGACATGAACTCATACTTTTTAATGGCTGCATAGTATTCCATGGGGCATACGTGCCACATTTTCTTAATCCAGTCTATCATTGATGGACATTTGGGTTGGTTCCAAGTCTTTGCTATTGTGAATGATGCCACAATAAACATACGCGTGCTTGTGTCTTCATAGTAGCATGATTTATAATCCTTTGGGTACATACCCAGTAATGGGATCACTGGGGTCAAATGGTGTTTCTAGTTCTAGATCCTTGAGGAGTCACCACACTGTCTTCCACAATGGTTGAACTAGTTTACGCTCCCACCAACAGCGTAAAAGTGTTCCTATTTCTCCACATCCTCTCCAGCATCTGTTGTTTCCTGTTTA